>NC_141906.1:16005729-16305833 GCF_057802395.1 Ceratotherium simum simum
GAGACAGACTTTGGTCAAGTGTGACCCGTTCTGGGCAAGCAAGCAGAGGCTCTGGGAGGCGTGAGAATCCCTGCCGTTAGAGGGTGTCACCCCCCTCCCTTCCTCACCCTTCTTGCCTATTTTCATTCAACACATATTCATTGAGCATTGTTCTGGACCACACACTGTCCTGGGTATGGGGGACGAGGGTGCAATGAACAGGACAGAAAGGTCCTTGTGTTCATGGAAGCTGTATGACACTAAAAAATCAATGTACAAGATCATTTCAGGAAGTGATAAGTACTATGGAGAAAATATTAGAGGATGGTGGAGGGAAGGGAGAGAAGGGCTTTCTGCAGAAAGGATGTGAGGCAAAGAGCTTTCCAAGTCTCACCCTGGTCTGGATGACAGAGCCTTGGAGAGTTCCTCCCTCCCTTTGCTGGGATCCATGCTGATGCCAGAGGCTGCTGTGCAGGTCCCCAGATCCTGGGAAAAGGATGCTCCGGAGAGCAGCCAGGAGCGCTCTGCTCACTAGCCAGAGACTTCCCTCACTGTCAATGGAATGTCAGCATCTGGTGCAGGCATGTGGCTTCGGTAAGGCTGGGAAGCCTGAAGCGGGCTGACACACAGCAAGCATTTAGTCAGTGTCAGCTATGATTACTCTTGTTGCTGACGTTATGAGATCCCTCCGCCACACGGATGGATGTCTCCTCAGTGACTGACATTTGTAAAGGGATGATATCTTTGACTCCCGCTTGATTCCTGCAGTGCTCAATTACAGCTTTCAATTTAGGACATTAATTCATATTAGAATCTAATCTCGCTAGAAAATCATATTAAAGGGAAATTCCTTCCATCTAAACTAGGATATCTTTTCAAACAAGTCAATACAATGAAGAATTTATCCATT
Source organism: Ceratotherium simum simum (assembly GCF_057802395.1). Taxonomy (NCBI): domain Eukaryota; kingdom Metazoa; phylum Chordata; class Mammalia; order Perissodactyla; family Rhinocerotidae; genus Ceratotherium; species Ceratotherium simum. Next base: position 16,006,619 of record NC_141906.1, read on the forward strand.
TTGTAGGTGAAGGAATAATCTTGTAGCTTAATTATAAGAAAATGAGCTAAATGTATTAGAAAAAATGGTTTCTCCATCATCTCATTACCTCTCTAATTTCTCAATGAGTTTTTTGTTTCTCCTTTATTAGAATCCACTACTTTATAGTCACCTAGTAATGAAGCCATAACTTAAGATTGGATATATTAGATTTTGTCCTTCTAATAATAATAATCATTTATTAAATATTTATGTGTACTTACTCAACTGTATGTATTTTCTCATTTAAATTTCAAACTAATGTTATGGAGTTGGTAGTTTTATTATCCCACTTTATAGATGAAGAAATTGAGGCTCAGAGAGGGTAGGTCACTTGCCAAAGCCACACAGATAGTAAGTGGCCAAGAGGGATTCCAACACAGATCGGTTTCACTTCAGAGCCCACGCTGTCAGCCACCATCCTAGAGAGGACCCTCTTTGGGAATCTGAAAGCACCGTAGGTTCCTATGAATCCTTTATATAACTTGAAGACACAAGTGAGACTAAAGAAATCACCCAAAAGATCTTTCACATAAAAAATTTTAAAATGCATAAAGTCAACAATAAAACTTGATAAAAGTTAATTAAATGAATGTTAAAAACGTTTTCTTTTTCCTGGCTTTGATGGAAAGAAATGATTATAACTCCAGTCTTCCACCTTTTCTTTCTTCTTCCCTTCCTTCCACAAATATCAAGTGTTAGCAGATTCCTAGGATGCAAAGCACTGTGTGAGGCATTGAGGTCTTAGCAATTAATCATCCAAAGTCCCAGGTCTCAAGGAGCTTACACTCTAGTGCACAAGACAAGCTATGCACTTGAGTGCTCCATTGGTTAGAGATAAGCATAGAGCCATAAATGAGCTTGGGGAGGAACAGATAATGTAGAGATTAGGGGTGTGGATGGAACATGGAAGGCTTCCTGGGTGGATGAGGGGTAAGGGAAAGCATTCAAGGAAAAGAGAGTAGCATGTGCAAAGGCACAGTGGTGTGATCTCTTTGGGGGGGACTGTAAGCAGTTTGGAATAGGCACAGGGCACATGTAGGTAACTGGGAGGGAATGAGGTTGGAGACGTGGATAGATCAGACCAAGGAGAGCCTTGTAGGCAAGGCCAAGGAGCTTGGGTTTTATGCTCTAAGTCAGGGGTTCCCCACTGAGGGCTTTGCACACTCCAGAATGATGGGGTCAGCAGTGCAGAAGGGGCAAGCTTATCTCTGGCATGCTGGGAGTCATGCATAAGCCAGCTGAGCGAATGAATCTCAAAATCCAGTGCTCGTGTGAGCAAGCACATTAGCAGGAGAAAAAGGTGGCGAGCCACTGCTGAGACTGATGGGGAAGCAGCGAGGAATTTAAGCAGGAGAGTGGCAGGGTCAGATTTGTGTTTAGAAAGCCATTTCTAGCAGTGGTATGGAAGGTGGACTGGGGTGGGGCCAAGGAGGTTGAGAAGAGGCGGGAAGTAGGGCTCGGGGAGAGGGAGAGGAGGGTAGGAGGTTGCTGCCATAGTCAAAGCAAGAGGTGATGAGGTCCCAAACAGGGTAGAGGCAGAGGAGGGAAAGGAAGAGATGCCTTCAAGAGATATTTCAGGACGTAGAGCTGCTGGCCCGCGGTGCTCAGCTGCTGTGAGGGTGAAGAAGGGGAGCGGTTTGGGGTGACTACCTGGAATCTGGATTGAACACCTGGGTGGAAGGTGGTGCCATTATGAAGGGAATTTTTGTATAAAGCAGTGTAACTATGAAGACATTGGAGGAGCGAGGTTATTCTACCCCTTTGAAAGTTACACTGAAAGCTAGCAGCTGTATATCTCCCTAAAGTATCTAAGGGGACCAAATATTTTCTGATAACTGTGACCTTCAGGTCAAGGCTGTGCGCTATTTATTTACTTCTGTATCCCACATGCCCCCCACTGGGCTAATACTCAGGTTCTCAGCAAATCTGTATCAAAGGGACTCTCTTTTCTCCCCCTAAAGCAGTAGATCATGCTATGAGATTTTACACTGGAAAAGTTATTACTGATATCAATGAGATACTCGATTAAGTATGAGGGCAGGAACAAAATTCACTGAAGTCCTGAGATCAATTTTAGCTAGATTCGCGGTTGCCTTTTGGGAATCTCTTTATTGCCTTCCTTGAGTCAGTTTTAAAAATACAGACAAAACAGAAGCATCTTTTCTCCCCTAAGTTTCAGCTTTCAAAAGAAGTAAAAAAAGCCAGCGCCGGAAACGAATTACTAGATAAATAATTTCATTTCAAGACAGCCTTTGTGTATACAAAGTTACACAAAGTAACTGTAACGAAGAAACCTTTGTAACCGGAGACTTGAGAACACTGCCTCGGGTGCAAGGAACCGTTCAGCGGCAGCACACCCACCCTGAGACGCTGAGCCCAGGGCCCGTGGGCCTGAGAGGGATGGTCCTGTCGTGGGGCCACAGCCAGAAACACCAGTTCAGAAGACACCATCTTTACACAGAGCGATGTGGATGGGGACTTGATCAAATGAGACTTAGATTTAAATCCAGTAGACATTTAAAGACCGCCTATTACGCCAGGTCCTGGGCTGTTAGCTTTCATAGGTATCATCTTTTAAAATTTCATAACAGCAAACAAATCTGTTAACATTTATTCAGCTTATAAAGGCTCAGTATTAAAATAGGATGGAGTAAACACCCCAGGCGAGCACCCACCTTCCGTTCCAGCTAGAGTCAGAGTTGTCATAAGGCAAAGAGGGTTTTAAGTTGAGACATCTGCATTTCCACTTCTCTTCCTTCAGCCTGGCTTAGTGGTTTTCAAACTTGAGTGTGCATAATAGCTCAAGGTCATATGCAGAAAACCACATATTCTGTACTTACCAGGCTATTTCAGGGACTTGAAGGAAAATTATGACGATGTGTGATTTTCACATTATGTACCAATTTTAGGGCCCGACCTTCACCCAAGATGAGACGTTCCTGTCATCATTCTAGTTATGTGCACGGTGGCATGGGGAGTTAATTAAACAATTGCTTAAACTCTATTTTTAAGAAGAATTGGAAAGCTAGGAGGCTTATAATGTTAGAGTGTGGCTAACAATGGACACTTAAAGCACAAAAAACAGAATAAAATGCAATTAAAAGGAGCAGAGAAATGAACATGGCCAGAGGCAGACTTACCAGGTGGCCAAGGAAGCTTAACTTTCAGGCCCCTCCTTGCACAGGCTTCGTAAGTTCTGTGCTTAATTTGCATTCATAATTTTGTATCCTCTTTTCTTACAAAAGACCCCCTCCCAAACTGAAGAAGCTGTAAGCCCCATGGATTCTGGACTCGCCCTGCAGGCAGCAGTCACTGCTCTTGAGCCCTAAGCCTAGTCCTGTGCTTTCAGGCACTGAGGGCAAAACGGGACCCGTGACCACTCCCTCTGTGAGATGTCCGGAGGGAAATCAGAACGTCCGAAATATCAAACTGTGTAACTGCCAGCCTCACTTACAGAACCTGAGCTGACAGCTGCAGAAAATTCGGCATCCATGTTAGGAAGTAACACTATGTCACTGCCTTATTAGCTAATATTTAATTTACTCCCAGTTCACCAGTAATTCAGTAAACAGACGTTTATCAAGTTCCTACTTTGTGACCAGCCCTGAGCGAGATTCTTAGGGGATGTAAAAGCATGAAGATCAGATCCTTTTTTATTTTTTACTCTTAAGTTCTGAGAAGAGACAAATCAGTGTGTATTGAAAACAGGGCAACACCTGAGAGAGGAGCCCCAGCACTGATGCTGGATCAATTGCAGACATGCTCTGCTTCCGTAAAATGGAGAAAGTGGACCGACCACTGGCTGAAATCAAGGAGCCCGGATGTTTGATCTCCTTTCCTCCCTCTCTTCCTTCTGTCCACAAATGTTTACGGAGCACCTATTCTTTTTTTTTAATAGCAGGTTTATTGAGATATATTTTACATACTGTACACTTTACCTATTTAAAGTGTGCAATTCAATGGTTTTTAGTATGTTCACAGTGTTGTGCAACCATCACCACATCAATTCAGAACATTTTCATTGCCCGCCCCTCAAAACCCCATACCAGTGAGCAGTTACTCCCCAGCTCCCCTCCCCTCCTCAGCCCTAGGCACCCACTAACCTACTTTCTGTTTCTATAGATTTGCACGTGCTGGACATTTCCTGATATGTATCAGACCTAAGTCCAGGAACGGGGGGCTATAACACCAGTATCTCCCCCCACCCACGAAGCTCTGCTATTAGCTTGGAGAAAACATCACCTATCCTTCCTGGATAGGTGGCTTCAGTTTTTTTTCTCCTAAAAATGAAAGAGATGGAATTTGGTTCCCTTTTACGTTAAACATTCTCCTTTAAAATTCATTCCTAGAGAAAAGCATGAAGCAAATGTGACTAGGGGGAAATGGGACCTTTTAAATGCTCTGGTTAGGAACAGAGATTATACAATCTTCCTAAGAGGCCCATATGTATTAAAAGCACTAAAGATGTATACACCCTTAGACCCAGAAATTCCACTTTCAGGATTATCCTTGGGCTTTCATCAAGGATGGTTGCAAAGATATATGGACAAGGATGATCATGACAATGTTTAGAGCATATTGAAAATTGTGAAATACGTATCTGACAATAAAGGGCGTGACTTCTAAATCTCACACACAAAGCCCCAGTTAAGAACTCTTCTTCTAGATAACATATTCTAAGGTTGTCCACACTCACACCGGCCTTCCTGCAGCCTCCGCATGCCACTGACTTGGACCGACTCCACCGCCCACTAAAACCTGCAAGTTATTTTTATGCCCACTACTGCTCTCTGACCTTGTACTGGTGCTTGTCTTGGGGCCCAAGTGTGAGGCCTGACATTGTACTCAACCCGAAAGTGTTATGGTCATGGGCCTTGACTTGACTTGCACTGTGAAGAAATCATGGCATCACAGTATTTTTGATTGTGGGGTTTTGCTGTATGATCTTTAATGATACTGGCATTTGTCCTTTGACTCTAGGCTTTTTCTACTCATTTTCGTCTTCACCATTAATATCCCACACTCTTTCAACTCATAAATAACTTTCATCTTGTTAGAGAGCCGAAAGCCCAACACTCTTATCACAAGGTATCTTCAGACCTAATTGTGATCAAATAGAAATGACTTCATTAAGGGCTCTGCAAAACTGATTGATCAGAGACAGCCATTTTTTGAACCTTGCATGGCATCTAATAGAAGTCTAATTTAGAACCTGAATATAAATTTTTATATGTTCGTAATTCTAAAGAGGGCAGAGTACACACTTTTGAAAAAGGCATTATTTCTAGCTACTTAGTAGCGGCATGTGGTGAGGCAGCTAAATCAAACAGTAATAGGTACAGCAAGCACCATTAATTCCCACCCCTCTTGTTCACCACTGAAGACATTTCAATATCTCAGCGACCTCGGCTGATAAGGAGCATCATGTAAACATTTCATATAGCCTGCCCCCTCTAGTGTTTTCAAGGCTTCAAACATGCTTTCGTTTCTTTGTCGTTCATTAAAGGTATAATAAGTATTTACTTTAGGAGTACCTTTAAATTTAGGATTTCCCTCTGAAATTATCCATACATTAGTAAAAGAAATAAAATATTTCTCAATCTAGAATTATCACTCAAGCCAGTGTTTTACCCTAAATGATTTTTAGAAGAATGCCTTTACTTTCAATTTGATAACAACAAATTTATTCTGTAGCTAATTTAATTACTTTGTAATTAGCTCACCAGAGCAGGAAAGAAGACAAAATAAATATGTTTGTGATTGGTGCTCTGTAATGAACTAGATGAGTGAGTAAATACACACATTTACTGTGCCAGCCACGGCAGGCTCTATTTTTGTGCAGTAAGCCTGGATTCTCTTCAATTCTTTCCTATTGCTTTTTAGCATCCTCCCACTTGAGGGTTTGCTGTGGATGTTTCACCGCTGAAATTTATCCTTAAGCTTCAAGCTGACCCAGTGGCTGACATGGGCCATTCAAGTTAGAGTCACTAATGAAGTTTAGTTTGCATTTATTGCTTAAGAAGCTGAAAGATCCTTAGGACTGTCAGATTACTCAATTACATGCCCATCGGTACACGCTTCATTAGGACCCATACGAGGAGGGATCTAGAGCTTTTGCCAAATACCCTAGAGATTAAATCTCAGATACCAATGGGACAATTTAATAGGCATATTCTGTCTCACCAGTGAGAGGTGGGCGGGAAGACAAAGACTTGGGGGAGGTGAAGTTCATCCTTAACCAAAAGGGCTGGAACCACTGACCTGTGCTGGGCACTGGATGAGGGGCCTCGGGGGTGGCTACAAGTGCAGGCTCATTTTCCATAAGCATCTCAATAGAAAGATGTTCCTTGGGCAAGCTGTGCAGCAAGTCAGCTTTGCTAGGGGCTCAACAAGGGTCCTTTTGTAAACTGCTGCCTATTAGAAGCACTGCTGAGAGTCTTATAGCCACCTTACGAAGGTAAGCAGAAAACCCTGAAAGCCACTAATGGCCATTGCTGTCAAAAGGCTTTGTGGAAATCCTCTGCAAGGATCCTGCAATGGGCAAGGCCTCACAGTGTGAGCTGCCCTGCTGGGGCCCTCCCTGGATATCAGAGGGGAGAGTAAGACTGATAGTCTGTTTTAGTATCTCCTCCCCAGGAAACGAGAATAACAATTTTCTATCAGGACACAGATGTCGTTGGAAACCCAGGTGGGGCCCAAGTTCAGGACAGATACCTTGAATTATAACCCAGTTTGTAGATTCCCACTTGAGGGCACTGCCCGAAAAGCGGTGAGATTCTAGACATACGTCCCCTCCTATTTACTGCCTTCCCATACAGACAGTGACCAATCCCTGCCTCTTAGTACTTTCTTTTTCTACAAGTTGGAGGTAACACGTGGCTTATTCTTACGAAAAACTTTGTACTCTGAGAGCAGTGTAGTGGTGCTAGCTGATCAGATTCCAGGGCCAGCACTCCCTTGGGCTTCTAGGCAATGGTGTCCCAGGTTTGCTTGACTGAGGAACACCAGCTAGGGGGAAGGCAGAGCTGTGACAGGCTGGACAATGAGGATGACCCTCTTCCCCAAGCATCTCATATAGCAACTTTTTGAAGGCAAGACACACTGAATGTGAGTTCACTTAAAGTAAACTTTAAAGTCACTTTAAGTGACATGAATTACCACTCCCCTTACCTTTGGGATAAGCAGGGCTCACCGTCCTCGAAAACTCTGGAGCAGGATGATATGTGGGTATGTACATACGTATGCATGTATGCATGCATGTGTGTATTTTTACCACAACGCCTCCTTGGCCTTGCACATGTTCACAAGCTATCACTGACGAAGTTCAGAGTGTGATGTCTTTAAGATTGGGGTGGTGTGGCAATGGAGGTTCCTTGCAGAACCATCCTGATCATTTCCTAGGCCTTCCTGCCAGCCCTCCTGGCGCTAACCTTGGAATCTCAGGCTGGCCCTGCTCTTCCTTTGTTCTTGACCTCACCTGTCACTGACACTGTTTTTCCTCTATGCTTGTGGGTTGGCACCACTGAACTACATCTTCAGTGTCTGACCTCAACTGTGTCCAATTTTTTTGTCTTCACTATTTATTTTTTTTAGCTAACACTCCGGAGAATTACTCTGCTGGGGCACACGTTTAGACTTTCTTTGTCGTGTTGTCATTTATCCATCTTTTGTACAGTAGTTACATGCATTCTGCTCCAGTTTCTTCAAATGCACACAGAGAGTTGGTAGGAAACACAATTTGGATGACTTCACTCTACTTTGAGAATTCCTCTAGACTTACCCATTTAAATACTCTTCACTCACTAGCATCTCTGGTTTGATTCTTTACCTTGACTACGAATTTTCATTTTACTCCTTGGCTTGGATGATTGGCCTTGATCTTGATGTTGGGTCTCCTTCTGGGCACAGCTTTCAGTCCTACCTGCTCTCCAAACGCTGCATCTTTCGATGAGAGATACCTCACTCCCAAGCTGTGTCTCTGTCCTTGGGTGTGTGTGTGACTTGGAGGAGTGGTGCAGTGCAGGCGAGTATTTGGATGACAGTCTGACAAAAGGCCTTCATTGCGACCTTTTCTGCTCAAATCCATTCTGTGGCCCCATAAGACGCTGCTCCATAATAAGACGCAGTAACAGAGCAACCTTGGGAATCCTTTCTTTCCTGCTTCCCTTTCTATATATAGGGACAGGAAAACATACCTCTACTTTTGTGCACAATTAAAGTCCTTAAAATGTTAGACCTACAACTGACATATTTATGGACCATCTATTATGTGTAAAGGAGGCGCTGGGACATAAAAGTGAATAAGAGAGACCCTGCCCCGGCAGGGTCCCAGGTAAGAGAAGGTTCCATTTTCAGTAAACTAAAAATTCAACTCCCTGATGACACCTTGTCTTTTACTCTTAATTTGCTACCAACATTTTATCCACGTTGCTTCCTAGCGGGGTCCGAAGGAGGAGAAGGCTCCATTTTCAGTAAACGAGAAGAAATGTATAACTCCTTAATGACACCTTCTTTTACCCACAATTTGCTACCACATTTTGCTACATTTTTAACACATCTTCTTTAATTTTGGTGTTTTCCTTCAGAACTGAAGACATGGTTGACTGGCGTAAGTCCAATGACTACATGAGGCTAAGTTATTCTGTTTTCAGCATGCTTCATAATTTCTTCTATTTTTTCAAGTATATCATAAACTTGTAAGAGCTACACTTCTTATTACTTTTGTTCTTTTGGCTTACCACTCTTTTTACTAAGCCAATAAGGGCAAAATACAATAAAATTCTCAAATAATCATACAAACACTGCTGTACAAACCGTGTGGCTGGCTGGCAATTAATGTTCAAAAGGCAGTTTAGAGGGGTCCGTGTTTAATGTATGAAAGTGAATGTTATTCAAAAGTTGAATATCCGAAAAATACAGGACTGCTTGGATCTAGAATGCCTCTTGTCTGACCATTACAGCTTTCGTAATCGTCATGATTTTGGCAAAAAGTAGATTTCCAGCTGTTTCAAGTCACAGATGTATTCTTTTCTGGGTTGTTCTAAAAATATGCACAGACTGTTTTTGTAAGTTTTAAATCAGAATTCTCTTGATAGATTTTTGCTTTGATTTGGAATCTTTTGGCTCAGGACTGTTTGGGAGAATGAACTGGATGCTAACTTACCCTGGAAGAAAATTTCTGGAGCCAGAAAGCCAGCGGCCCTTGCTGTTTCTTCCCTTCCGTTTATTGTTTCACAATGTGTGCCCAGTCCTGAAAGTTCATGAAGAACAAAATGTGCCCGGCTGTTGTACATGTGTGGGGAGGGAAGAACTGCTCTACATTAAGGGAGTTCTACTTCAGGGGAGGTGGGAGTGGAAGGTCTGTGGGAGAGGTAGAAAGCTGAGGCACGAGGTTATAAATTAAGGAGGAAATTTAACCTGTCAATGCACCGTCTATAAACTTAATCTATGAGCTCTTCCTAGGCAGACACTGGTTCTTATTCGTCCAAGTTCTGTCTCTTCAGGGGCCAGTGGGCGCAGGAGCTGGATTCCCAGCCCAAAGCTACTGTGGGCCGTCTGAGGCAGATGAGAGATGAACAAAGTCACCTATAGAAGAAAGCTAAGACTCAGAAGCCTGGGAGAGCAATAGGAGGACAGATTTGTGAGTGGTGGCCTAGAATAGGAACGAACAAAAGCTTTGGAGCCAGTGGACCTGCGTTCAAATCCCAGCCATGCTGCTTGGACTCTGATATTGGTCAAGTAAGTTGCTTATCTGCCCTGAGCCTCAGGTTTTTCTCATCTGTCAAATGCAGATGATAATAGCACCTACCTCATCCCAGGTTATAGGATTAAACACCACAAATCGTGTCAGGTATCTAGCGTGGCACTTGCCCATAAACGTACACAAAGGTGAGATAGTCAACCTTTTGACAAGTCAGGGGAATATGAATTAAAACAGTAATAGCTTTGTCTATAAGACTGCAGAAAATAAAAAAGAGAGAGGAATCTCCAGTGCTGGTGAGGGGGAAGGAAAATGGGCACTATCACACGCGGCTGGTTGGAGTGTGAACGGTTTCAGCTGTTTGGGAAGCCATTCAGTGATATCTATTATGGTTGAACAAGATACTCTTTGACTCACCAATACCACTTCCGAGAACCTAGTATAAATAAATAACAACACGACTATGTAAGCATATATGTATATTCATATATTTGTGGATATTCACTACATAATTGTTTATAACAGCAAGAGCACGAAAATCGAAAACGACCTAAACATCCGCCAGTAGGGGAAGGTTTGAATACATTATGGACCTTCCATTGAATGAAATACTAATCAGCCATTAAAAACAATGAGGTAGTGCCCGTAATATATTAAGAAAATAAGAAAGTTGTGGGGACTAATACGCATAGCCTCATTCTACTTTGCCAAGAAACGTCTGGGCATACAGATAGATAGCTTCCTTTGTATAAATTCAAGGAAAAGTTGGGAATGATATACACCAATCTGTTAAGGATAGTTACCACCTCTGGGGTTTAGATGGGATGAGAAAGGAGAGATGTTCATTTTTTTTTTTTTATATACAAAGTGGTGGGATTGTAAGTGCTTTTTTCTTTTTCAGCATTATCTAAACAATATCTAAGAAAGGAAAAAAGGGAGGAGGAAGGAAGGAGGCAGGGAAGGAGGGAGGGAGGAAGAAAGATGGGCCAGAGTGGACCCTATGAGCTATGTTCGTATCTCTAGTGCTCAGTACAGGACTCCTGGCATGAAGTAGGTGCTGAGTAAATACTGAGTTGAAATAGTGATCGATTATTGTTCAAATAGTAAAATAACATTAAAAAAAGATTATTACTCTATTTACTTTTTAAAAAACACCCATAACCTATGCAGCAATTGTGAGAGGCCTGCACCCGAGGCTCCTGGGAGCGAGGGGAGGACCCGGACCCTGTACAGCTTGTTCTGTGCTCTGCTGAGGAGGAGCACAGAGGGTTTCAGCACGTGGTGGATCTGGGCCACTCAAGGTCCAGATGTCGGAGCTGTCAGGAAAAGCCCAGTTGTGAAATTGTCGTTAGAGATGAAAGTGCTGAAGCCAAATGCTACCCAGGGCCTGCCAAAGTTAAGAAATTGCAAAATGCACATAATTATCCAAACTCAAGAGGAACCAACTGCTCTTTCTCTCAGGCGTTATCAAAAGAAGTTCCAGCTTACAAGATAAAGGTAGACCAAGTGATTTTACTGGACTTATTATTTTTTACCAGCTAAATGCCTGTGTTTCTAACTTCATGGATGCCAGCTTTGAAATGATGTGGTTTAACAAAATTTCAGTCCTCTCTTGAGGGATTTCACAAAGCATTCAAGGCTCCAACACTCAGAGTCTAAGCGTAAATGGGCTTTTAAATAAACTTTAACATCTAAGTTAATATTTTTCCCCTTTCATTAAGTTTATTTGGATAAACAAATTTTGGACACTGGAGAAAATATTTTCTCTAACTTAGAAGGACACAGCCAACTGTGTTGGAAATAAGGAAAAGGCAGCTGAAAGTGGGAAGACAGCAGGGAAGTGAGGTGGGTGGCAGGGCTGGGGAAGATGCATTTGCAAGGAAACCTTGGGCGACATAAAGAGAGCTGGGCCAAAGGCCACCAGTTGTGGAGAGGACCGCTGGGTGAGAAGCCTAAGGCTGTGTGGTGGGCTCTGGCGTGAAGCCCTCGTGGACGGTGCCCAGATGGCAGTGCTCTGGCAGAAAAGGAGATAGAACTGCCGGTCTGTGGGTCGCGCGGGGAAGCCCTGCAGAGGCAGGGGCCTGGTTAATGAATTGAAAAGAATACGTCTCATCCCTGATTGACTTTACCCATTTTAAAACATTGTTCTGAGCTTCGTATTTAATACTAATTTAAAGCCTTTTTCGAGCATCAGCAGACTGCAGAAGGACACCGCAATCATCTGTTCCTGGACCGAACGTTCAGGTTGCTTCTAATTTTTCCCTCTTGCAGCCATCCGTGCGGTAAACCTCCTTGCACATCATGCTCTTCCTGTATCGAGGACAATTTCCTAAGAATAGATTCCGAGAAGTGGAACAACTGGGGCAAAGGATATGAACATTTTTATATGTCTCAATACACAGTGGAAGCCAAATTGCTTTCCAAGGGGTTAGTTGAACCCAATCACTTTTATTTCAAACGAGATTTTATGGGTGATTATGCACGGCTTTTAATGAGATGTTTGGCTAAGAAATGATAGTACAAAAGCTGACGTTTATTCTGTGCTAATCATAGCCTTTCTCTCCACTGTCTTATGTAATCCTCACGATTACCCTGTGAGGCGGACATTATTATCCCCATTTGACAGATGAGGGGACAGGCTCAGAGAGATTAAATTCTTTTCCAAGGTCATGTGGTTAGTTCAATGGCCGAGCCACTATTTAAACCCAGGACTGTCTGACTTCTGGGCAGTTCCCGGAAGCTTAGTGCCCTAAGCTTCCCCCTAAATTGTGCTGCCTCCAGCAGTTCCAAGAACACAGTCCAAGGAACAACGATACACCTGAGATGCATTCTGAGTCCCAAAGAGCTATGAGGCTATAAGCCGATTCTTTCCAGACATTACAACACTGTTGGTGAGAGAGTTTATTTTAGAAGAAACACATTTTATTTCACAGTGAAATAAGCCCATTCTTTATTATCATATTCTATCTATTTCCACCACTGTTACCTTAATTCATACATTTATCACCTGGCCTTGAACCACAAAATAGGCTACAAATTGTTGCCTCTTCCTGCAAATTCTCCACAGTCCAGAATGGAACAGGTAGGATAGTCCTGAACTGGGACCCAGGATTCATCTTCTGAAACTAGGTTTTGACCATATTATTCTCCATGATTATAATCATCTTGAAACTTTTATTGGCTCCCATTGTCAATAAGATCAAATATAAATGTTGGTGTTAAATGTCTTCTAGGACCCTAAACCAACTGCTCTGCTGAGAATTCCTATCTGTGTCCTGTCCGTGGTACCCAGGGGTTTGCAGCAGGATGGCAGCAGTATAAGCAGGGTCTAGGTTTCCAAGGGCTGACTAGAGTCAGACATCCAATCCAAGGGTGACCAAAGGGAAAGAACCAGTGGGATGGGTTTAGGCAATAAGAGCCTGTATCATCTGCCTAGTGGTCGGGAATCATGCTATGGGGTCAGACAGCTTGGAGTTCAAATCCTGACTCTACCATTTATTGGTGATGTGACCTTGTACCTTAACATCTCAAGCATCAATGTCCTCATCTGCAAAATGTGGGTAAGAGCAGTACCATCTCACAGGGTTATTTTGAGAATTAAAGGAGGTAGGATGTTTGAGCCTAGGTAAGTGTTAGCTTTAATTCTGTAGGTTTGAATGGGAATTGAGAAGTAAACCTCTGGGGTCAAACATTAGAATCAAGTTCTCAGGGACTGAGCAGGGGTATAAATGGAAATGTAGGCAAGCTTAGGGGTCTAGCTGGGCCAGGGTGGCAAAGGATGGGCAGGGAGCAAGAAGGAGGGGGTGCTGGGCAAAAGACACGGCCAGAGTGGAGAGTGTGAAACTTATTTTTCAGTTGTTTAGAGTATGTGGCATAGGTATGTTGGGCTTGTTTAAAGGTGTAGACTCAGAGCAAATATTCACAATTCCCCACCACGTCCACGCTTTGCTCTGCCCACCGTCCCCCTACAACTTTCTCCTAAACACCCATTGCCTATCTGGCCATCCATCTCTATATAACTTATCTTCCCTGGAATGCCTCCCCCAACCAACCCAAATCCCATCTGTCCTACAAGACCCAGAACAAATCTCTGTTATTCTATACAGCTTCTCTGAGCCGCCTTCTGCCCCTCCCCCACCAGCTAGGGCCAAGCCCTCCCTCGTTCATATTCTTCTGGCAATTATTCTTTCCACAATTCACTTGGCAATTAATCACATACTGTCTTGTGATGCGTTTACTGTTGTTGGCTTAAACAGATAAAAATATCTTCTATGCCTGTTTAACTTGTCACATGTGTCTGGCTTGCCTTTCTGAAGGGGATTCCAAAGGACAAGCCAGGAATCACTAATAGGGCAGAGCTCCTTTCAGAAAGAAACAATAGTAACAACCAGGCTTATATGCTTTTCGAACTCATTTTGCATGTATTATTTCATTTCATCCTCACACAACCCGGGAAGGTGCATATTATTATTAAGATTTACTCCCCACTCAATAATATTTATTGACTATAAGATCAAATGCAAAATCTGGCATTGAAAAGCACCCCCAGTCATGTAATATCAGTTAGACCGACATAAAAAAAACAAGAACTCTTTGCAATGTGAACATCGGCTCTGACGTAAGGAAGAGGCCAGGCCAATGAGAAAGCGTGTTGAGCAGCCTGGATCCAGACGCAGTTCAGCAGAAACCACAGAACCACCACAAAGGCAGGGCTGGACTGGGGAGGTCCAGGACAGATCTGCTCAGCTGGCCTAGGCCAAGGGCTTGCCCAATGCCCTGTTTTGAAGGGACTGATATTTAATCCAACTTCACTCTGTAGTGCTGTCTGTATGCTATTTGTGGTGGCTGTGTATACATTTTAATCTCTTTGGTAAATTGCATATAATTCATTCTGCCATGTACGCTGAGGTTTCACTGACACTCTTGCTGCTGTTACCCTCTCTGTTGTAAGGAATCTCTGCAGTTGTTGATAAAGAGTGTCAAATCCCTCATTGATTGGTCAGCACCCCGATGCCTGTGATGGGCAGGCCACGAAACACATCTCCTTACAGATGAAGCTGCACAGAGCATGCTCCTGTTTATGGGGCCCATCACTGAAACACACACACACACACTTCCACAGACACAGTTCTAGGAAGGTAGTACCACCAGCTTGACTGCCATGACACCATCTCCAATGAGAATACCATCCAAGGGGCCGGCCCCGTGGCTTGGTGGTTAAGTGCGCGCGCTCCACTACTGGCGGCCCGGGTTTGGATCCCAGGCGTGCACCGACGTACTGCTTGTCCGGCCATGCTGAGGCAGCGTCCCACATACAGCAACTAGGAGGATGTGCAACTATGACATACAACTATCTACTGGGACTTTGGGGAGAAAAAGGGAAAAAAAAGAGGAGGATTGGCAATAGACGTTAGCTCAGGGTCGGTCTTCCTCAACAAAAAGAGGAGGATTGGCATGGATGTTAGCTCAGGGCTGATCTTCCTCACACACACACACAAAAAAATACCATCCAAGGAAGAATGAATGGAATTTATGAAAACCAAAGCTCTAAGAGCTAGGAAGAGTTAAATTAAAAGCAGTGGACTGCTAGATCCAAACCTAGAGCTGAACTCTGAACCAAGCCCCTGGTCCGTTCCCATTTCTTTCAGGAAAATGGTTGCAAGATTCCACAGATGAGTTATGAGATCAGTCAAGTCTGGCTGAGAAAGGCTCTTTAGGGGAAAGGGGTGGGAGGCATAGAACTTGAACAACAGACCAGGATGGTGGTAAAGAGAGGAGATCTTTACAGTTCATACAGCTCTCGGATGGTAAACGATGGGGTGTATGCCATGGGCAAAACTGCCAATTAAGCTCTGCACCCATCGGCAAGGAACAAGGGCTATAATAGTTAAGAGGAAATAATTGGCTTTGCTGATGGAGGAGGAGTTACAAGTAGACCCTGTGATAAGGAGAATGTGTGATACCATGTTTGCTTGATGGGAATAATTCACCAAAAGCATGTGCTTTGCCTTGGCATTACTCTTGGATCTAAGCGGAAACGCCTCAGGGCTGAGAGAACTGCACAAGAGATTTGTCTGTCTTCAAGGGTTACCTTCCTCATCAGAGCTGGGTGTGACTGGGGGTGGGGCGGAGTGGGCTGATGAAGGGTTTGGACTGGCCCTAGTGTCCTTCTGCTGACTTGAGCCTCTGGAGCTCTTGTCTTCCACGGGCTCTGAGTGCTGGAGGACGAGTGCCCTCTCAAAGACAGGGTGACAAGATTGCAGCTACATGCTGCATTGACAGAGTTTGCAGGGACCCCAGAGGCTGGCAGGACAAACCATCCCACTGTTTTCTTATCTTGCTTCGCTGGCTCTCAGGAATTCCTGTGTGGAGAATGGTCTTGGGGTGTGGGAAGTGCCAGTAGCCCAGGGCTGGGTGTGTAACGTTGAGAGAATCACAAAAGTTATGGGGAAAGGCAGATCAGAGCCAGCGAACACAGAGGAAGGGATCGGTGAGGCTGTGGTTTGTGCCATGACAGCTTTAACACACTTGTACTCACAAGGTGACGTTCACTTTCTCTACCTGGCTTGTGAGAGCTCTCATCTTTTCCATGAGAGGAAGAAACATTCCTTTAGCCTGGCTCTCACCACCCCCAATCATTTGATGCTTCAAAGGTAATAGCAATTAATGATGATTGCAATAGTTATGAGTCATTAATCCATCAATTAATAAATTTATCTTTTCCGTCATTCCACAAAGGATCCAAAGCAGGAGTTATTAGTAACATCATGGTAACCGAGAGAAAACGATGATAGCATTGCAAGGAGCCTGGACAAACGGTAATTGCAATAGAGGTTGTAATAGCTGTAAGTTAGTAGACCGATGCCAAGTACAATGACTATTTGGAGAAAGAATTTATGTTAATAGATCAATGAGGAAAAAGACTTGGAAGAAGGAATCTGTAAGTGAGCAGGGATTACAGGGTGGAAGATCGCCAGGGACTAAGACTGGTTGAAATGACTGTGAAATGAAATTATTATTTTGTTGAGTGTTTCAGTTTGGGTAATGTGCTGGATACTTTGCATAACACCATCTCATCTAATCCACAGATCAGCCTGCACACCCCCTGTTTACAGATGGGGAAACAGTCATCTCAAGAGTTGCAGATGCATTAAATCACTTTTGGAACCGTGAACAACTCTTTCTCATGATGTTGTCTTCTTTTCCCTTTGGATCTAATTTACCTTGAGTCCCAAGCATGAGGTTTAACTTGTGCTCTCTCTGACCTTCTTGTGGCAGTGGATATGTGGTTTCTATCCCCTGGAAGGAAGGCAGATTCCAGCGAAGACCTCATGGGGCAATGTCAAAGGACATTACGTATCACATCTGTAGAGCACTTCATCGTCTCCAAGGGCCATTTACACTTATTACTGTATTTGATCCACACAATGAACTGTGGGGGATAAGTATTATTATCATCCCTATGTTGTAGATGAGGACTCTGATGATCTGAGTGTTAAAGTGACTTTCCAAGTTCCCAGAACCAGTCAGGGGCAAAGAGAAGCTGACAGTTTAAATGCCAACTCCCCAGCTTGCCAGTTGTGTGACCTTGGGCACTTTACTTACCCTCTCTGAGCCAAAGTTTCTCCATCTGTAAGTGAGATAATAAGCCACAGCTCACAGGGCCGTTATAGGCATTAAGTATCTTACCCAGAACTTAGCAGATGGTGCCTAATAAATGTTCATTCCTTCCTCTACTATTCTTTCAACTCTAAAGTTAGAGGGCTGAGACAGAACAAACACTACGATACTCAGAATAACAGGACGGAAAACTGACTGCCTCTAATTAGATCTTAAAAACATTTCGACAATGGTGTCATATTAGCCAGACGTTGTGTCTGCTAGCAACACTTAACGGTTCAAGTGCGAGTTTGTGCAGTAAAGGGTCTGTACCTCTAATTGCACAGAAAGTTGTGTTCCCTGAACATTGCTAAGCAGAAGAGGGGGAAAAATAGCTCTTCTTTGGCTTCTTCTGCAAGGAACACTGAGACGATCTAATTAGCATGCCTGGTGTCTCCAAAATTGAATTCAACCTAAGAGTCTGCTATTAAAGGCTCCCACATTAGACAGGAAAGTAATTTGAAATGACTGAGCTATCTGCACCAACACCTTAATGTTACTCTAATGGGCCCAGAAAAAGGATGACATCAAATACAGTTAAAAGGAATTTAAGTTTAATTGCTGCCTAATAAAATTATTAGTACATTTTCCTAACCATAAAGCCATTTCACAGTCATGGATAAGATTTTGCAATTTGATAAATGATCAAACATACCTTGCTGCTCTAGGTCATTGTTTATTTTGTTATATTCTTCTCTTGCAGAAACACTAGCTTAGAGGCTGACTAATTGCTGATCTCTCCATATCTGGACTCGTTTGGGGACTTGGCCCTTGTCAAGAGAAACTAAAGGACATAAAGTTTTGCTGCCCACTTGGCATCTGAAATGACACCTTCACGATGGAGACTGAAGTCCCTTTGACTTTTCAGGAAGCAGTCCCCCTTCTAAGAGCACTGGAGTGTGTGGATCTGACATGGTCGCTGCTAGTCTATATAATGCCTTTGTGAAAAGTAGAAAAAGGAGCCCTTTATGGATGGTCAAATGAGAAAAAGGTGTCCCTTTGGGGGCACTCAGCTTGATAATCAGAAAGGAGATTGGATTTCAGCACCTATTCACCTCCTCAGCTGGGTATCTTTGTACAGTTCACAAGCTGCACAACAATGTATGGTAGCTCAGAGAAATGAGGTCCCCATCACTGGAGGCATTCAAGCAGAGGTAGGGTAACTATCTGCTAAAAATGTGACGGAACGGTTTCTAGCATTGGAAGAGAACTTGGACCAAGTGAGGGGTGTTTAGAGATTGTACCTGATGGCTAACAGACAAAAACATTGATCTTGTGCGAAGATAAAGTGGCCAGAATTAGAATTTAGGCCTCTGATTCTGAAACCCTTCCTCAGTTAGTCTTGGGCTGTCTTCTACAGATCCCTGTGTGTAATTTTGGCTTGAAGGTGAGTAAGCTTCCCTCACACTTGCCATTCAAATGTGATTTTAACAGATAGTGAACTTGGAAGGTGAGTGAATGACTCTCAGAAACAATGGTGTATGGGAATAAAGCGTCTCAGGGATGGACACCAAGGGGTATAGAAGAGAGTTTAATGGTGTTGGAGACCGCTCTCCATTTGGGAGACTTAGGAGTGAAAGTATGAGAGTTAAAGCAGAACACAGGTGTTTCTAGATCTTTCCAGAGACTCATGGCAACTTACAAACCAGCATTTTTTAGCTTTCATGGTCGGCTCATGGATAGGACCACCCCATTTCCCAGACACTCCTTGACAGTTCTAATTTTATCCTGGTCAACATACCATTGTCCTTTTCTTGAAAAACAAGGAATTTTTAAAAGTGTATAAATCTAAATTTGATTTCATTTAAAACAATCTTTATGAGAGTGATCATTATAAAGAAATCTACAAATGAGGGGAAAAATCCTGTCAGACAAGAAGTGTCATTTTAGCAAATACACTAAGAGTCAAAGAGGGGAAGAGAGCTAACCTGGATTGCACACACCCTGTGCCAAGTGGGTTTTGTTGTTCTTCTCATTGTAGAGATTAGCAAACTGAGGCCCAGTTAACTGGGGTCACGCAGCTTGTATATGGAAGAACTAGGTTTTGATACCACATCTGTGTGACCACAGGCCTTTGGACTTTTTCCATTCCACACTTATTTCCAGGAACAATCATTTATGTTCCAATCTGTTCTCATTTTCTCCATCCTGCCAACCCCTTGAGGTCTTATTCCCTGCTAGGCTTTCTACTCAACTTGCCATAAAACTTTTATAGGGGAGAAAGTTATAGCTTACTGGCTGGAAAGGTGGTTGGAGGAAACGGATGGACCCTGCCTGCTGCCTGACTTCCTGCCGTCAGGCGGTGGGATCTGCATTGTCAGGAAGGGCTCCCAGCTGTTTAACGCTGAGCTCCGAAAAGACTGAACTACTGCAGAAGTGGAAATGACACATATTTCATCTCTTTGTAGTGGGAAAGCCATCTGGTATAGCTTTCTTCCTCATGTGTTGGTGGCCTTTATACGCAATCGCGTAGGGAATCTAGTTGAGAATTTTCTTAGATCTGAAATCAGCCTTTCGACAGAAACCATTTTTCATCTGGAGTGCATGTCTATAGGAGAGGTCATGCTCCCAGTGATTTCCAGCTGACAGCTACCTGGGGGACAGCATGGGGCCATTTTCAGTTCTGACAACTGGTGCCTTGTCCAGGGCACAGGGCTAGGGGAGGGGACGAACTGAAGGGAAGTTTATTTCACCATGAAAGCTCATTGCCTGGCTCACATCGAAAGAAAGATGTGCTCATTCATTCATTTATTTGTTCACTAATTCAAAATATTAACTGAGCCCTACTGTGTACCAGGAGCTGGAGGAGAAAATAAAAAAATCAAAGGAAATCAGGACACGTGACCTTTCTGCTTTTGAGGAGTTCGCACAGTCTTGGGGTTGGGGATGCAAATGTGTACATCTCATTTGTTCATTCATTCAACAGTGAGCGCTTACTATGTGTCAGCTCCTGGAGTTACAAAGATTGAGAAGACACAGCCCCTGTCCTCAAGGACCTCTCAGTCTATTAGGGCAGACAGACCATAAACACAGTGAAGTGTAGAAGGTGGCAGGTCAGAGGGTAAAACAGGTGCTATGGGAGCACAGTGGAGGAGCATCTATATTAGGCAGGTGCTAAGGGGAAACTTCTTAGTGGAACTGATGCGTTAGGTCTGAAGGAGTTGGCCAGAGGAAATGAGTAAGGGAGTGGGTGTTGCAAGTTGATGGAATTGCAAGGGAGGGCATGGTGAAGATGAAGGTAGAGAGGAAGGCAGGGCTGGATTGCAAAGGGTTTTGTGTATTACACTGATTAATTTAAGTGTATCTCGGAATCTCTGAGGAACCACTGAGAGATTTTAGACAGGGGATGTAGGGTGACCAACTCATCCTGGTTTGCCCAGGGCTGTCCTGATTTTAAATGTCCAAGTCCCACATCCTGAGAACCCCTTCAGTCCTGGGCAAACTAGGATGGTTGGTCACCCTACAGTGGAGGGACAGGAAAGATCACTGTGGATGCCTCATGGAGATGCAATGGAGGGGGTAAGATGGGAGGCATGCAGATCTATAAGGAGACTATTGCATTAATTCAGGCAAGGGATGAAGAAACCACGTGTGAATCAAGGCAGTTAGCAGTGAGGATCAAGAAGAGGGAAGTAGAGACAACTGAAAGGGGAGGTAGAGACAATTAAATTTAATCACTTTTTTACTTGGGTAGGAGAAGGAGAAAGGATAGAGACTAATTTGAATCCCTGTTTTCTGACTGAGCATGATAAAGAAGATTTTTGGGCCAGCCCTGGCGGCCTAGTGGTTAAGTTCCACGTCCTCCACTTTGGCGGTTCCCGGGTGCGGACCTACTCCACTCATCTGTCAGTGGCTGTGCTGTGGCGGTGGCTCTCATACAAAAAAAGGAAGATTGGCAACAGATGTTAGCTCAGGGTGAATCTTCCTTGGGGGAAAAAAAAAAGATAAAAAAAAATGCTACTGTTGGAGGTGCAGAAGAGGAAAGTAAATTATACCTATGATGCTCCTTCTATGACCAGGCATCATCCTGAGTGCTTTATATAAAGAGTCATATTTAACATGCATAACAACTATGACCTAGGAGAATGTTAATTCTCCTCCAGTGGACAGATGAGGAAACTGAGGCTCAGACAGCCTAAGTAACCTGCCCAAGGTCACACAGCACTGGCGTTCCCAGGCAGATATGTCTCATCTAAGGTCTTCAGCAATTTCAATTCCCATCTCCTGCACCACCCTCACTACAGGGCAGGGCAAAGGAAGTGGCAATTGAGCTAGGCTTTGCTGGAAGATGCTATTTATCCAAATGGAAAAGTGGAGAGAAGGGAACAGCATGTGCCAGCACCCAGGGGCATGAATAAGTATGGAGTGTTCTGGAAAACCCCAAGAATGTCTTTGGCTCAGTCTCTGTGGGACAATAAATAAATACATATGCATGTCAGAGTGAATCATTAATTATTTGACCTTTTTATGCAGAACATCTGCAATGATGGCGAGATACTGTCTCGTATTTTGACCTGCTCAGTGCATTTTGATTGTCCAAGTAAAACAAGCAAAAATAAGCTGAACGATGCTTTCTTCATGGCTTCCAATCTGCTTGCAAATCCCAATGGCTTGCCAATATTTCCCAGGATGGAGCTGACTGAGTTGTGGCACAACAAACTGAGAAAAGGAGACCTGTGCAAGTGGAGACCACCACAACCTGGATTTTATTTTCCTTTCAGGAGGTCTTTTGTTTCAGGACAATGAACTGGGGTGAAAGTGCTATACTTGTAGATGTAATTAAAATAGAAGAGCTTCCCTCTTCCCAGTGATTCAAGTCATTGAAATTAATCATCATTGGGCTACTCCAGCAGGCTGCCATGGTCTCTATAGGAAATGCATCTCAAGGTGTCTGCTGCAGCAGCTGCAATTAAAACCTATTGAGCGGTGGGATAAAATGAACTAGACACTTGCCACAATAGCAGAGGCGCTGGATAATAGAGGGATGTGTAATTAACAGATAACTTGAAATGCGGCCAGGGCTTTGTGTAGATTGACACTTTAGTGCTTTTTTTATGGGAACCATCTGATGGTGAAAAATTACTTTACCAACACTAGCCTTGATGTATTTAGACATTTATTGTATTTATTACCGACTTCTTGTGTATGATCGTTCAGTCTTGGAAATATCTATTCTCATTTCATTGCAGGGTCTGTAACAGTTGAATCCAAGGAATAAAAAAAGCAGCCTGATGTCATTTGTTTCCCCACCCAAAGAGTGGGGGTGGGGATTGGTCGTAAGATGACATCCAGTTTGTGTAAGATTCTGTGTTGTTTCTGACTTCTAAACTCTCATTTAATTGAAGAATCCTGTGTAGAAGACAGTAACCTGTGAGAACAAATGACTTTTCCCCAGTTCCTTGAGACCAAAGTATATGTGTGTTTTAAGACAGTATAGTAAAGAAAAAGAAAGAATCCTCGATGTAAATATACTTCACATGACAATTACCTTGAAAGGGAATAAGAAACAAGTATCTCAATGTCTGAAATACTTTTGGAATTCTTACCTATGTCAGTTAGGAAAAGGTTTCACAGCATATAACTTAAAAACCCCAAATGTCATAGCTTAAAACAAGAATAAAGTTTATTTTTCTCTTATGTAAAAAACTTTGTAGGTGGACAATCCAGGGACAAAAAGGGGCATGCTCCCCCCTCTTAAGGACTCCTCTAGGAAATTGCACACATTATTTTTCTTACATTTCATTGGTCAGAATTTAATTTCATGGCTATGGCTAACTCAAGTGAAGCTGGGAAATGTAGTCTTTATTCTGGGTGGTCATGTATCCAGCTAACAATTGGTATTCTGATACTAAAGGATGCAGGAGAATAAACAATGGGGTACACATTAAGTTGATAGTGGCAACTTAGACTTATCCACTTTCTCTGAGTTTCTGCCAGTTCAGTACAGCCAATAAGTCCTTCCTGGGAGACAGTTATTCAGATGAACAAATCTGTTTCCAGAGTTAACGGTTAACAGTATCTGAAGTTGTGGCTCTCCTGCCCTCAATTCCATGTGTGCCAGGTAAAATACTGACATTCTAACAGAGTTTTCCAGAAATCACAATACTTAGCCCTAAACAGTGACCATCAGGTAATGCCCAGAAGGGTCATGACTGCTGTTGTGTGTAGGGGGCAGAGGTCCTGGGAAATGGCTGCCTCCCAGTCTGAAGGGCTTTAGAGTACAAGCCCCCTACAAACAAGGAGGCATCTGTGCTGGGAAAAGGAGTCTTTCTGAGTGTGAGGGATAACCAAGGCTATTGCAAAAGGGGGAGAGGGAGCTAAGGAGCCCCTTTCTCAGGGCTAAATATGGAGGACAACAGCTCAAGGGAGCATTTGGTTTCCATCACAGCCTGGGCATGAAGAATGGTAGCTCAGGAACCAGAATTCAAAACTGTCGTAAGTTTCTGGAACCTTTGTCGTTTTTCTGCCTGTGTTTTTCTCTTACCCTTCGTCTCCATAGTGATGACAGTAAAATCCTTAAATCATAAAGAGCTCACAAGGATGTCTTCAGAATCAGTGAAGAAAGAGGGGGCTTAGGATGCTGGAACCCTGCACTTTGCCAGGTGTGGTAGGGAGAATTTGGAGGAATAGAGAGAGGGAAGGCATCAACTCCTGAAGGAAAGGAAAGAGAGTTTAAAGATGCTGAATGGAGCAAAAAAAGGAAAATGACAGCCTGGGGAGCCACCCACCACCACCGCCACCTCCTCCCCAAGCAGCAGGCAGTGGATATGACAGAAAGGACTCCTTACCAACTCCCAAGTTCCATGACAAAGGAAGCAGTTAGTGTGTGGTGAAGACGTGAGTTCTGGATTCTGATGACCAGGACTTGAATTCTGTGTCTAACATTACTATCTATAAGATAAGCCTTTGGGCAAGTCATTTCACTCTTCTGAGTCTCAATTTCCTGAGGTATAACGTGAGGACAGTAATAGTACCACTTAATAGGGTTAAGAAGATTCAATGAGATGATTTATGTAAAGTGGTTAGCAGTCTGGCACTTGGTAACACACAAAAAGTTCAGTGTTGTTATTACTAAATTTAGGCAATATTGCAGATTGGTGAAGGAGCTATTTTCAATCATTCTGAAATTACGCCAATGAATGAATACGAAGGATAAGATCCTTCTGGTGGCAAGGTGACTTCAAGGTGGCAGGAAGGTGGCAAGGAAGGTGACTTCAAATAGACAATATTCAACCCAAGCCTGAGCAAATGAACTATCCTCATTAGCAGTCCTGTAGAAGCTTTCTTCACTCTCTGCCACTCCATCTCCTTGCAGGACTAACCAGTGTTTGTCATGCCCTCTGTAGTGAACACCAACAGAGGCCCTGCATGCTGAATGCTTCAGCTGTGGGCCGTTCTTTGCTAGAGCAGCACACATGCTCCTGCAGTGTATGTTTACTAAGAGTAAGTTGTGTATGTTCCCAAACCTCCTTATGCCAGTTCTTCTTATGCTGTATTTATAGAATTTAGTTAATTTTTTGGAGTTGATAAGAAACGAGTGAGAAAAGGAAGGCATTATTTTATGACTGATTTGAAAGGACTTAATAAAGGTAAGTTGCTAAAAATACTGCATAATTAGGTGAAAACAAGATAACTGTCAAAGATTGAGAAAAGTTGTAAAAATCAGGGGTTCTCCACTCAGATTGCTTTGCAAGTGTCTTTATGTACTAGATCCACTGTCAAGAAGGCTAAACTAGAAATCAAGGATGATGAAATTTTAGGGTGATTTATATTTGTGACTGAAAGTACACTTATACGATATGATTTAAGTTAAACTATTTGACATTTCCACGTATTAATTTTTATTATTCCCTGCTGTAACACATTCTTTTTTAGATTACAGTAATCACCTACTGGTCCCAGTTGAGTTGGACTGGAGGGCATCTACCACACTAGACATTCCTATGTATACGTTGGTTGGTGCTCAATATATAGCCAACATAGCTCATTTTATATTTTTAGAAAATCTTCATTATTTTAATATAATTCCTTTTCAGACATCAAGAAAATCTTTAATAATGCCTGATTCACATCTAATGTCTCAAACATTAAAAAAATGTGGCATCAATTCATGATATCTTAGAGGTAAGAATCATTCAGAGTTCTACTAGTTGAGTACTATAAAGTATTATTTATTTTAAATCCATAGAGGGTTTTTTTTTTAATTTTAAGAGTTGGAATATTTGGAAAAATCGATACCCAATTTTCTTAGCACTAATCATGACATACTTAGCAAATCTGTCACTCACATGCAATAGGCATCAATAAGTCAGAAAGTAAAGCTCCAAGACAACTAGGTTGAGTTCAAACTCAGGGGCAGGTGGTTCCTTTGTAGTGGGGTTTTGAGTGAGAAGCTGGAGACAGAAAAAGAATGCTTTGATTAGCAGGAAAGAGACTTCAGTGCAGAGGAAAATCTGTCAATCTAACTACCAGAGCATTATAAGCCCCTTCCCCACCGCATAATTTTGCCAAGGCACTCACACTGAAGGACGTTACACCTGGTGTAATACTGTATTTTCCAATATAAATTAGGAATGGAAACAATTAGCAAATATAATTTACACAACAAATGTAACTTTAAGGGGGAGCTTTGAACAATTACAGACAAAAAGACATAGAGTTCTCTACACTTAGCACATTAGTACCGATACCAGAAAGCAGGATTGGGTTGAAGACAAAGGATCAGAATGATGTCAGGGACACTGCTGTATGTTGGAGAGACAGAACCCAACTGCTTAAAGAAAAGATTCTAGTTTTGCCTCCAACAATGGTAAATTAGCTTGTATCAGACCAGCAACCTGCCAAGAATAACTAGATAAGACGGATAAAACAAAACAAAACAACTTGGTTTAAAGCATTGGAGAGCTCTCAATGCAGCCAGGACTTCAAGCCCAAGATCCTGGAGAGAAGGGAAATGTGTAGAAGTGAGTCAGATATTCTGAGCTGCTTTTTCCCTTTAGGCACTGGATTTTTTCATCACTCATACGAGGCTAAGAGGCTGAGAAGCTGAGCATAGCTTTTGGCAGTTTCACAGGACTGGAGAGAGAAAATGAAAGCCAAGATCCTGAAAAGAAAGGAAGGACAGAGAAGTGAGCCCAACACTTGGCTTGCTTTTCCTTCTGAAGCAGTTGCTGATTTGTAAGTCACAGGATAGAAAGTTTGCAAATCTGAGTAGAAATTAGTAGCAAAGAGGTTGAACAGAACTTTCAGAAGCCTCATCTTTTGAGAAGATTAAAATTGGAAGTCAAAAACCATAAGGAGGAGAGACACTGGTAAGCACCCCAGGCTTTCAGTTAGGACCCCAGAAGAGCTACACTCCTGGAATAAGGGTAAATTAGAAATAAAACAGCTCTCACAAAGACTGAAATTCAGCTTCAAAACAGCCCAACCGAAGATTTGATTAAAGTGATCTGCCTACTCTACTTGCTAGAAGCAGAAGTAAGACTTCTGCAAGGGAAGATAATGTCAGCCAGAGCCTCTGCAATTTTTCATACACAATGTCTGGCATTCAGTAAAAAATTATCTGACATACCAGGAAACTGGACCAAGGCAAAAAGACAATAGAAACAGATCTACAGATAATCCAGATATTGTGAATATCAAACCCGGATTTAGACCAAAACTGTGATTAATATGTTCAAAGAAACAAAAATCAAAATGGAGAATTTTAGCAACATATTGGAATTTGTAAAAAAGAATCAAATGGAAATTCTAGAACTGATAAATATGATAACTGGAATTAGGAACTAACAGGTTTAACAGTAGTTTAGACCAGCAGAAGAAAGGATTAGGAAATATCCAGACTAAAGTATGGAGGGAAAAAATGATGGCGGATATAGAAAAAAACCCATATGAAACAGATAGGAAATGATACAAAAATTTAACGTATGTGTAATTGGAGTCCCAGACTTAGAGGAAAGAGAAAATTGGGGCAGAACCAATCTTTGAAGAAATAATGGCCAGAATTTTCCAAAACTGACAGAAGATATCAAGTCATAGATTCAAGAAGTGCTACAAACCCCCAAAAGAATAAATAAATTAATACAAAAACCCCACCCCAAAGCATGCAGTACGACTGCCGAAAACCAGAGACAAAGACAAAATCTTAAAAGCAGCTACAGAAAAAGATATGTTATCTTCAAAACAGCAACACTGCCGAAAACCAGAGACAAAGACAAAATCTTAAAAGCAGCTACAGAAAAAGATATGTTATCTTCAAAACAGCAACAGTCAAACGGATGTGACTTCTCAACAAAATGATGGAAGCCAAAGGCAGAGAGGAGTGGTATCTTCAAAATACTGAAAAAAAATAATTGCCAACTTACTTATTAAAAAATATCCTTCAAACGTGAAGGAAGGTAATGACATTTTCAGACAAAAACTGACCAAATTTTTGCCTGCAAATTCTCACTAAAAGCAATGCTAAAGGAGTTCTCCAGGTGGAAGGAAATGATCCTTGAAGGAAAATGGAAATGCAAAAAAGAAGAAAAGGCAACAGAAAGGGTTAATGTATTGGTGAGGCTAAATGGATATTGTACAAAACAACACCAATAATGTCTTGTAGTGCTAAAATATATGCAAAATTTAGTTATTTGGCAACAATAATACTTAAGGTGGCAGTGGGGTGAGAGGAATGAAAGTATTCTAAGGTCCTTGCATTGTCCTGGAAGTAGTAAAAGTATATTAGATGCTAATATATTAGACTCCAGTAAGTTGAGGGATGCATGTTGTAAAAGAATGCATGGAGGAGAAGAATGCAAAATTAATAAGCTAAAACTAACAAATGCAAAAACAAATAAGCTAATAAAATAAAGCCCTAACCCAGGCCAGACACCGACCCTGCAACAAAACACCGGTGCTCTCTTAGGCCCTAATTTGGAGGGCTTTGGAATTAAGCTCAGACCCACTTCTTTGTGGTTAGATTTGTATACTATATATACTTGATATATATATTTGCTCAAGTTTGGGATCACTAATCTGCACGCAGGGGTGAGTTTCAAATTATCAGCAAATCCATTTGAGAAAGAAAACCCTTTGGACATCGGGTATAGAAGAAAACCTCATTTTGAGAGACCCAACCGTATCTGCAGTCATGATCTCAGACCATCAGCCAGATGAGCACATCCTTTATATTTGCTTTGATTCTTGAATACATTCTGCAGGGAGTTCATTACATTTCAAAGAATAAATTAATTTTGCTCCAGATAACACATACATATCTGTCAGTGCTTGTTGGTTAAATGTATGCATCTGTGAAATCCTATGAAATACTTAGTGTCTACACCCTATTACTGATGAGCAAATAGTCCCCCATTCCCTATTCGCCACCAAAAAAATCCCAATAAGAATCTGATGTGTTTCTTTGCATTTAAAGGCTATTTCAAAAAAGATTCCAGTTCGCCCAGCGCTACCCCAGTGAGCTGCTCTGAGGAGCTGTAGTTACCAATGAACAGGCTGCCCATAAGGTACATGGATCAATGCCCTTTGGAATTGTACTGGCTTGCCAGTTAATAGATTTCTGGTGTTCTTTACCCATTGATTAATGAAGCAGTAATTTTGCTTTTGAATAGGAAGATAAATTAAGAAGTACTGTAACTGGAGCCTACTGGGAAATAGGTTGTAGTTTGGAGAACTGGTGCTAACTGTGGACACAAAGGAGGTGGAATGGCTGACTGTGCTAAAGCATCCTTCTGACAGGGAACTAAGGGCTGGTGTTCAACTTAATGCAACAGACACTTATCAATGTGTGACAATCCACATGTAAAGCCCCACTGGGGTCCAGGGCACAGCCCAGCTCAGACTGACTCTTATGTTGTATTCTTTCTTCCAGAGGCAGATGCAGACATCCATGATACGAGGCAAGAAATGGGCCAAATTGGGATACAAGATGCTCCGGAAGACTGAGGAGGTAGAACAACATGCCTTTGGAAGGACCAGGAAAGGCATCATGACAGAGTGGGATATGGGAGGCTGGGTGGAATTCTGATTGATATAGTTGGGGAATGAAAGCTCTTCTAGGAATGGAGAGGCAACATGAGGAAAAGTAAAGAGCCAGCAAAAAGGAAAGAACTCAAATTCCAGTGCTACTGACTGTTAGCTGTGTGATCTTGGGCTTGTTAGCTAGCTTTTCTGGGCTTTGGTCTTCTCGTCTGGAAAATGAAACTAATAATAATCCCCTTATATGGTTGATGTGAAGATTCATTGAAATAGGTCAGTCTGTAAATAGGTCAATCTATCATAGTGCCTGGTACAGGGTAGAGACTCAATAAATGGAAGCTATAAGCCACATGCTGTTGAAAAAACGACAGCAAGCCTTTGAAAGAAGCATTTGCCTGCCTTCTTTCTGCCTTCCTATTCTGAAGCAAAGACAGTGTACTGCTTTTGGGTTTTCTGCCTCTCTGAACTCTGAGTACTTGAGCTCTTTCAAGGTAAGATCTGTGTCTTATGCTCCCCAGTATGCTTTCCCGCTTACCTCAGGGCACTGACCGCAATAGATGCACAGGAAACATTCACGGAAAGAATGAGTGAATGAACGTGTTCTACCTGACTCCATCTCACCCACAGAGAATCACTTACAGTTTCATAGCGGTATTTCCCACCTCCATACCACCTGGCGTGCTCTTCTCTTTTGTCTACCTGGCAAACTCTCTTCATCCATCAACATTCAGCTCATGGTTTTGTGAGGTCCTTCATTCAAGACAGAATTGGACAGAACCGATACTTTCTCCCTAGTACCCCATGTAACCTTGTACAAAACTCTACCATAATGCCTAGCTCATCATCTTGTAATTATGTGCTTTTCCCTCTGTCTCCCTTAGCCCTCAAAGCCAGGCCTTATAAGCACTATTGGCTACATGGTGTCAAGGGGACATATTGTAATGTGGGGGCAGAATCTGAGGAGGCAGCGGAATGTCTCTCCATGAGATGGGGCTCCGGTTTCTTCTGTTTGTTTTTTCCTATCCTAAGGAAAAATTGCTATGTTTACATAGTTACAGAACAATTGGAAGTGTGACTTATGGTTCTATAATTTCTGTAGCTAATTTCATATACTGTGAAGTTTCAGAGACAATTTAATTTCTCTCCTTCTCTGAGACAAGGATTTTAAGTTGCTGCACGGGGTACAGAGCGCATTATAACCCAGGAGGGTGATGTCATGTGTCTCCCACACTGGGTTTTATTCATCTCTGTGCTTTTCAGGCCAAGCACGGGGTCTCGCTCAGTGCTTTGCACACAATAGATGTCAATAATTATTAGTTGAATGAACGAATGCCCTGGTCTCTGGTCACGTCCCTGTTCAGAAACCCTCAATGGCTGCCCTATTCCTACTGGTCTACATGTAATCTCCACAGCCTGGTATTCAAGTTCGTTCATGAGATGACCCCAACCTCCCTTTACAGGCCATCCCCCACCCCTTTATGCCACTCATCTCTCACTCCAGGCCAGCTGGACTACTGGGTGGGTGGCTCTTGGTTCAATGGAGGGCATCTTCTATGGGCTGGAAGAACTTGTTTGCATGGGAAATGCCAGGCTTAGCTTCAGGAGAGCTCCAGGATGAGAGAACTGAAGAACTGTACAGACAGGAGGGGCATTCCACAGATGCCCTGACCAGAGGTGGGAAATGAACAGCACATTCTCAAAATAGACCTAAAGACCAGATGTAGTGGTGGCGAGGGATACAGCTCTTGGACAGCTACCCCATTCAACCAAAGGGCATGTACTGGCCACATTCCTAACATGCTCAGTTCATGAATCCATCTTCATACAGAGAAAGTGGCAACAAAAACTGCTACCCTGGTCCTGATGGTCCAGCAACAGGGAGACGAGAAAGGAGCTAATATTTTTTGAGCATCAAAATGTTGAATTTAATGCTGCTCATGAAACCTCAACTTCCCAAGGCAGAGGAAGGTCCTGCTCTGTGCCGGCAGGCTGCCCTGCACTTGACTTTCCTGCCCAAACTGCACTGTGTTGTCATCACCTATTTCTATGTCAATCTGTCCCAAGAGACCAAGAGCCTCTTAAGAACAAGTGATTTCCCAAATATGGTGTTTGACACATGAATGAATGAATGAAGTCTATGCTAGTTGCATACACCTTTTTTAACCACTAGATGGCAAATATTCATTGGAAAGTCCAGCTATAAAATGTCTCAGAAACACAGAGTCTGGTGAAAACGAAGTAAGTTTTTCAGTACACTGGATGAGTATGTACAACAGGGTGAAATTTTCAGGGCTGCCTATGCCTCCTCTCTTTTAGCAGAGAGAGGAGAAAGTACTACATGATGTCAGGAGTCCCAGGGTGCAGATCTGTGCTGCCATCAGCATTTGGGCAACTCA
This sequence comes from Ceratotherium simum simum, assembly GCF_057802395.1. Lineage (NCBI taxonomy): Eukaryota > Metazoa > Chordata > Mammalia > Perissodactyla > Rhinocerotidae > Ceratotherium > Ceratotherium simum. The sequence goes on from NC_141906.1 coordinate 16,038,371, forward strand.
TATATTTTCTGAGCCTCAGTTTTCTCATCCAAAAAAACCTGCGGACTGCGGTGACTTCAGATAAGCATTTATTAGCATCTATGCTGACTCAGGTACTGGCGGTAAAGAGATGGCTCAGAAACCGTCCTTGCCTCCAGAACAATGCTTCTCAACTCTGTAGTGAAAGACCAGTTTGTGGCTGTTTTAAAAATATCCAATCTGTTGCAGACTGTATTTTGGTAAAATATAATTAAAATGTAATAGTGAAAAAAAGTAAAAAAAAAAAAAAAGCAAAAGCATACAAAATCGAAGTTCCGATTCTTTTATTATTAGATTCATTGACATTGTCAAATTGTTATTTCTAAATGCTTATTCTTAACTTCTGAACTTAGCACATCATGACTGGTAGCAAATGGCCAGTAGATGGGCACCAGTCCACAGACCACACTTTGCATAACGCTGACTTAGGAGCTCACACTCTCACGAGAGAGGCTCAGACCAGCTCCTGCAGGACTTGGGCCCATGTATGTGGGACAATCTACAGACAAGATTTTCTTTTCTGCAGGATATTAAACCTTAAAGCATATAGAACCACTGCCTGGTAGTTTCAAAGGTGAAGAAGGGTGGTTGTGATCACTTCTGGAGCCTTTCTGGAGAAAGTTCTGGCCTGTCTTCTCTGATCCTTTAAGACATCAGGCCCTCCTAGGCCATGTGGCCACCAGAAGGGGCTTTGGGCTCCTTTCAGCCCTTCCCATCCTGTCTGGGCTTCCAGGGTCTTTGTGTTTGTGGCCTCGCCCCTCAGACCTGAGGCCAGGCACCAACTTTGACCTGTGCTTTCCTCCTTGGTCATGATTCATACTCTTTCTGTGAGTATACTGCTTCAGTCCAACTGGATGATAAATCTCTACCTCCGAACAGCCCAGTCCCTGTGACGGTGTGCTCAGGGGGGTTTTCAGTGCACACTGGCACCACATTGGCCTGACTCCATGACCAGAGTCCAGACAAGCTCTGTCGGTCACCAGGGTGAGAACAATCCACCAAGGACACACATTGTGCTTTCTTATGTGGTGTCTTTCAAAGATCCCTAAGCTTAGGTGTTTGGCTTATTTCTTTTTTATTTCAACTATAAAATCATCACTTTTTGAATAGATATTGCAATAACATGGTATAACATTCAAAAGGCACGAAAGGCATACATTAAAACGTTCCCTCCTCTTCATATCCCACAATGTCTTAGTGGTAACCACTATTCAAACTCTTACATACTCGTCAGGAGATGTAAGCACACGTCTTTAACAAGATAACACAAATGGAACAACCATAAATAATCTGCTGCACTTTCTTTTTTAACTAAACGATTTGTCTTGTCTATGTCTAATCTCAAATTCTCATTTTAATTTAACTGGTCCCCTATTAATGGATATTTAAGTTTTCCCACTCTTTCTGTTATAAGCAATGCCCAGTAAATAGCACGTTCCTGTATGTGAGTATATCTGCAGATATAAATTCCTGGGTAGGAGCCACTGACTCAGAGAAGTGTGCCCTCCACAGAGTTCCCCAATCGGCACTGCCACCATCAGCATATGAAAGCGTCTATTTTCGACACCTCCATCAACATATGGTTATCACGAGTCTAATAGATCAAAAACTGTAGCTCTGTGGAATGAATTTGCATTTCCGTAATTTCAAATAAGGTTGAGCATCTTTTAAAATGTCTAAAAGTCATCTAATTTCCTTTACTGAGAAGTATCCATGAGTTTGGATCATATTTCTATTGGTTTATTGGTCTTTTAAAGATTGACCCATAAGAGTTCTTTATATATTAAAGAAATTAGCCTTTTGTTTACTGTGTGGGCTACAAATGGCCAGCCCTGATGGTCTACTGGTTAAGATTTGGTGCTCTCACTGCCACAGCCCAGGTTTGTTTCCTGGCCAGGGAACCATACCACCCATCGGTCAGTTGTCATACTATGGCGGCTGCATGTTGCTGTGATGCTGAAAGCTATCCCACCGGTATTTCAAATACCAGCAGGGTCACCCATGGTGGACAGGTTTCAGCAGAGCTGCCAGCCTAAGATAGACTAGAAAGAAGGACCTGGCTACTCACTTTTGAAAAAACTGGCCATAAAAACCCTATGAATAGCAGTGGATCACTGTCTGATAGAGCGCCAGAAGGTGAGAGGATGGCGCCAAAAGACCGGGCAGGGTTCAGCTGTGCTGTCCACAGGGTTACTAGGAGTCGGAATTGACTCCACGGCACTAACAACAAATGGGCTGTAAATATTTCCCCTTACTTTGTCCTTTATCTTTAATATTTTTAAATAATATTTTCCACAATTAAAAATGTTTTTAGTTTACTTTATCAATCTCTTCTTTTATGACCTCTGAGTTTTGTGACATGCTTGGAAGGGGCTTTGCTCTAGATTATAAAAATGATTTTCTCATGTTTTCTTCTAATGCTTTTATGTCGTCATTTTTAAATGTTTAAATCTTTGATATATTTGGAGTTTATTTTCATTTAAGGATGGAGGTATGGAGCAAGTTGTTTTTTTCACGGCTTCCAGCTGTGCCATTAACATTTATTAAATAATCTACCTTTCCCCAAGTGATATGAAATTATACTTTTTTCATATACTTAATTTCAAATGAATTTGGGTCTATTTCTGGACTTTCTATTAGATTCTATTAATCTGTCTACTCATGCTCTAGCTTCACACAGTTTTATTTAATGTAGTTTTATAACGTAGTTTTTAGTATCTGGTTTGGCTAGTCTTCTCCCTCCAAATCATTCTCTTTCAGACGTTTTCTGGCTATTCTTGACTATTTAGTTTTTCATTTCCATAGAATCAGCCTGTATAATTTAAAAAGTATTTGATATTTTGGGGGAGAGCACATTAAATTTACAGATTAAGTTTGGAGTATTGGTTTTTTGGAATATTCAGTTTCTTATCAAAGTTCTCCTTGTTTATTTAAATAATATTCTTTTAAAAAGGTAACATGTATATGTACAAACAGTACAAAAGGGCATATGGTGAAATGTGAACACACCTTTCAGTTCTGACCCCTATTCTCCCAGTTTGCTCTAGAGACAGTGTGTTCCTGGTGTGTGTTCATAGAGAGAGTCCATGCATATAAAATGTTATACATGCATATAATCATTTGACTTCGACCCACCTGCCTTTTTTCCCAGATGGCAGCAAGCTAGAGACACTCTTCTTCTTTTTCCCACCTGACAACACGCAGTGGAGAGCATTCTATATTAGTACAGAGCTGCCTTATTCTTTTTAATACCTGCATGGTATTTAACTATATAAAAGCAACCAGAAAAAAAAAAAAAAAGAAAAAAAAAATAAAAGCAGCCAGGATTTTTAATATGTCCTCTATTGATTTAAAAAATTGCTTCTTTCCATCTCTTATTTTTATAAACAATGTTGTCTTCAATATCCTTCCTCAAACACCTTTATGTGAGAATATTTCTAAAAGACAAATTCCTAGATATAGAATGCCTATGTCGAGCTACAAAGTATACATACAATAATGTAAATATACTCAACGCTACTGTACTGTACACTGAAAAATGGTTAAGATGGTAAATATTATGGTATGCATTTTTTCACAATAAAAAGAGAATATGTAGGGCCGGCCCCATGGCTTAGCGGTTAAGTGTGCGTGCTCCGCTACTGGCGGCCTGGGTTCGGATCCCGGGCACACACCAATGCACCGCTTGTCCAGCCATGCTGAGGCCGCGTCCCACATACAGCAATTAGAAGGATGTGCGACTATGACATACAACTATCTACTGGGGCTTTGGGGAAAAAACAAAAAGGAGGAGGATTGGCAATAGATGTTAGCTCAGAGCTGGTCTTCCTCAGCAAAAAGAGGAGGATTAGCATGGATGTTAGCTCAGGGCTGATCTTCCTCACAAAAAAAAAAAGAAAAAAAAGCATATGTACAATTTTGATAGATATTGCCAAATTGCCCTCTCAATCTTAAGGCAATTTATTAATTATTCCCCATTTAAATTTGCCCTCTGTTTTGCAATATTTTGGCTCAGTTGCTGTAAAACTAAATTTTTAGTGAGTTAAATAATATATAAGTGTTGAATAAAATTGTCCCACATTTCCCTCATGGAGAGATTCTCAGAAAAATTCCCAGGAATCGGTGATGCTCTGGTGTAAAACTTCTAAGTTGCTGCTATGAGGCAGGCTCTGCATCCTTCCCACAAAGGCAGCCTGTGCCAGTTTTATTCGAGAATGGGTGTCATCACTGAATCACTCTGGCTACTTGTCCTACTGTGATTTGGATTTGTTTGAAGACTCAACAGAAAGCAAACAAGAGGTTTCATATGACTCAAATTATACCTTTCAAATGATGTTCTAATTTCTGTATCTGAGAATCTTTATTTAACTCCTTTCCTGCTCCCACCCCAGTATCACTTTATTTCTATCAACCACAAGTGCCCACTTACACGCATTCCATAGAGTTAAGCCTTGAATGAGATGGGGAAGGACAAAGGAGGTGTGGATGATAGTATTAATGTAACTGAAATAAAATTGGGCATCCCTGCGGGCCGTGTGCAGCTGGGTGACTCACCTAAAAAATGACACCCAATCTGACTCCAAGAAGCCTTGAAAAGTATTGTAGGTCTTTACTGAATGTTTCTTGCAGAGGCAGCAGAGGGTAAATTACATCACACAATGTTCTGCAAAGTGTACTGCTAAATATTCTCTTTTGATGTCTCTTCTTTTTTATTGTATTTAAAAAAATTTTTTTGTGTGTGAGGAAGATTAGCCCTGAGCTAACATCCACTGCCAATCTGCCTCTTTTTGCTGAGGAAGCAAAAAGGGCTAACACGTGTGCCCATCTTCCTCTACTTTATATGGGACGCGCCACAGCATGGCTCGACAAGCAGTGCGTCGTCGGCGCCCGGGGTCCGAACCTGCGAACCCCAGGCTGCTGAAGCGGAGCACGTGCACTTAACCAGTACGCCACCGGGCGGGCCCCTGATGTCTCTCCTTTTAGAAATCAAATTCACTAAGTCTACTCTGGATCTCCCTTCTCTCCCTGATTTCCACTCCAAATGGCAGCTGCTCATATAGGTCTCTTCTCACTCCTTAAAATTCTAGTTCTGTTTCAGCTTCCTGGCCTTACTGCTCTGCTCACTTCTCCTTTTTCCTGGTCTTCATCTCTAGCAGCTTTTAGGTAGCACAGTTTACCTCTTCTTTCAATTGCATTTCCACCCAATAAAATCAAGGCATCTTCATAGAAGGGGATTATAAATCCTTCAAATTTAATTTTTTGTCCCAATAATAAGAGTAGTAATGGGCTTATACTTCAAGCCAGGTACTGTATGTGTATTATTTCATAGCCAACATAAGCAGCTCATATTCTCATTATCACCATTTTGCAAATGAAGAATCTAAGGCTCAGTGAAGGTTAGTTAGGTAATCTACTCAAGGTCAAAGACTTAGGAAGCCACCTTAAAGCTTACCTACTTGCCCCCTGTACTGTTTTCATGGTTCTTAAGTAACAATGCAAGGTGGCAAGGGCAAATAAGTGGTCTTGACAATGCTCTCGGCCCCCATACTCTTTCTTTGATCTCTGCCTTTCCAAATCGTTATGCTTAGGTCTAGTGATGTCCCTGGTCCCACCTCAATGTCTGAACCAATCTCTAGACACAGCATTTCTCGCCCAGTTGGCTTAGCTCCGCGTCCTGGTGTTCTGCTGATCTCCCCTCTCTTTTGCGCTGAGCCTCTGCTCACGTTAGTGCTCCTCCCTCCTGTGGAATTGACATCCTGCCCTGAATTCTGGTCGTTTGGCTGGGGTTCTGAGACTCGGTTTCATTCTTGCCAAGCCACTCAATCAATTTACCTTCTACCTTTAATTCTCCTTTTAGTATAAACTGCCCTACCCACAGCCCCTATGTAGAGTAATAGGCTGGGTGGTTCTTTACATGGCAGTAGTCACTCATTGGATGAGGGGTAGAAATCTGATGCAGGGGGCACCCTTTCACAGACTGTCCAATGATCAATCTGTCTTTCCCGTGTTTCAACTAAGAGTCACCAGAACTGCTCAGTTGGCTATGGGAAGACAGGAAGAAAGTTGTATAGCCACAATTTTGGGCTATGTGCAACATAAATAAGCACGGACAGCAAGTCTATTGGGAAAGGATGGGGGAAGAGACTCACAGAGAAGAGCATAGAAAAGACCACAGGACTCTGGGGCAGAGGGGAGGGTGGGGAGGGGACAGCGGCAGTGGTTTCCTCAGCCTGACGCCTTCCAGTTATAGCTCTCATCAGGCTTCTTTGTACTCAGTATTAACTTGTGTTCTCATGATTCTACTTTCTCCCTACTATATAGTTTCCTTTGTTCTTGAGTTAGTTTGAGTGGGTTCCTGTTACTTACAATCAAGAGACTTCACTAGACCACCTCCTTCCTTAGGCTGGCAGCCTTGTCCGCATTTCCACCCCCTGGCTGGTGTCCTGTTGCATATGGGAAGATCTCCTGGTCTTGGCTGCCTCTAGGCCTTGTGTTGGAGGTGGCATTGAACTAGCTCCTGTGGGTATCCAGGCAAGGCTATTCCAAGGAAAGGGAAGAGCATGAGCACAGGAATAGAGTTGGAATGGGCATGGAGTTTTATTGTGGCTCCTTTTTGATATGAGGGTGTGGTTATTGTCCTCAAGTTGTTTAGGGTCGACTTTGGGATAGAGGGTTAGGGCCTCTCAGAAGATGACATTGTTGAGCAGCAGGAGGAGGGCCAGGCAGAGACAGAGTCTGGGGGATGGCAAAGGAGCTGTGTCCTTACCTTGTAGGTGTTCTCAGGCTGAGGAGTGATGTGACGAACTTGAACAATTAGAATCATTAACTTTTCTATCTCTTGCAGGGGCTCTTAGGTCTTAGGACAAACCCTTCATTTTACCGATGAGGAAACAGAGACCCAAGAATGAGAACGTAGTAATGACACGTAATGTTTAGTGAGCGCTTTCTACGGGGCAGGCTCTGCTCCAAGCACTTTATAGTTATCAGCTCACTTAGTCCTCACGGTAATTATGGAGTTGGCACTATTACCGTCCTCATCTCATAGAAGTGGAAACTGAGGCACACAGGGGTTAAGTAACTTGCCCACGGTCAAACAGTAAGTAAGTGATGGAGCCAGGATTTGAACCCAGAAAATCTTGACTCAGAGCCAACACTTACAGCTATTATACATTACTACTTCTCACAGGCACTGAAGATCATTGGAGCTTTACTATTATAAATAAAATTGGTAATATGTGTGTGTGTGTGTGTGAGACTTTCTCAACCAGATGAGGCAGCATGTCATGTCCACGGAAAACATCAAAAATCAGGCAATGGTTTTAATTAGAGGAAAGTGATTAAAAGTTTAGAAAAATCAGGAAAAATAAAAGTTTAGTGGCTATCTATTATCTCCAAGGATTTAAAGGAGATGAGAAAAGAAAATTCTCAAACCTTTTCTGCCGGTTCTCAGAGCCTTATAAACTCTTTCAACTTTAAAGAAAAAGAACACCTGCTTGTGTATTGATTCTTGAGCCACAGGTGGTGCAATAACCCTGCTGGCTGGCTTGAGTAATCTGCCAAAGCCAGGCCTCCTGAAGATGAAATAATGCCTATATTAGGGTCCACCAGTATCTGACTTCTTACAGTCAGGGAAGCCTTGAATCCAGAGAAATATAAAAGCTGCAGTGTTGTTTCTAGTGCATTTTTCATGAATGAGTGGCCATTCACAGCTCATGGTTTTATGCAAGAGACATTCATGGCTCGCTTGTCAATTAATCAATTCAGGTATTTGTGGGGCATCTGCTATGTGTGAGACACTCTATTAGGCACTGGAGATATTAGGTGGACATCTGGAAACATGAAAGACTGAGCTGATGCAGAGATTCCCCTAAAGAAACAAGTACATTGTACGGCAATAGTTATTTATGGATCTGCCTGTCCCACCCAATCTGGGAATTTCTCCCGAGTGGAGATAACGTGGTCCTTCATTCAGGTCTCTGGTCTCATGTTGTGCCCCATACCCACTCACTCTCTCTCCTATTGCCACACTAGTCTTCTCTTAGTTCTTCAAGCACAATAAGCTCTTTTCTACTTCAGGGTCTTTGCACATGCTGTTGTCACCATCTAGAACGATCTTTTCCTTATGCTTTTCTTTTGGGTGTCACTTAATGGTCACTCCTCAAAGAGATGCTCCCTGACCACTTTATCTAAAAAGGTCCATCCCTACCACTATGTCACCTCTTGTTGGTTTCTTTTCACTTACCATAATTTATAATTATTTAACCATTTTTTCCTTGTCTTCTCTGTTAGACTCCATGAAAGCATGGAATGATCTGATCACTGTTGTATCTCTAATGCCTGGCATTTAGTAGGTGTTCAGTAAAGTTATTGAATGAATAAGTTAATATACCCAAGAAACAATTATGAAGCAACTAACACTATACCCAACTCAGAGGATATAGTGATGGAAGCACAGATTTGAACTTTCCAGTTTAGTGAGGGAGAGACATCAAACAAGGACTGACAGTAAATGTGATGATGGTAATGATAGGGGAGGTACAGGGTGCTATGGGAGAACCTGGCAAGGGGACCAATTTTGTAAAGAATTTGGGAAGGCTCCCAGGAAGAAGCAACATTTAAGCCGAGTCCTGAAGGATAAATAGAAGTTCTCTACTTAAAGGGGAACTGGAAGATGTTGGAGGCTGAGAGAAGGCCCAGATGCAAGAAGGGCATGGTCTTTGGAGAGACTGAAAGAGGTTCTGCGTGGGCAAACCTCAGAGCTGCAACAAGAAATAAGATGGGGGAAGTAAGACAAGGCTGGATCATGGAGGGTTTTCAAGCTATGATAAGGAGTTTGGACTTTATCCTAGGGTCAGTTAGGAGCATTAAATATCTTAATTGAGGGAGTGGCATGATCAGATTCGTGTTTTATAAAGTGGCCTTGGGCAGTATGGATAACAGGAAGAGGATTGGAGGTGGGGCGATCAGGAGGGTAGTGCAACAATTTTGGCAAGACATGAAGATGGTTTAGATGGGGCGGTGCTGATGAGGGAGTGACTGGATGAATTTAAGAGAGAAGGCAGCAATTCAGACAGGGGGTAGAATCAAGAACGATGCCTACCTTTCTAGCATGTGTAACATAGTGAATGATTCAGGGGCACCATTTTTGGGCCAGCATCCAGCAGAGAACCAGACACCTAGTATATCTAGTGCCCATGCCATAAATGAGTGCTTAATGAAGTAGAAATGGTCTTAGTGTAACTTTTTCATAACAATGAGTACATATCAGCTCACTTTCAGTTGCTGGGTCTACCCAAAAGTGTGATCTGCCATTTCCTACTGCCTCCACCTGCCTTGGGCTAATCCACAGTCCCCACCAGGACACATTTGCCTCTGTCCCCCTGCTAAGAAGTGTGCATTGTGCCCTCCTCCCACTTACTCTGGCCAGCAGGGTCATTATTGCCAATAATGCTGCTGTAATTTTTCATTGAGTTTCTTGGTGTTTTGCAGTTATAGTAACATTAAAATTTATACATAATAATATTATTACAATTCTCCACTACTAATGGGATTATTATTTTTGTTCATTTGTGTTTGAAAGCTATTAGCATAAGATTTACCTCAAACCATATCTACTGTGATTTTTAACACCCTTGAAACTTGCAGTTGGCGATAAGTCTATCATAAGAGAATGCTAGTAAGCATATAAATGCCTTTCTTGGGAAAAGAGGGCTTTTGATTTTCATCCTGGTTGGACTCAGGTTCTTTGATAGAGTGATTGGTGGGATATAAGTTATTAAAGGCTGAGAACGCCGTGTTAGTTTGTAGTGTGTTCAAACAAGTTCTCGGTTACACAGAGGACACTTTTATATTCTAGGAGGATTCATATTCTTTCTCCTTTTTATGTTGTTTCTTACTTGACTTACAGAAAAATATAATAAACTGTGTGCTTGCAGAGAAGAATATTTAGAACCAGGAATTGTTTGGAGTGAGGGGACCCTGAAATCACTCTATCCAACCGACTTTCCAAGCAGCTGGGGAGCTTGGTGCATTGCTAGTGGAGCAATGGAAACAGGGCTTATTTCAGAGGCTGGAGACAAGTTTCTCCGTGGGGCAGCTATGTGGGGTAGGGAAGCTGGACGGGCAGGGCCAGCTTCATGGGTGTGCAACCTGCAAACTCCCAGGGCCCCGTGCTGTGAAATTCACAGGGTCACAGTCTTGAAATTCTTGATTTGAACAAGTGACTCTGCATTTACACTAGGCCCTGAAAATTGTGTATCTGATACTGGGTCCAGGCTTTGGAGCCAGACAGACTTGGGTTCAAGTTCTGGTATTCTCAAGCTATTGACTGTGCCTCAGTCTCCTTTTCTGTAAAACTAGAATAAGAACATTGTCCTCTCAGACTAGATGTGACAGCTAAAATCAGACATCTGGCACCAGGGGGCCTAAAAGGGGACCCTGAGACATGCTCAGTGGGATTTTTAACTCCTCTATGCAGTACCCATAATTAAACTTATTACCGTGACTTAATGTCAGGAACACTAGCCAGCTGGGATAGGCAGACTGTGTAGTACAGAAGCTAATCCCACGTGTGTGCTGTTTAGGAACACATCAAGCAAAGAACGTTTTCCTAAGGGGGACATTCTAAGGCTGGGGGGTCCCATCTATCATTTTTCAACCTTTTCACTGCTATGACACATGACAGGTAATGGTCACTGGCACAATGTGGTCCCAGTTTCTCACTACTTGTGCATGCTTCCCTTCTCTCCAGAAACCTCTCAAAATAGCCAATGAGTAAGACTGGCATTATTATGAAGATGGCGTTGACCTTGATCTAATTTATTTGCAAACTTCCTTATTTCAACTCTTATTTGTAAAAAATGGTTTTCATCATACCACACAACAGAACTTGACAAGCCAGTGTACAATTCCATGCTTGAGGACTAGGAACATGAACCCTCAGGATGCCAAACAAAGGACAGGCTGGATAGACTAGGACCAATATGGAGCTCTCCACGACCTTGCAGATGAATGTGGCTGTGCTGTAGCCTGAATGAGTGATGCTAGGTATGAGGCATGGCAGCCAGATAGAGAAACGCCAAGTAGTTGGGCAGATAAACCTGTGATGAATAGCATGCAATCTTAAAACATCTGGTTAAACATTTTTTTTTTAAGAATGGAGAAATGACTTTAAATCAAATTAATCAGAAACATAAGCTAATTCCTGAGCATTTTTTGACTCTGGTCCAAAAGGATTCCTCGGGGGATTACAGTAGGAGTCAGGGTGACCTTTGTTGCATTCAATTTAGGGTTTGTAGGAGCTTGGAGTCCAGGTGGTAGACTTCAAGGAGGAGCACTGGGGGCCTCCGCTGTGCTTGGTCTCCTGTGCTGCTCAGGCCTCTGAGCACACGCACATCGTGACTCACGAGCCCAGTGTCTCTGGGGCCTCCTACATTGTCTCAGGAGACGTGGGATGGGAGTGCAAGCAGAGCAACAGGGTTTGCTCTTTCCTTACTCCCTCCTGAGCACTTGTGGGTAGGGAGACATGGCTGACCACCAAGCTCTGTCAGGCCCAAATGGTTTTTGTGGGTAGTGACGGCCAAAACTGGAGTCACCTCTCTACAATACAGCCTGTGAACGGCAATAGAAAAACCGCAGCTCTTCTTTCAAGATCCCTCATCACCCTCTTCCTAGAGATTTGATGAAGGATAATGGCACTGCCAGTCAAACAAATCGGAAAGAATGACAGGCTATTTCTCCCTTATCTCTCAGTGGTATGAGTGGGGACCTAAAGAATGGTACAGCTCCTGGGTCCACATGACATAGTACATGGTACATAAAAGATACTCAGTCCATAATGATTACGACTAATAACCAACTAATTTATCAAACACCTCAAGACATAGTTGCAACAAGCATGTGCCGACAAACGCTTATTTTCGGAAATGGCGATTCTGGCTTAGACAGCTTGAATGTCACTCCCCCAACCCTCTAGAAGATCACAGTAAGAAAACTGTAATCCACTGCATCGGGTCCCAGGAGACCAGAGACATAGCATCCCCAAAATGCGGCCACAGCAGCAGCTTTTAGCACAAGCTGAAGAAAACACAAATGCAGTCAGGGAAAATCTGAGACAACAAGATAGATTTTTGTGCCTCTGTCCTCTACTTGATATTAATCCCCCAAAACTCAAGCGAATAGATGTCACTTCCTATGATACCAATTTTCCAGCACATAGTACTGTAAATTTCAAGCTGTTGGGAAAAATATCTAAGGAGATGCCTTGACTGCCTTTCTGGTTTTTGGTCATTCTGTGATTGTTTTTCTTACCTGTTGCCGAATTTCTTCCTCCATTTTCACTGGTGAGCCCAATTCTGCAACTTGTTTGACGCCTTCGCTTGCATATCCTCCATACTCCCACAGCACATAATTCTTGGAGTGGGATCCGCCAATGATCGCAGACCAGTGATTGGCCCGACCTGGGAAAGCCAATCAGGATGCAGGTATCAGTGTGGCTGTGGCTAAAACATGAATCCCTTAAATAATGGGGAGGAGGTATAATTGGACAACAGTTCAACCAGTGCTGGCTAAGCACCTGCTCTGTGTTAAGTCCTGTGCTAATCAGTGATGAGTAAGACAGTCCCTATAAGCAAGCAAGGCTTGGGAATATGCAAACAGGGCAATGGTAGATGCTTGAACAAGACACAGAGGCAGCCCAGAATGATGACTTCTGTCTGGGAGGGTCTCAGAGAAGAGGACAGAGAATTTTGAAGGCTGATCCAATTTGTAAGACAGAATAGAGAGGAAAGGCTATTTCTGGCAGACTCAGAAACATTAAATAACATTGTGTGTGTTTGGGGATCCACAAGTAATTTAGCATTGCTGTCTCACAGACTGTCAGGGGAGAGTTGGAAATGATGCCAGGGAGGTAGGAAGGAGCCTGCTCATGGATGGCCTTGTTCCAAATGCTTCAGGAGTTTGGATGTCATTTGAAAGGGTCTGAAAACACTGAAGGGTTCTGAGCAGGGGAGTAACACGATTGCATTTGAATTTTAGATAAATCATCCAGGCAGCAGTGTGAAGAATGCATTAGAGGGAGCAGGGGTGTAGAGCTGGGGAGGTGAGCGAGGATCAAAAGGTAAAGGGAGTGAGCGGGGAATAGACTTAGCAATTCCCGGGAATAAGCACTGTTGTCTTTAGCTGGCATTCATGTACCTTCCAGAAGGAGGGGTAGGTGGGATAGCCATGTTAAAGGATGGGGGAGGCAGTTTGGATATGAGGAAGCGACCAGTCCACAGTGGTTTGGTGAGAGTGATGTGTGATGATGACTGTAGTTGGCTGCAGGAAGGAATTAATTGATAACACAGGGGAGAATAGAATAAAATCTGGGCAAGACCAAGACAGACCTTAACCTGAAGATTTTTCAGTCACAGGGGGAGGAAGGAGAGGAACAGAGAGTCAACACCAGCACTACACTAAATTTGTGTTTGCATGTGATGAATATACATACATACATATTTATCACTAAGTTACATACAATTCATCATAGGTTGTCTCAGTTCCCCGCCATTCTTTGGTTGGTTTTATGAAGTCTCAAGTTAAAGATCTGCAAGCATAGCAAAAAGGAAAACTCGAACTGGGTGGACCCAACTGACATTTGCAGTTTCCCACCCTGTGGCCCAGAGTGGGCAGAGCTCTCCACTCCACCCACCACTTAAGTAAATGATTCTGAACAGGCCTGATCCTGTTTACATCTGCCACCTGCTACCCCAGGGCCCTCTGCTCCAGGGGCACCTCAAGAACATGGGCACAACACCACCCTCCTGTCCCGCTGAGGGCAGCCATGCCCCATCTCAGGCAGATGACATCACCATGTGGGTCTGCCCAATTGCTTGCTCATTATTTCCTACACTCAGAGAAATGCGAACTCTGTTTTTATCCGTCATGTCCCTAGAGAAGACAGATGGAGATGCTTCAGCTATTTCTCTAACTCACTTCCTGAGTGGGGAGAATGTCCTACCTGTCATCTAAGCCAAGAGTGCTGCTTATGTAGGGGCAAGGGCTAGGAGCCAGTTGTGACCTTTGTTTCATGATGTGAACACAAAGAGACCAGTTTCAGCATCTCTTGCTCCCCCTGCTCTGTTCCACCAAAATGTCCCTTGTTCCAGACCTATCCTACAGGCAATTTTGTACCTCAGGGGCTTAGCACATGCTGTTCCCTCTGTGCTTTCCTCCTCTTGGCTTGGCCAACTCATTCTTCCTTCATGATTTACCCAGAAGCCTCCCAAGACCACCCTAGACCGATCTAAGCCCTTGTCTTCTGTCTCCCCATACACAAATTACATTTCTGATCACTGTTACACGTCTGTTTTCCCACGAGACTATAAGATCCCTGAGGGACCCTGTCTTCAGGACTGTATTCCCAGTGCCTAGACTGTGCCTGATGCATTGCGAGTGCTTAGTACATGTTTCCTGAAGCATTTCATCCAAACAATCAAATGGGAAGGTGGCAGTTATACGTGCTTGAATCATCTGGGAGCAGGCTTGCACAGATTTGATTCAATGTGATTAAACTCAAGTCTCAGAGCAGCAGAGTTCCTGACACCTACTGGGCTAATGCACGCAGACATCCCATATGCTGTTAAAAAACAAACACTAAACAACAACAAAAAAGAAAGGCATTGGTCTCAGAGCCAGCAGACAGGGATTCAAATCCTGGCACTGCGACTTATTAGCTGTGTAAACTTGGTCAAATTCCATTACTTTATTTCCCTGAGTCTCAGCTCCCTCCTGTGTAATTCAAGGATGATAATGCCTACCTTATGGACCTAGTATAAGAATTAAATTCAATTTTTTAAAAAACGAGATAATATATGTGCAATCACTACTGGCACACAATAGACACTCAATAATTATAGCTTCCTCCTTTCCTGGTTGTTACAGAGTTTACAAAAATGAGTAAAACATGAAACCTGTCTTCAATTCAGTATAGGAGATAAGAAATATATAATAATATAGAAGAAGATGAGTGAAAAGGAACAAGCACAATCATAGGGGGATTATGGGATCGACCCACATGGGTCTTTCTGGTTTATTCATTGAGCTTTCATAGTAACCATGTGCCAGGCACAGTGGCAGGCCCTGGACACCAACAGGAATCAGATATGGTGCTTGTCCTGGAGGGACTCACACGCCGGGGGTGGGGAAGCAGATGGGTAAGCAGATTACTTACAACCTAGCACGGTCAGGGACATTACAGAAGCAAGAACACAGAGCACAGGGGATGGAGCAGGGAATTCCAGATTCCCCAGATCCTGGGATTCACAGTCTAAAGGCACGTGTGCAGAGAAGCGGGTGCCTCAAGAGTGGGATGTCTGTGTGGTTTCTTACTCTTGAATAAAATGTCATTGTACCAGTTCACCCTTCTAGTCAATAGTTGTTAGTTTCCTACAATGGTTTTGCAACATACCAAATTAATTCAAATTTCAACACATCGAATGACATCAACTACATAACAGATATCAGTAAGGCACTAGGCTAGGGCGAGGGACCAGACTACACCCTCCCTTGGGACAAGGCAGGCAGCCATGGAAAAACAATTTGCAACATCAGAAAGGGCAACAATGTCAGGTGCATGGCAGTCATTCAGGTGCAGAATGGTGTAGGGAGAGAGGCATGGTGATCAAGTGCCAGACAACTTGGGCTCCAGGCCTCCACCTGTGACCATGAATCAGTCATTCAATCTCTCAGAGCCTCAGTTTACCTTATAAAAATAGAGATAATAAATTACTAGGCTGGACTATTTCTCAGAGTTGTGCAGATTAATAGGGCTGGCTTTGGAAAGAACTATGACAATTTTAAAGAATTATAAAATACAAAGTTCTCTGTATTATTATAGAGAGAAAGCACTATAGGAATCCACCAGGGGAATCCAAAAGAAGGGAGAGGAGCAAGGAAACTTTCCCATTGCAAGGAGACTCCCATGGGAAGTCTGGTAGGGCAGTAAGAGCAGGAATTCTATGAACAATTAGATAAGAGGATTAAACATGTCTTAGCTATAATGCTTTCCTAGATGCAACCCTCACTACAACGTCATTCTCATCTTATAGTCTTGGGGGCAGGGGCAGAGAAACCAAGACTATCGCCAGCTCCTTCGGCTCTCAGGTAAGGCCACAGCTCTTTGGTTTAGCACGCCTCTTTCCGAGTCCAGCAGTGTTCAAGTGGCCTACACGTATCTGAGTCTAGATGTTTGCTCCCAATAGCTTGGATGAAGCATAGATGGGACAGAGGCAGGTGGGAAGCTGGGAGGAAGAAACGATTAGATGTGTGAGTTTGAGATACTGACAGCCAACCAGGGGCATTTGTTTGAAAAGCCACTCCAGGGAGATATCCTGAATATATGTGTAGTAACCTCATTTCTGACACTTTTTCTGTTGTCGTTGCTGGTGCTAAATTACTAGTGTTCACAACAATACCAAAAGGCTAGTACTGATGAAAGAATTATGTCCAGCCTTTTGTCTGGAGTAGGAGGAGGCATGTTCCATGGTAGATGGATTCTCCGGAGTGTTCTGTGTATGGCAGGTGTTCAGTGACAGCCTAGATTTCCTGGCCTGCTTTGCCAGTGGCTGCACTCCCCTGCCAATCCCAATCCTGCAGAAAGCCGCCCATTCATTTCCTTGACACCCATTCATAACACTTCACTGGAGAATGTCCTACAACCTTGGTACAACCTTGCTACAACCTCCCGTTATCCAACCTCAGCCTCACCCATCATATCTCAGCAAATCTTTGTTTGGGGCCCTGGTTGGGCTCTTATGGAATTTGCTGTAGTACCTACACCAGAGCTCCTCTAATCTCTAAGTCTCAGCCTCCTCTCGCCCTTTCATCTCTTAGTAAGTGAACTTGTTACTTAACTCTTCTGAGAAGACCGAGGTTAACCCATCCACAGACTCATCCAGGCACCAAGCAGCCAGTGACCAACAGAAAAATGCTGTGGACCTGCCAGCCCGATTCATAAAAGTTGTCTCAGATCTCACTTCTCTCTTACCCTTGTTATTCTCATCCTAGGCTCAGTTCCAGAATCTGCCTGGTTTCTGACACTTTGGATTTGGCTACAGAACTTGGCTTCTCTGGGTTTGCCCCTGGGTGCTGCCCAGGACACAGCTTGTACTTGCTCTCTGGCTCGTTCTGCTCTTGGCTGCTTTAGGAACTCACTCTGACCAAGCCGTCCTAGTTTTCAGGGTTCCATCCCAGTACGGCCTCCTGGAAAAAACGCTGCATGAGGAGTTCTGTCAGTTAGGCCAGAAATTTCTCAACTTTCTGTCTTTCTGCCTTCTTCATTCAGCTAGCCTTTTTCCCTTCCTTAAGGTCTCAAGAGAAAAGTGTCACTTTTTCATTCCAGGTAAAACCCTTGCACTTATGCAATTCACTACATTCTTTGGCATTTCCTCTGAGGCCTCCAATATAATATTCTATCTATTAATTAATTCATTGAATGAGCATTTACTAGGCATAGACTATGTGCTAAGTCAGGGGTCAGCAAGCTACAGCCCACTGCTTGTTTTTGTTCCAATAAAGTTTTACATTTTGCATACTATTTATTATTTATGGCTGCTTTCATGCTACAATGACAGAGTCGAGTAGCTACAAAAGAGACTGTCTGGCCTGCAAACCCTAAAATATACACTATTTGGCCCTGTATAGAAAAGTTTGCTAAAACCTGTGCTAGGCCATGGAGACTATGAGAAGAATCAGAATTGTTCCCTGTCCTTGAGATGTTCAGTCTGGAGGGTAGGGTGGATGGCATGAAGGACAGACCATAACAGGCAATTAAGTAAAGTGTGTGCAGTACAGCTTTGATAAAGGCAAAAACAGAGTAATTTAAAGAAGAAATAAGAGGACATTTAACCCAGACTGTACCAGAGAAGTTTTCTTGGAGGAGACGGCAGCTGAGCTACATTCTGAAGGATAAGTGGGAGTTAGCATGGCAGTTAGGGAGTGGGAGGGAGGGTATTTTTGCAGAAAGCCCAGTATGTGCAAAAGCAGAGCATAAGAAAAAGCCAGAGGTACATGGAAAACCACCAGTAGGTCAAGGTAATGTGTGTGTGTGCGTGTGTCTATGTGTATGTATTTGTAAGGAAGGGGTGATCAGTGATGAAGCCAGTCAGGCAGATCATGAAGGGATATGAATATCTTAACAGTAAGTTTTTTAAAAAATTTTTTTTCATTGATGTTAGAATAGTTTATAACATTGTGATATTCCAGTTGTACATTATCATTTGTCAGTCACCATATAAATGCGCCCCTTCACCCCTTGTGCCCACCCCCCAATTCTCTTCCCCCTGGTAACCACCAAAAACTGTTCTCTCTGTCCGTATTTAACAGCAAGTTTTTATTTTATCTTGAAAACAATGTGAAGCAGAGAAGAGAATAAGATAGTCTTGTCTACAGACAACTCCCAAATCTGTATATGCTCACATAACTTCTGCTTCTGACTCTGATGTAGTAAATAACACTGGACTAGCCTTCTGAACATAAGCAACTATAAAACTGGGCAAAATACATGAAGCACAAGTTTTCAGATGTTGGAAAACAGATAGCAAAGGACTATGATCCCTGAGAGAAGGGAAACACAAGAGGTGAGCCCCAGGTTTATCCAGGACATGCTCTTGTTTGTGGTGCAGGAAGATGGAGCACAGCACAGCATTGGCAATCTGGCTGAGCTGAGGAGGTAGAGATAGGAATTTGAGGCGCTGAGGTAGGTAGGATTTATTGGAAAGAGTGTCAGAGAGGAGGGAGCTGCTCAGAGAAGGAAGTTCAGAAATAGGCCTAGGAGTCTCCTTAAATCTTTGGCCGAAGACTAAGCTGCACAAGCACAGGGTGAGATGCCACAAGCCTGGGAGAGAAGAGTTACTGGGGAGTTAAGAGCTGAATGGAGATTCCAGAGATCACACAATGCTAGAGACGTAGGACTTCCAACCATCCATGTTAGTGAGACTGTGCTGACCACTCTGGGCATTCAGATGAGACCCTACAAAAGCCACAGCTTAGAAGTAAAACTGCTTTAGCCCTAGAGTAAGAGTTACTCTAGACTTACCCTAATGAAGCTTAGAAAACAAGCCTTGAAAGTTAGTCAAGCAGATATACCAGTAAATTAACCATGTGCCAGATCAAAACTCAATACTCCTTAAAGGGAGACAACAAATCTAGACACTCAACAATGTAGCATCTACAAGGTCCCTCATACAAAAAAAATTATTAAAGTGTGCAGAAGCAGGAAAATGTGATCTATAATTATGAAAAAAAACAGTCAGTAGAAAGAGTTCTTGAGATGACTGATATGTTGAGATTATCATACAAGGACTTTAAAATACTTATTATCAATATGTTCAAGGATTTAAATAAAAGATGGACTTAAGTAAACAGATGGGGACTCTCAGCAGAGAAACAGAAACTATTTTTAAAAACTCAATGAAATTCTAGAACTGAAAAATGTAATATTTGTATTAGGACACGGCAAAGGAAAAGATCTGTAAACACAAAGATGGGGTGATAGAAACAATTCAATATGAAGCACAGGAAAAAAAATTTGAAAAAAAAAAAATGAACGGGAGTCTCATATTGTGACCTTTAGAACAACAATAAGTAATTTAACATAGAGGAAACTGGAGTCTCAGGAGGAGCAGATAGAGAAATTGAGTTATAAAAATATTTAAAGAAATAATGCCTGAAATTCTCCCAAATTTGTTGAAAAAAATCAATCAACCTACAGATCCAAGAAGCTCAATAAACTCCAAACAGGATTAAAACAAAGGCAATTACAGTCACGCATATTGTAATTAATTGATGATAACTAGAGACAATGAAAAATCTTAAAAGCAGTCCGGGGCAATAAAAGACAGATTACAGTCAGGAAAATAAAGAAAGAATAACAGCTGACTTTAAAAACAAGACAAACCAGAAGACAATGAAATGACACCTCTAAAGTTCTAAAAGAGATAAAAGACTCTCAACCTTGAATTCTATGTCTTGCAAAAATATCCTTGAAAAATGAGGGTGAAATAAAACACTTTTTTGTTAAATAAAAGCTGAGTGAATTTATTATCAGCACACCTGCGGCGTAGTAAATATTGAAGGAAGTTCTTTAGGCTGAAGGGGAAGGAAAACATGGAAACTCAGATCTACATGAAAGAATGAAGAGGCCTAGAGATGGCAAATACATGGGTAAGGTCCACCTTTAATCTCTTTTTCACTGAAGAGCTTCTCTCTTGAAGTAAAGGGGTTCAAGTTTTCTCATTCTGGGCAAAAAAAAACACAATCTTCCCTCAATGCTCTCTTCCCACAAAGCCTATCTTTTGTCTTTCCTACACCTCCAGGTTTTTCAAGACTTAAGCTCACTGTTTCTACTTCATCTCCTTGAATTCTCTTCTCAAATCCTTGCAGTCTGATCCTGAGGTCCCACCTAAGCTCATTTACTCCTCTAAGTCTTTGAAACTTTTAATTTTGCTCTCCTCTATTCCCACAGTTGCATAATTGCTGGGGGCAATCAGAGGAAAATTACTGTCTGCTTTATTTACCACTTAAAAACAAAAGTATATTTTAAATTCAATGAAATTCATCCTTTTTAATGTATAGTTTAGCAAGTTTTGACAAATTCATGCAATCATGTAACCACTACCATAATCAAGATATAGAATGGTTCTACTACCTAAAAAAATTGCCATGTGTTCCTTTGTAGTCAACTCCATTTCTCTACCCATAGCCCTTAGCAGCCTCTGATCTGTTTTTGGTCCCTACAGTTTTGCCTTTTATGGAATATGATACAAATGGACTCATACAGTATGTAGCCTTTTGAGTCTTACTTCTTTAACTTAGCATAATACATCTGAGATTCATTCATGTTGTTGTATGTATCAGTTCATCCTTCTTTCAAACATCTTGAAAGAAAAAAGAGACCTCCTACTGGTTTAAGGCCATCACCACATTCCTGTTTCCACCATTTATTAGCTATGTGACCTTGAACAAGCAAGCTAAGTTTTCTAAGACTCAGTTTTCTTATCTGTGACATGGAAATAATAATAGTACCACCTTCTAGGGTTGTTATGAGTATCACGGAAGGAAATCCATATAAAAACAATAAAGTTTCTGTTACATAATAAACATTCAATAAATGTTACTTTTAATATTAATATTCCATTTCTCCAGGGAAGGTAGGGATTGAGAGCAAACTGGAACATGCATAAGACCTGTCCATTTAGGAAAGGCAAGGTCTTGGAGGATAGCTGGGTTTTCCAAGTAGTGTTGTTAGCTTAGTTGTGGTTCAGCACTGAGGGGGTATAGAAGCCCATTGGGTGGGTGGAGCACGTGGTGGGAAAATGGTGGCAGAATGAGTCAGGCATACTGACAGAAGTTCCCAGAAGCAGGCAGTAGAGTCCCTGACACAGCTTGTAGTCAGGTGTCAGGTTCCATCTTCTGGAGTCAGGGTAGGGGACCGAAAACAAGCTGAGAGAGAAGCAGTGGCCAAAGCAGCATCTCTATTCAGAGACTTGTGGGGCACATGGCAGGGACATCCTGAGTGTGGAGACAATTTAGGAGCCCAGAGATAAGCCCCAAGGGACTAGGGCCTGGATCAAAGCTGAAGGCTCTTTAACAACTGCCTGACTCACATAGGAACTGCCCGAGGGACTGGGAAATAATAATAATTAACACCTACTGAGATTTTACTATGTGCTTTATAGATCATTATTTATTTAATCCTTGAAACAAGTCCATTTTACAGATTAGGAAGTTAAAGCAAGGAAAGGTTAAATGACTTGCTCAGAGCTACCCAGCTAGTAAGTGGTAGAGCTAGGATTTGGGCGCAGGCAGGCTCACTCTAGAGAAGCTCTGTCTAACTGAACTTTTCTGTCAAGATAAAAAGTGTTCTATACTCTGCTGTCCAATATGGTGGCCACTTGCCATATATGGCTATTGAGCACTTGAAATGATGAGTGGCCAGGGTGACTGAGGAACTTAATTTTAAATTTTATTTAATACATATATATTTTTAACCACCAGCAGTTTTACCTATTTCTTTCTTTCTTTTTTTCTTTATGCTGGGAAAGATTCGCCCTGAGCTAACATCTGTTGCCAATCTTCCTCTCTCTTTTTTTTTTCCCTCCCCAAAGCCCCAGTACATAGTTGTATATTCTAGTTGTAAGTCCTTTTAGTTCTTCTATGTGAGCTGCTGCCACAGCACGGCTACTGACAGACGAGTGGTGTGGTTCCATGCCCAGGAACTGAACCTGGGCCGCTGAAGCAGAGCGTGCCGAACTTTAACCACTAGGTCATCAGGGCTGGCTCAAATTTTATTTAATTTTAATCAATTTAAATGTAAATAGCCACATGTGTCTAGTGGCTATTATACTGGACAGCACAGCTCTGGAATCTGAGATAGGTCTGAGTATTGCTAAGTGGAAGGACCAACTGTGCAGGTAGCCCCTTCCAGGAAGTGGAGATGGGAGAGGATAGACCCTACTGGGGTCTGGGGTCTCTCACAGTTGTGAATCACATGTTCAGGGAGACAGCATGCAGGAAGAGCCCACACTTGAGCTAAGATTTGGCCTGTAGCAATTGCATTTGGTGCTCTGTATCATGCACCCTCCATCTACTTCTGATTTCAGCCAGAGCAAGGATAGGTGTAAGCAGGTGTGAGCACACACTCACGCTGTCAGTGAGTGCCCACCTCAAGTATACTGTGCTTCTTTCCATTTACTGCCTCACAGCCTCTCTGAAGCTTTGAGAGCGCGCTTAGCCAGCAAGCAAGTGCCTGGGAGTGCAGGGAAGTTGGTGCTCCTGGAGATAATCCTCAGCCTATGGAGGGGTGGGTGCTAATGGACAATTCTGGAAGGTGGGCAATTCTGGAAGGCATTCTGTACACTTTTCAGAGGTGCATGATGCCAGTGACCTCAAAATGCACTTTTAGGTTGATTCCTCCTCCTCCCCTATCCTTCTCCCCTAATTCTTTCACTCCTGCTTCCTGAATCACCTTCTACATAAACTATCTGCACCCAAGTCCTTGTCTCAGGCTCTGCTTTTGGGGAAATTGAAACATGGCTCTTTCAGCTGAGATCATGTGTCTGGGTCTAGAGATTCATAAAATAACAGTGTGGAGATTAGATGAGAGCCAGCTGGGGCTGCTCCTCCTGCTTCTGCAAGCAGAGTAATCTTATAGAACGCAGAAGCTCCTTCAGCACCCCTCCACCCAAAGCCATTGATGTTGTCTCCATTGTCATTGTCATCATCATTGTTGCCATTGTTATTATCAATATCATTATCATCACAACCACTAACATTTATTGAGTGCATTCCCTGCATCGTAGGTATTAGCTAACATCCTTCCATTCTCACAGTGGTTATACTTGATAGGGCATTACCATCCCCATGTTATGGATGAGGGAACTGAGCTGCTAGTAAATGGTAGAGCTGAGATTATCATTGGGTTTGCCAAGGCCATGCTCTTTCTACATCACCAGGGATCCACAGCCTGAGCCAAGCCCAGATTTAGTCAGGAGGTCATTCTGATGTCACCCATGGGTGTCACCAGAATCAGCTTTTACAGCGGGGGTACGGGGGGATAAACGGAGCAGTGCTTATCCAGTGCCCCTGACAAGAGTGGGAGTATTGGCTCTTGACATTCGTAAATTTCAGCCTTCTTTGAACTCAGCCTTCCCAATCCAATTTCTCTTAACTTCTGACTGCTGATTTATTTGGACATCTCTAAAGCCTAGCCAATCACCTGATTCTTATCTCAGAGACCAGAACATAATGTCGGGCATCCCCAAACTCCCATCTCCATTGTTACCGTAGAGGCTGTTTAAAGGTTTATTGTGCACTGACAAATAGCACTGGGGTTATATTTCTAGAAAGAGGAACTTTATTTAAAAGCGTCCTTCTAAGCTGATTTTTCTACATAAACATTGTTGTATATGGGAGAGAGGCTATATTCCTGGACAACTTCCAAATGTTTAATACACCATTAACACCTGAGTTTGAAGCTCCAGGGAAGGAACTGTAGCATTTTGGATGATAAATTCTAGCAATGTTTATCTAATTTAAAAAATCTAGGAGCTTATTTAAAAACTTAGCTGGAGCAGTAAATAACTTTACTTTGTTTTTTAGAGTGTAACAGAAAGAATGGACTTCTCCCATCCCCATTAGTTCATTTTTCAGGTTTGAATCTTAACTGTTGGCTATGCCTTGTAAACAAGCCAATGCTCTTCTGTGTTTGAAAAGTTTTTAGGCAGCAGAGAGAAGAGGTAATGAGAATCAGGAATTACTGAGCACACATTTGTACCAGGTGCTTTCATATGTATTATCTAATTTACTTCTCAATCCCATTTCATTGATGAGGAAACAGAAGCTTAGAGAAGATCTGTAATTTGTAAAGGATACATTGCCTGTGAGTGATTGAATCAGGACTTGGATCATTATTGCTTTGTTTTTGGGAAGGCTTTTTGTTCTGCCAGTGAGAGAGAAGCTAGAGGCTCTGGGGAAGGTTTGTTGAGCTAATAATGGAAGCAAAGTCTATTGAACCAAGTCTATATATAGGATGAAAGAGGAGTCAGGCTGGGGTAAAAAAATTCCAGCTCAAAATTGAAGGTATAAGTGAAGATAGGAGTGCAATCTCTTTCATGACCATAGATGCAGAAACCTCAAACAAAATATTAGCAAACCCTACATCTAGTCATTTAGAAAAATTATACCATATCACAACCATGTAGGGTCTATTCCTGGAATATAAGGGTGGTTTAACATTTAAAATTCAATCAATATAATTCATTACACTAACAGAAAAAAAATTGTATGAATATCTTCATAGATACAGAAGGGGCATTTGATGACATTCAATATCCATTCATGATTTAAAAAAAAATCTCAGCAAACTAAGAATAGAAGGGAACTTTCTTTATCTGATGAAAAAATATCTACAAAAAAGCTATAGCAAAAATTATATCTAATGGGGCCGTCCCGGTGGCATAGTGGTTAAGTTCGTGTGTTCCACTGTGGCAGCCTGGGGTTTGCCGGTTCGGATCCTGGGCGCAGACCTACTCACTGCTCATCAAGACATGCTGAGGCGGCATCCCACATAGAAGAGTTACAACTCTACAACTATGATATACAACTATGTACTGGGCTTTGGGGAGAAGAAAGAACAAAAAGGAAGATTGGTATCAGATTTTAGCACAGGGCCAATCTTCCTCAAAAAAAGAATTCAAACTCCCATATAAAATCTTGGGCAACCCTCCCCAAGCTGGCTGAGAGGTTCTACTCTGGGCCAGGAAGCATGTAAAAAAAATTATACTTAATAATGAGATGTTAAAAGCTTTCCCCACAAGATTGGGAACAAGGCGAGAATGTCTACTATCACCACTTCTATTCAACATTATATTAGAGGTTCTAGCCAGTGCAGTAAGGCAAGAAAGAGAAATAGAAGGTTTAAGGATTGGAAAGAAATTGTTAGTAGAAGATATAATTGTGTATGCAAAAATTCCAAAATAATATATATATACACAAACAGAATTAAGAAGTGCATTTAACAAGGTTTCTGGATACTAAATCAATATACAAGAGTCAATTTAATTTCTATATACCAGTGACAAACAAATGAAAAATGATAGTTTAAAAAGCTATTATTTAGAATAGCACAAAATATACAATATCTAAGAATAAATCAAGTGAAAAATGAACAAGATCTCTTCCTCATGGAAAGCTATAAAACATTATTGAGTGCACTTAGAGTAAATCTAAATAAATAGAGCAATATAACATATTTGTTGATTGTAAGAGTCAATAATATAAAGTTGTCAAATCTCCCCTAATTTGTCCATAAATTCAACATAAACCCAATAAAAATACTAGCAGGTTTTTAAAACTCAAAATTGAGGTCCTGTTTCTGATATTTATGTAGGAATGCAAAGGACCAAGAACAGCCAAAATAATCCTGAAGAAGAACAAAGTTGGAGAACTAACACTCCCAGATAAGAAGAATAGACAAATAGACCAATGAAACAGAATGACAGAGTACGGAGTCCAGAAATAGACTGACCGATATACAGTCACTTGATACATGACAAAGGTGAAACTAATGCAAAAAACAAAGGCTGGGCATTCCAATAAATGATTCTGGGGAAAAAATAAACAAATTTTGATCCCTACCTCACACCATACACAAATTCAATTACAGCTTAATCCACTTCTAGATATGAAAGGTAAAAACAATAAAGCTTTTAGAAGAGAATATAGAACAAAGTCTTCATGACTTTGAGGTAGGCAAAGATTTCTTAAATGAGACACAAAAAGTGCTAACCATGAAGAAAAAAGATAATTTGAATTACATTAAAATTAAAACCTTCTGTTCATCAAAAGATTAGGAGAGTAAAAAGGCAAGCCACAAAATGGGAGAAGATATTTGGAATATATATACTTGACAAAGGTCTCATATCTATAATACATAGAGAACCCCTACATGTCAATAAGAAAAAGGTAGACCACTTAACGGAAAAAATGGTCAAAAGACCTGAACAGGCACTTTAGATTATCCAGATGACCAATAAAAACATGGTAGTCAAAATCAAAGAAATTCAAATTAGAATCACAATGTGATATCACTACACATACACCAGGTAGCTAAAATGAAAAAGACAATATCAAGTGTTGGCAAGGATGTGGATTCACCAGATCTCTCATGTTGTGCAAATTGTTGAACAGTATCCACTAAAGCTGGGCTACGTATCTTATGACCCAGCAATTCCACTCCTAGTATATAAACAACAGAAATACATACATATACTTACCAGAAGACATGCATATGAATACTTATACAGCACTATTCATAATAGTCGCAAACTAGAAACTACCCAAATGTTCATCCATAATAGAATGGATAAATGAAATGTGGTATATTCACGCAGTGGAATATTATACAGCTATGAGAAGGAAGAAACCAAAATTATACACAACCATGTGGATGAATCTCACAAACTATAAAGTTGAACAAAAGAAACCAGACACCAAAGAGTACATGCTGTAAAACTCTATTTGTAAAAAGTTTAAAAACAGGCAAAATTAATCTATGATATAAGTCAAGATGGTGGTTGCCCTTTGTGGGGGGAGTAGTGACTGGAAGGCGACAAAAAGGATGCTGCTGGAGTCCTAGTAATTTTCTGATTTTTGTGCTAATAACGTGAATGTCTTCAAATGAATGGGAAACTGAGCTGTACACTTAGGCTTCACCCACTTTTCTGTATGTATGCTATGCTTCAATAAGAAGTTCACTTTTAGGGCCGGCCCTATGGCTTGGTGGTTAAGTGCGCGCACTGCAATGCTGGTGGCCCGGGTTCGGATCCCGGGTGCGCATCGAGGCACCACTTCTCCATCCATCCTGAGGCCGAGTCCCACATACAGCAACTAGAAGGATCTGCAGCTATGACATACAACTATCTACTGGGGCTTTGGAGGGAAAAAAATAAAATAAATAAAATCTTTAAAAAAAAAAAAAAAGAAGTTCACTTTTAAAACAGAAAACGTGAAGGTAGAAGCAGTGTTACTTTTCTTTCTTTGTCTTTCAAGGCTCACTCTGTACCACCCTAGGCTTGAGAGGCACTGTATGGGAACCAAAGTTTAATTCCCATGTAATGGCGATGGTGACAAGGAAATGACAGAGATGAGCTGTGAGCTTGCAAGGGGTAGAGGTGGGAGGTCACAGGTCACCCCAGCACATTTTAAAGATCACAGGTCAGGTGCTCTGGGCCAGGAGCTCAGCCTGCAGGGAGCCATTAGCCAGGAATTGCAAAGCTGGCATCTTTATTTGGGGATCTGGCCTGTCAGGGAGACAGCCTGGTAGAGAGAGAGCTTTGTTCATCTTAATTCAACAAATACTCACTATCACATGTTATGCTCTAAGTCCTATGCAAGGTCCTAGGGATTCTGAGTCAAACCAGGCAAGGGCCCTGCCCTGTTTCAGCATATTAAGGGGATCAAACATGTGAACAGGCAATTACATGCAGCGTGGAAAGCACCTGTGATAGGATAACCACGAGGCTGGAGCAGAAAAGAGGAGGGATGCTAATCCAGATTGGGGAATTGGAAAAGGCTTTCTGAGGCAGTGGGGTTTATGCTGAGAACAAAAGTGTGGCCAGCAATCAGCCAGGTGAAGGGGCTAGAGGCAGACCAGAGTGTTGCAAGCACATGAAATGACCTGTGCAAAGGCCTGGAGGTCACAATGAGCAGGGTGCTGTCTGGGCACATAAGACGGATACGGAGCCAAGAGCAGAATGTGCAGAAGGGCAAGAGATCAGAAGTACTGGCCAGGTCCCAGTGAATTTAGCCCAGTTGAAGAATTTGATTTAAACCCAGGGTGATGTAATTAAATCCTGGATTTACCCCTTCTGGGGTCTGTGACCTTGGTCAAGTCCCTTCTGCTTTGGTAGTATCAGAACTTTATTAGTTTTCCCTTGAGTATTAGCTTTCCCATCAACACTTTTAAAAATAGCTAAAGAGGTAACTTGTTTTCTAGAGACCTTCGCATAGTAGGTGCACCCAGGAAAGCTGGTTGACTGATGAGTGTCCAGGGTTCTCTAGCAAAGGAGGATAGCATCTCAGCCTTATTATTTAGGAACACAAAACCTGGCTCAGACCCACACCCACCACCATGTGCTGGCAGCTGAGAGCACTGCAAAGGCAATAATCATGAAGGAAAATTCCCCTTTCCAAGTTCCTGAAACCTGCAGCCCAAGGTGGCAGCTGGTGGCCTATTATTCCCTGGAGCTCTGGTGAAATGGAAGAATTCTGTTTGTGTAATTCTAGGCAGGGGAATTCTGTTTTCTCTTGATGATGAGGGATAGTTTATGATTAGAGGGATATTTCCTTGGTGTTTTTTTTTTAAACTTCTTAGAGATTAAATTTTTGCAGTAAGGGGGCAGCAGGAGTTCCTTTGATTTGACGGGGTCTGGCTTCCTAGTTCTTCCTCTGAGGGAAATAAAGGGTTGAATAATTTATTCATTGCTTGAACAAATTTCAAGGGTGCTGTTAGAATCAAGACCAGACCCGGCAGCTGAGCTTAAAGATGAGACAGGGAGATTGGAAGTGGAGGCGAGCAGGCAGGCCAGGGATCTCCCAGTGTTAGGAGAAACCAGGGACACTGGGCATCAGGCAGGTCTGGCAGCTCTAAGAGGCAGAATCCCAGGGCTTGGAAAGATTGTCAGGAGCAGGAGAGGAACCTCATCTCTGGAGGGGCAAAGAGGGCTCCTATATGGGTCTCACTGGGAACAAGGCAACATTAAGGGCAAGGTCAGCCGAATAGTAGGCAATCCCTAAACATCTATGGAATCAACAAATGCCTGAAAACTGAGACTCAGTTATGAGAACTGGGGTCCAAGGCAAGAAATGGATCACAAAAAATGAGGTCTAATAATAGCTAACAATTATATAACACTTACTATATGCCAGGTACTCTTCTAAGCTCTTTATATATATTAATTCATTTCATCCTCACAATAGTCCTGTGAAGTTGGTGTTTTTATTCCCACTTTATAGATGAGAAAACTGAGGCACAGAGAGGTTAATTAAGTGACTTAGCTAACATCTCAAAGATAGTAAGTGGTGGAGGCAGGATTCAGTC
The DNA here is from genome assembly GCF_057802395.1 of Ceratotherium simum simum. Taxonomy (NCBI): domain Eukaryota; kingdom Metazoa; phylum Chordata; class Mammalia; order Perissodactyla; family Rhinocerotidae; genus Ceratotherium; species Ceratotherium simum. Next base: position 16,068,027 of record NC_141906.1, read on the forward strand.
TGGGTCCCGAGTCCACACACTTAACCGTTAGATGTGATGGCCTTGTTAGAATTGGGACAATGATGGGTTGCTAAACTCTTGCAAAATTTTTCCAACCAAGGAAAATCACTGGTTCCAGAAATGGGGGGCTGGACTGAGTCTGAAGGAGGGGCTCAGGGTCCTCAGCAGGCTCACTTTTGAGGAGCACTGTTGCCTGTAAGCACTATTTGTTGTGAGTTATTCTCCAAGCATATAATCTCTAGTAACTGTGATTAGCAAATCTAAGACCTTGGTCTGCCAGCTTTTTGCTTTTGCTTTTGCTTTTTGCTTCAAGTTTTGGCCCAACAGCCACCAGGATGGGGAGCTGACTTCTTGCTTTGGCTGATAGAAATATCTGACTGACAACCTCTCAGTTGGTGCCTCTGGCACGGAAGTAGTATGAGCCATTTTCCAAGTGTGTGTTCAGAACCCAAACTGACATCACAATACTATTAACTTGTTTCCATTTTCTTTGGTTGAAAATCCATGTCATTTTTTCAACCAAAATCAGCATTTCAAGACAGAGTTAGGATGTTGCTCTAACCAGTGTAGCCTAAGTAAGTAATAATGAAGAATAAGACCCATATAAGTTGAGTTGAAAAGGCATTTTATTGCTTTGTTTCCAATGCAAAACCCAAGAATCCTTGCAAATAGGGAGGATGTTTGGCAGGAATGCAGTGGTTGGCACAAAACATGCAGCAATTCCAGTCATGATCATGAATAGTCGGCCTTATTTGGCATAAACAATTCTTCAGGGTACATTTTCAACTCATTGTTTGGAAAACTTAAGCACATAAGTGCTGTTAGCTTCAGCAGAGTTTTGTGTGTACAATTCTGAGTAACCTTATTAAGATTTTAGAACCTACACATTCCTCCTTCCTATGATTGTTTTAAGTAGTTAGAATATTATCTTAAAAATGGAGAAGACTTTTTGCAGCAAATCCATTGAATAATAGGTATTGAGCACTAACGCTATATCAGATACTGTGCTGGAGCTGGGGATACAGTGATGGTCCCAATCAACTCCAATGCCTTTCTCTGGGGTCTGCCACAAAACTGTTACAGAAGGTGGGGAAAAAGCAAAGAGGACACAGGAAATAGAGGGTTAGGAAAAGGTTCATATAGGAAGTTTCTCCATTGTTCTTTCTAATACACATAGTACCTTGAAGATGCTAATTATAATTGGATACCTCAAAGTTGAGGATAATATGAGAGATTTTTTTAGAGCTTATAGATTAAAGGAAGCAGAATGCACTTAAGGTAGATTTTAGAGAAGGTTTAAAGTCTGTCCTATGTGACATTTCTTTGATACCATTATAAGGGATAGAGTAGACCCCAGGACCCTAGTTCGTCCATCCATCCTTTCATCCATCTGATACTCATAAGTGTCTACTCTGTTTTACACAGGTTGGGAGACAGTAATATAGTCATGAACAAGATGGTCCCTGCCCTCAGGAGTTTTTACAGTCTAGTCTAGTGCAGGAGACAGATTGGTAAATAATTTTTGCCAGTTAGAATCTGTGCCATGACGCAGGAGTTGGCAGAATGCTGATGGAGCCCAGAGGAAGAGATAACTCTTTCCTCTGTGTTTGAGATGGAAGACATGACTGTCTTTCCTGTCCACCGAGAAACAAAATTTATTCCTCTTTTTAGATTCTCAGAAGATGTCAGTTTCTACCCTCCTCAGCCCCTCCCAGGTATCTCGAGTGTCTACCATGTGCCAGGCATCTTGCTGGGCACTGGATGTACTGCAATAAACAAGAGGTAGAGACAGTTTCTAGAAGTTATCCTTTAGTGGGGAAGATAGCTAATTTCATTAAACAAATAATTACAGAGCAGCCTCACTTTACATGGATGTAAATCATAGAGTATAGAAATATATAAAGATATTAATAAAGACATATAAAAAGATATAAAAATATTAAGCCCTTCTATGCACAAAATGTAAAATAATGCAAATTCCCCCTCCTCCAAATTAAAAAGGATCGTCAAAAATCATAATTTCCAAGCTGGCACCTGAGTGGGTTTGAAGCTGTGCTTATGTTATTGGTGCACAGCTGTACCACTTCCTAGCTGGTTTGTAAAAGCAGTCTTAACCATTTTCCAGGATTAACCTTGAATTCTGTAAGCTTTAAATTATATGGATATCTTGAGAAACATACCCCTAGGGAAACCTGTAGCAGTCAGGCTAAACAATAAACGGTTAGAAGGGTACAAAAGGTTATAAAGGGGCTTTGAGAACCAGACCCAGTCCAGGGTGGGATCTCAGGGAAGACCTTGAAGAAGTGATGGTGTTGGTGGAATTAGGAAGACTGAGTAAGACCTGGCTCGGCAAAGAGAGAAGGGACTGTACCAAGAACTCAGTTAGACATTTAGGTCAGTTGCCTTATCTCATCCCAGCTTTGCTTCTTCTCTAGTTGGTTGAAACTCAGGCCCTAGTAAACTTTGAGAAAATCCCACCTGAGAACTGCTTGTGTGTGTCTGTGGGGGGAGGGGAGGGACGAGAGGAGAGAAACCAAGTAAAACCAATCGCAGCCCACAGAAATCACAGAACACATAAATCCCAAACTATGTTTACTTCCCTTAGCTTATTTACAAAAAACATGTCAGTAAATACTAACTTGTAATTAAAATTAGCTGACTAGTTCCATGTGTTTGCCTGGCTGATTGTGAAATGTATGTTGTATTTGTTATTAAATTCCTTTCTGAGGGGGGAAAAAGGTCACGAATGTAAACTCGAACTATTTCCTCATTGCCGGTTAGGCTTTCTACAGTACGAGATCTTTTGTGAAACGTCTTTTAATTTTAAATTTGGGGCCATTCGTCTTCAGCGGTATTTGTAAAGTTAGGGACGATAAAATATACCTGGAACTCAGCCTCTTTCCATTTGGGACATGGAGGAAATCAGGATCCAGGTCGGAACATCAGCAAATTCTCACCGGACGAGAAAACCAATCAGATGAGAGGATTTGTCCAAGATATCCACCTAAGATCAGAGCTAAATCCTTATTTAAAGGTTGAGAATTTGGGTGGGTATAACGACAAGGCTAGAAAGGAGCGCATTATAGCCACAGCTAACACAGCATTTGCTGTGGGTCTGGTACCGAGCTAAAAATTATGTATGCACTATCTCGTTTCAAAATAACAATGACCAACACTTTGTGAGCTCTCACTATATGCCAAGCCTGTTTTAAGGCCTCTAAGAATATTAACTCATCTAACCCTATGATAATCCAATGATATAGATTTTGGTTTTACTGCACGAAATCAGAGCTCAGAGAGGACACTTGATGTCTTCTCCAAGTTCCTATGGCTAGTAAATGGATGAGCTCAGCTTTGAACCCACGCCATCTTCAAAACGGCTTTATGAGATAGGTGCTTTGATTATCCCTGCTTTACAAATGAGGAAACTGAGGTGCAGAGGTTCAGCAATTTTCATAAGGCCCTATAATAAGTCTCAGATACAAGACTCCAAGTCGGATCTGACTTCCAAGTCTATGATGATTCAGACTGTATGTGGTCTATACTGCCTTTCAGCAGAATGCTGACTACTGGCCACTCTTTCTTGGGGCAAGAGAAACCTGGATTATAGTTTCTCACCTCAGAAATGCTCTTTCAGCTCTCAGATTGCTCTGATATTGGGCCTTGAGATTCAGTATTCCAGAAAGAACCTACTGTCCCCTACCTTCCTGCTTTAGCTTATTTTTCTGGCTTTTAGCCTCCACATTAAAAGCTAGCCCTCTTTCATTTTTTCTGATGAGTTCACCTTCAGAATACAGATCAAAGTTTAAGAGAGAGGCAGAATTAGCCAAGGAGCGCGGTAGCTACTCCCGTCTGTAGGCAAGAAATGTTTACCTAAAAATTCAATGGACCAAAGATGGAACCAGAGAGACTTGAAAAGCAAAGCCAAATGAATCCATGTCCGCTGCAGTGGGGACAGACGGACAGATGTACAGCTCTCTTCAAAGGTTGCTTAGGGACCCAATAAACCTGAAAAGACTGTGCCCTGAATCTCAATGTGGGTGGGCGGATAAAGGAACATTATGCCTCTTCCTTCTCTTGATTTTCCCAGGGTGTGCACAACAAAGCAAATGAAATTTGCATTCAATGACTGAAAGCCACTCACATCTGTAAACACTAACTGTCTCAGCCAGCAAAACCCTCCAGAAAGCCTCTTAGCCCCATTTTGAGGAGCCAGATGTGAAGAGAAAGCCTTCTGCTTTCTATTGTTCTTTCCACTTGAGCTGCAAGACCCTGGGAAGCTCCATGTGCGGGAAAACATGGCACATTTTGCTCTTAAATTGAACCAAGCTTATTACGTTAGAGAGAGTTTAATTAAACTCTTGCTGGCGGTTGTGAAAAAGTTTAGCTTCCTCCCAAGGCTTTCTTCATGTGTTCCCTGCAGCTATTGTACTCTTTCCCTTCCAACGGAAGGTCATTAGGATCATATGAAAATGCACAGACTCTGGAAGGTTCCAAGATGTTCTGGGGCATTTGACTCATAACTTTCAATTTAATCAATCAACTCAGTGGTAGAGTAAACGGATTACAACTATCCTGCTCCCTGATCACAGGCGATCGGCTTTACTGCAGGGCCACCAGTACTAATCCTTTTCACTCTGTATAAGGCAGGGCTGCCTGTGCTGTGGTTTCCTTTACTCTTTGTCCTCTTATATGTTTGTTCTTTCACTCTGAATTTAACTGAGGCTAGGAAAAAACTGCAAGTATTTGTACTCATGCTTCACTTGTAGCCCAAAACAGTAGAATTCTTGCAAATTGGGAGGGATGTTTGCCAGGACTGTAGTGCCTGGCACAGACCTTTGCAGAAACTCCACTTATGATTATAAATAGTTGGCCTTTCTTGGCATAAACAATTCTTCAGGGTATATTTTTCAACTCGCTGTTTGGAAAACTTAAGTATATAAATGCCATTAGCTTTAGTAGAGTTTTGAGTGCAAATTCCTGGGTAAGCATACATAATGCTTTTGTTTAATGGACTTTGTATATTCCCTCTCCTACAATTTCATAAAGCTTTTTGGAGTTTAGAATATTTTCATGCAGAGGGAAAATTACGTCTTTATTATTAAAGTAAGCATTTCTTGGAACTACAACACGGGAACTGGCAAACAGGTCTGAAGGAAACATTAAATGAAAAATGTATGGGTTGGTCTCATACTTAGTCACATCCATTTTGCCAGGGAAACTGATAGCATTAGAGCTTACATAATAACTGATCCATGACTTGCCAATGAATCCAATCTTTCTTCCTCCTCAAATCTGTTCAAAACAGGTGACTGTTTAAGCTACATGAATGAGATGCAGGAACCATACGCTCTTTAAATTGCCAACCAGCAGGAGTAAATGACAAGCAAGCTATCAATAAATTAACTTACCCTTATCAGCGGTAATGGGACTTTACCTTGATAGACATAAGAAAAGTAATACTTTATGTAATATATAATTCTGAATGGTCAGTCCAATACAGGTGTGTCTTATTTAAGAAAGGATATACTCAAGAAATGTAGTTTGTGGACTTCCAGGAGGAAGGTGAGTGAGAAGCTGTGAAACTTCCAATCTCAAGTCTCATTTAAATGCCAATGAAATAGTCTGAAGCAAAGGTTTCAGAAACAGCAGTCATAATCATCACAGGAAACTCAAGGAAGAATGAGTAATAGGGGGAAAAATGATTTTGAACTATTAAAAATGTTTGGCAGTATGAGAGAAGAAATATGAATTAAGAATCTGGGTGCAGGGGCCAGCCCGGTGGCATAGCAGTTAAGACCACATGCTCCGCTTCAGCGGCCCGGGGTTCGCCTGTTCGGATCCCGGGCGCACACGGACGCACTGCTTGTCAAGCCATGCTGTGGCAGCGTCCCATATAAAGTAGAGGAAGATGGGCATGGATGTCAGCCCAGGGCCAATCTTCCTCAGCAAAAAAGAGGAGGATTGGCATCGGATGTTAGCTCAGGGCTGATCTTCCTCACAAAAAAAAAAAAAAAAGAATCTGGGTGCAGGGTGGGGGTGGGGAGGGGGCACGTGAAATCAGTAAACCATGAAATGAAATGAGAATAAAAACAGAATTTAGAGAACAGTTGCAATCTATTTTTAAATGTGGAAGAAAGACATCGTACCTATTTCAGAAGAGCTCGTTATGGGAGGAAGGAGTGAGAAGGAGCAAACAATGATAACATAGGTAAAATGTGAAATTGGATGCTGTAGGAAACTAAACAGAGAAACAGAAAATGAACTAGGGAAAAATATTAGGAGCATGGAAAGAGATATGGAAAAATGCAAAAGAAGATGGGTCTAGAGAACGGAGCACTCTGGGAGAACAGGAGTTCCTAAAGAAAGAGAAGGAATAAACTGAGCACACTGCCTACACACAATAGATGCTCTGAATAGATTTGTGGAATGACTTAGCAAACAGCAAAGAACAAAAAATCAGAGATTTAAAAAAAAGATCCACTGGAAGAAAAATGTCACCACTAATAAAATAGTAGCTGAAGGTATAAATAAAGCCCTATTTAAAATCCATTTAAAATAACTGAGATAACATGCATCATCAAATATTTTATTTTAACTACAAGAGAAAAAGAAAGTATTCTGTAAGGAACTAGGTCATAGATTTCATATAAAGGAATATAAATCATATGAGAATAAGGACTATGTTTTCTTTCATTGTAATAGAAAACCATGTGCAAACCATAGTCATAGTAAAAAGCCATATAATTTGGGTTTTTATCCAGTCAAGTTGTTATCCAAATGCAAAGATTTTCACAGATTTTCAGTCCTAAAATTTAATCACTCACTAATGGACAAGAGTTGACTCCAAAGATTACTTCAAAAAGAAATCTAATCTTCAAAGACAGACCTGAAAAAAAAGATGATGCTGTTAAAAATACTAAGAAATCCTGAATAAGTAAGTATTTATTGAAGAGACAAGTAAATAAGAACAATAACAGGGAAGAATTGTTTGTGATAGGAGTTGGGGATTAGGAGAATTGTTAAAATAAAAGTAGATTAAAATAAAATGAGTAGTAAGTTAAATCAATGGAGAATGGAAGTGAGAAAAGAGTTGAGAAAAACAAAAAATAGCAAAGGTTTCCATAAAAGTGAATCAAGAGATATTATTCAAATAAGGAATGAATGTATTGATAAAATAGAAGTAATATCTTTGTTGTTTATTTTAAATTGATAGATAATTGAATTAAAAAGAAGATTGTTGCCAAAGGGAATAAAATTAAGCAAAACCAAAAACAAACACATGCATTGTCTATATAACACCAAAGAAAATCTAGAAAAAGAAAAATTAACTATAAAAATCAAGAGGTAAAAAAATTGAGAATGGCAGAACATAAACTGAAGAGGACTAAAATTAAAATAAGTGTTAGTTAAAACAATTGTGTAGGAAGCAAAGCAAAACAAATAAACAAACAAAACACCTAAAACCAAAAAAAAAAAAAAAAGAAGAAAAAAAAACAAAAAAATGCTTCCAATTGGATTAATGCAGTCAGTAATTTACGGAAATCTTTAAATAGGCTTAGGAATTCTAAAAATAAGAAAAAAATTTTAAAAAACACTAAAAGTATAAATTAAAGTGAAGAAAAAGCAGCAGATTTCATACATCATTGAATTTAAAGCACATGCTATTAAAGGAAGCTAATTATGTTAATTATGTGATGACGAAAGTCAGAGTTAATAATGAGAGCATAATAATAGTATGTCTATAGGGCCCAAAGAACATAGGAACAAGTAGAGAGCAATCACTGTTAAAAATCAAGGAGAAATTATAAGTACACAACTTTAGATCAGGTGTTAATACTCCATTATCACAATATGAAAAGTCAAAAAGAAAATGATCAAGTAATAGAATAGAGAGCCTGAAAAGCATAATTAAATTTTCCATAATATAGGAAAGACATTGCCAAGAATTACATAGATTAAACAACAACAACAACAACAAACTTTGAAAGTTTACTGCTGGTTTCTGAGATGGTGAATCACTCGTCTAAATTCAACCTTGGGAAACTTCAGAAACTGAGAGAAGCACAGATCCATGGAACTAACAGAGACACTGAAATGAAGGGGAGATCAAAGAGTGTCCTGACTAGAGGGTGGGAATGGGGTGGAAGCAGCCAGAGTGGAAGACAACCTGACCTAGGAGTAAGAGGATGGATGGAGGAGGAGTGATGAGTCCTCCCCTTTCCTCTTACCCAGTGGTGGGATGGTGGATTGGGAGGACTGTTGGAGTTCTCCTATTGCCCCTCTCTGACATTGCCAAGGGAGGGTCATAGCCTGTCCTATAACCCAGGTGACTGCAGCACCAGTCCAGCCCTATTCCTGTTCCCAGCCAGAGTAATCTCAGGGCAGCAAAAAGCTCTTCTCAAGGGAAGAGGAGATGAAGGGAGCCCAGGCACCCTTGGGTGCACCCTTCGGCATTCCTTCCCTCTCCAAACTCACAGGGCTGGGGATTAGAACCTAAAGAGATCCCCTCTTCCTATTCCTGCTTTGTTCTAAGAGTGTTGGAATAAATCCCTGATGGAGGAGGTACCCAGTAGAATGGAAGCAAATGAGGAAGCTGGTAGAGTTATGAGATGCCTGAAGCTCTCTTCCCTGGCCTCATCCCCTTCCCTTCCCTTAAACACGTCAGAAGAGACACCACCTAGGATCTGGCCCTTCTCCATCACACACTACCAGGCCTAACAGTTATGTCACCGGAGAAACAGAAGACCACCTGCCACAATAACTAAATCTCAAGGAGTACAACTAGTAAGAGAGAAAGCAAACTGAACAAGAAGCAGCTTTATTACAATAGATGGACAAAAAGTTTAACATCAGCACAATACATATCCTCAAAGGCATAGGGAGATATTAGTAATATGAAGCAAAAACAAGAAGTAAAGAAAAAGAACCAAATGCAAACAGAATTTTAAACAAATATTTATTTATTTTTAATTAATTTTAAAAAATTATTTTATCGAGGTCATATTGGTTTATAACATTGTGTGATTTCAAGTGTACGTTACTATATATCAGTTTCTGTATAGACTGCATCGTGCTTACCACCAATAGTCTAGTTTTTATCTGTCACCACATGTATGTTCCCCTTTATGCCTTTTGCCCTCCCCCCACCCTCTTCCCCTCTGGTAACCGTTAACCTCTTCTCTTTATCCATTAAACAAATATTTATAATGGCTGTGGTATCCCTGCCAAAGATGCACAACCTGAATCTAATCATGAGGAAACATCAGACAATGCCAAGTTGAGGGAGTCTACAGAATAACTGCCCTGGTACTCCTCAAAAATGTCACTGTCATGACAGTCATGACAGACTAAGGAACTGTTCCAGATTAAAGGAGGCTAAAGAGACATGACAAATAAATGCTAGTGTGATCCTGGATTGGATCCAGGGCCAGAATTTTTATTTTTACTTTGCTACAGAGCTGTGCTGTATTAGATGGTGGCCTCTTGCCACATGCGGCTACTGAGTAAATGAAATGTGGCTGGTCTGAATTGAGATCTGCTATAATTGTAAAATATACACTGGATTGTAATATGTAAAAAAGGTTGTAAAATATCTCGATAATAAATTTTTATATTAATTACACATTGGAATGATACTATTTGGATATATTGGCTTAAATAAGATATATTATTAAAATTAATTTCAGTTTCTTCTTTTTATTTTTTTAATGTAGCTACTAGAACTTTTAAAATTACATCTGTGGCTTGCATTATATTGATATTGTATAGTATTGCTGTAAAGAACATTAGAAGTACAATTAGTGTATTTGAACAAGGTATGTAGATTAGATAATAGCATTTTATCAATGTTAATGATAAATGTACTGTGATTTTGTAAGACAATATCTTTGTTCTTAGGAAATACACACTGAAGTATTTAGGTGTAAAGGAGCAGGCATGATGTCTGTTACTTATTCTCAAAAGTTCAGAAAAAATTATCTATATATGTATATATGTAAAATAAAAAATTATATATATATATATATCTCGAGAGAGAGAGAATGATAAAGAAAATGTGGTAAAATGTTAACAGTTACAGAATCTGGGTGAAAGATAATAACGAATTTTGTGTATTATTCTCACAACTTTTATATCGGTGGGAAATTATTTAAAAATAAAAGGTTACAGAAAACCCCCACACGGTGGTGAGGATAAGCAGTGCGGTGGTTGGGATAAAAAGCAGGATGGTTAGTTAGCTTTGAAGAGAGGAGTGATGTGGGGAAGAAAAGTGAGGAATTCTCCCAGAAGGTGGCAGAAAGGTGTGAAGAGAGAGAACAAAGAGAGTAAACTCTAAATGACACGAAGGAGATGAGTAGAAGTGACAACATCTGGGTCACTGCAGGCTCAGAAAGAGAGAAAAAAGGAGAGGAAATATTTGAAGAAAAATAAATCTCTCAGAATTAAAGGAAGGAGAAAGACTTCATATTTACAGGGCTCATAGGGTAGAAAACTATTTTTCAAAAAGAAAAAATCCACCCCTGATCACATTAATAGTGAAAATTTAGAATGTCAAAGACACAAAGAAATGGAAAAGCAGAAAGATCATCTAGAAGCAAAAAATCAGATTGCCATTGGATTTCTAAACAGCTGAATATAAGAATACAATGTTTTACAGTATAAAAGAAAATGTGTTTGAACCTAGTTCTTATTTTCAGCCGTATGTCACTTAAATGTGAGAGCATACTGAAAATACTCGCAGGCGTATAAGGGCTGTGGGGGTTTGCCTCACAGAGACCCATTAGGGGAATATTCTTGCACGAAGTACTCAATAAGAGAAATGCTACAGATCAATGGGTGATCAAAACTTTTGTAAAGTTTATGGTTGTGTGAAAAAGCAAAGAATAAAGAAAAGAGAAAGAAAATATCCATAACAATCTAGAAATAAAGTTCTAGAAAATAACCAATACGAAATGTGTATTTAGATAAAGGGATAATAGAGACCAAAAGATTCTGAGAGCATGCTAATGTTCTTGTTTTGTTCAGGGGAAGACGTAAATATGAAAATGTTTATAAAATCAATAGAGATAAATAAACATAAGTATACGTCTTAAATTAAAGGCAACCACCATAAGAAAAAAACAATGAATCAAATAACTTTTAAGTCAGCAGAAGAAATCTTAATTTAGGCAATGGAAAGAAAAGAAGTAGTTCAAAAAAATATTATAATCAGGAAATATAAAATAAGATGGCATAAAAAATTGTAATATGACAGTAATCACAATAAATGTGGGGTAAATGGAAGGAAACAAAAAACAAATAAAGCCAGAGGGGCCTTGCATGGATCAATGATGCCTGTCTGCCATGAAGTATGTAACATATCCCTCGGCCCCTGAGGTGGAATAAGAAAAAAGCCTTTCTAAAATAAACATATATGAGGTTATTAAAAAAAAAAAACACTAAATACAAAAAAGGCAGATATTATCTATTACATACTCTCTTACCAAAACAAAATAAAGAAACAAAATTAAGTGCAAAAATATAAACCAAAATCTCTGACTACTTGGAAATTTAGAAATACTCTGCTAATTAACAAGTATGTTCAGAAGATAAAGTACAAAGTACTAAGAAAACAATGAAAATGAGAACTACATATTAAATCTCTAGGAGGAGCTCAGAGCTCTATCAAGAAGAAAATTCACAGCTGTAAGTGCATTTGTTATTAATTTAAAAAAAAAACCCAAAATGGGAATCAGCATCTTAAGTAAGCAATATAAAACTTTACCAAAGGAACAAAAGGGCAATCCTAAAGAAATAGAAGGAGACGATAGTATGCATAAAACCAGATGTATGGAAATTAGAAAAGGGATAGCAATAGCATTATTTACCAAGCTAACAAAACTTATCAGATAAAGCCAACACAGGTAGATTTAATCAAGAAATAAAGAATTATCTTATTGTACTCTGTAGTCGTTTGTTATGGACTATGAAAATCTGAATAAAACGGATGATTTTTTAAGGAAAGAAATAAAATTCTAAAACAAACACAAAAGAAAGAGCCTGAATATACCAACAACTGATAAAGAAATTGGAAGAGACCTTGGAGGTGAGAGTAGAGGAAAATATTCAGTGTTTGTGGTTAACTCCTTCAAAGTACCAATTATCAATAGAGATGGGTAGGTAGTAACTAATCAGTTTATTCCTCAAAGCTAATATGGTTTTGAGACTAAAGTCAGATAAAGAGCAGATTTTAACATCAGACACTATAGGCTTATTTCTCTCTTGGATATAGATGCGAAGAATTTAAAGACAATACTGGTAGATTACCACTTGAAAGGAGAGTCAGACGGACCTGGATTCAAAGCCTGGCTCTACCACACATTGGATCTATGAACTGGGGCCTAATTGCTAACTTTCCTGAGACTCAATTACCTCTTCTGTAAAAAGGAAACATAATACTCATCCTATGGGGCTAAGGCAAGGATTATTGAGAGAATGTATGCCAAAAAATTAGTATAATGCCTTGCAAATAGTATACAATAGTGGAAGAAGAATAATTATGCACATACACTAAAAGGAAAAACCACACCATGATCAAGCTAGGTTCATCACAAAAAGGAAGAATAGTCTAGCAAATTGAAAACTATTAACTATAATATTCCACGAAAAGAGACTGTCATAACAATTATATGTTCATATCAATAGGTGCTAGATGGCATTTGAAAAATCCAACATCCATTAAAAAATTAAAAGTCATCATCTATATTTAACATTTTTGAAGCCAAAAGTCAACATTGTACTGAAGAGATATTAAAGGCATTTTAAATACAAATAGGAGCCAAACAAAGCTACTTATTTTTACCATTATTATTTGACATTGTACTGGAGGTTCTTGTCAGTGAACAAGAGGGAGACCATAGAAATCACAGAATCAGGAAAAAAAGACAAAAACATGTTGCTTTTTGCAGGCAAATTATGAGTGATTGCTTAGGCAATCCAAGGAATTTTAGATAAAGCTATTAGAAACAAAAGCATACAGATGCAATCAAAGTAAATAAAAGATCAATAGCATTCATGAATACTAAATATAACCTGGCAGAAAATATAATGAAAACTGGAAATCTCATTCACAATAATAACAAAATATAAAATAATCCTAAGAATTAACTTTATGGAGGGTATACAAGAAAGAAACTTTAAAGCTTTCATGGGGGAAAGGAAATCATTTAGGGAAAAATTAAAATTTCTTCAAGTCTCAGTGTTTACAGAAATTGCGTATATGTTTACACCAGGAAACATGATCTGTGCCAATGCACTCGTCATTATTAAAGGGTGTTATCTCAGCTAAAATTCCAGAAATCACCTGACACACAGGAATTCAAGTGTCTGCTTATAACATTGCTCCTTTGAACATGTTTTGGGTGGAATGAGAGCCTAGTGCTGGTAAAGGGAGATGGGAAACAGAGGCCTTGGGAACAGGAACTGAATTGGCATCTGAGATTACCCACAGACCCTGAGAAAAGACAGTCCCATTCGGATGTCTCTGGCTCCTAGGAGAGCAGTGGGAGGGAAGCAGCATTGCAGGCGTGGCGGGGAAAGTGAGGGGATTCTGAGTAAGTCAGAGAAGGTGGCGGTATAGTGGGGATGTAGGTGAAATCTTATAGTGATAACTGACTTTATTGTATTTGTTAATTTTGCTTTTTACACTATCAAAGTAACACATGTCCAGAGTTTAAGAATCAATTTCTAAAAATGTGGCCGAATCAGTCAGGGTCCCACAGGAAACAGACGGAGTAATCCAATGAGGCAAGAGAGGAGAGTTTGATGAAGGGGCGCTTTATAAGCGCGTGGCAGGAAAGCAGGAAGGTGAAGCTTACAGGGAGTTGTGACCACCTACGAGTTTGAAGTGTCCCTCTAGGAGAGGGAGCAGTTTCAGGAACCAGGAGGGAGGGCTGTACCTGGAAGAAAGGGTGGCAGGACAGAAGCTTCTGTCCTCTGGAAGGAGACGGCCAACCTGCAGCCTCAGCAGAGAGGGAGCGTGGGGATAGAGACCCTGACCACACTCTCCTGCGTCCTTGGCCTCCCACTGACCAAATCCAGCTGGAAGCAGGAGGGTGAGAGAGCCCAGGAGATGAGGTCCCTAGAGGTCACCTTCCCAGAGCAGGATGGAGAGGGGTGGGGAGTAATCTGGAGGTCAGAATAGAAACAAAAAAAATCCCTGTGCAAAATACCTTGAAGTGTTGGAGAAAGGGAGAGAAATCATCTGGGGTCCAGCCAGAGAGGGAGTCAGCACCTGAGAGGCAAGCTTGCATGGGTGCTGTGGCCGCCCTGAGGCTTCGGTTTGAGTGGCCACACAGGGATAGGAGATGTATGCCCCTTCAAACCAGGGGACTGGAGCACAATCCCCTTTAAAGGCAGGGCCCTTGGAGGGACAAAGTTTCAGTGAAAAAGTGATCCAGAAAGAAAGCTTCCCTGTCTCTGCCTGGACTCTGGGCTGAACAAAAAAGCTCTCCCCAGAGAATTTATAACCACAGGTTTGGAGTTTGACATCGCTCCATTGTTTTGTAGCTTTTGTGTTGCTCTAAAGAGGTCTGATGCCACTTGCTTCCTGATCCTTTGTTTGTTGCCTGTTTTTCTGGATGCTTTATGGTTGTCCCTATCCCCATTATTGTAAAACGCCTTTTCATTCATTAAAGCGCTTGGTTCCTGAGACTGTTTCTGTGTTCCCTACAGTGAAGTGGTTTGGTTCTTACCACCCTCTCTGCAGGTACTTAGGATTCAGCTTTCCTTGCTCTGCTAAGACAGTTGCCATTTGTCCATCTGTTTTCCATCTCCCCAGATTTTGGTGATATCTCTTGTATGGCCTTCTTTCCTCTTTTCTTGTCTTTGTTGGTTCATATATTTTTTTTAGTCATCTAGTGTTACCTCTATGGGATTTGAGGAAAGATCAGAGATTAATGTGTATGTTCAACCTGCCATGTTTAACTGGAAGACTAGATTATCAACTTTCCTTCTCCACTCCCAATCCATAAATTAGTGAGTTGTTGCCATAAGACTTCCCAGAGAGGTGGAGGAAAGGGAGGAGGAAAATGGGGAAGAAGCCAGTTAATCCTTTCTCTTTAGCGCCTTCTTTCACTGAGACAGTGTATCATGACACATGTGCTTGGTACCAAATTCTATTTCCTGGTGATATACTCTATTCGTGACTCAGCCTGGTGGTGGCACAGCTGGGAGTCTCTGATGGGCACAGTTACTCAGCTTGGGGAGGGATTTCCCAGTGCTGGTGAGAAGGAGTGAGATTATCATTTGTTGAATGTTTAATTTTGTTTCTGAAGTTAGATTGAGAAGAGGCCTATGGTCCACATGTGGCTCCTCACTGTCCTAGGCACTGGGCTAAGGAAACCCACAAATGGTCTTATTCATAATTGGGAAGAAACTGAGCAAGCTTAATATTATACAGCTAACAATTCTTCCCAAAGTAATTTGAGGATTTAATGCAATCCCACTTAAAATTCTGACAGGATTCTTTAAAGAACTTGATAAAATGATTTCACAAGCATTTATAAAAATAGAAGGACAATAATATCGAGGAATATTTTAAGGTGAAAGAGTACCTCCACTTCCAAGCCAGAAACCTGGCTTGTCAGCTATGATGCTTCTCTCTCTTACTCCTCCACATCCAATCCATGACAGAATTTACCTCTAAAAGATAGCTCAAATCCATCCATTCCCTGCACCACCACGCCCACCACCGCAATATCCTCCTAACCCATCTACCCATGCACCACCAGTCCCATCTAATGTGCTCTCCACTCAGCCGTCATATAAGGTCCTATCTCTCTCCTGCTGTAACCTCTTCAGTGGCTTTTCATTGCTCATCTCCCTCCACTCTCTTCTGTGCTCATTTTGTAGCTGCTTCTTATTCATTCATTCAACATTATTTATTGAGAGGCTTTCAATGCTCTGGACAATGAGCTAAGCCATGGGGAGATAATGAGCAAATTCAGACTTGATTCCTGCCAACACCCTAGTGGTTTTAAAGGCAATAAACATGAAAAAAAGATTCAAATGTGTTAGTAATTAAATCAATGTCAATTTAAAATTATAAAATTAATTTTTATAACCGTTAATTGGCAAAACTGAAAAAAAGTTAAATTGAAGGCTGAGGAGGCTGGGAGAAAGACATGCATTTATTTGTTATTGGTAACATGGTGAATTGATACAAATGTTTTGGAGAAGAATCTGGCAAAAGGTCTTATGAGCCAAAAAAAAAGGTCCAAATCCTTTGATTCAGCCATCTTACTTTTGGGAAATTATTTCAAGGAAATAATTCAGAGGAAGGAGGAAGGGTGGACGAAGACGTAGAGAACACAAGTTTTTTTATTGCAGTGTTTTTTATGTCAGCCAAAGACCTGACATCACCCAAATGTTCAATAAAAGAACAGTTAGATAAGTTGTTTAGAGCAAGCCGATGTAATGAATTAGGACTGTGGAAACAAAATCAAATGCAAAAAGTAGGACACAATGTGTTCAGATGTGATGTAGAAACTCTCTATATGGGTGAATACATGAGGAAATGAAAGTATTGCCCAGCGTTAGCGTGAAGGTCTTGCACGTGATTGGATTTAATAATTTTTTTCAATTAAGTGATCCAGAGGAAAAGATGGCTGAATTTCATTGTAAAACTAACTTTGATGTTGTAGAGTATATTTCCCAGTGGCTGTGTTTATATTTTAGGCAATGTGTTGTCCAACGAAAAAAATAATTGGGTCCTGGAAAAAATGTTCTTTTCGTCAATATGTATTTGTTAAATGGTGTTAAAACTGATGCTATATCAAAAATGGGGGGAGTTATGCAGTTTGCATTGTCAACAGAGATTACAGAGTCTCTACGGGGTGGAAGAGACTCAACATCTATTAGGCAACTCCCAATCCCCCAGCAAAGACTGGGCACATCTTCAACCCCTGGGACATCCCTATGCAGGAACACTGCCTGCGGAGTCACTGTGTTCCCGTAAAGAACACGTGCTGTTGGGCACAACAGACTGCTAGTGCTGAGGACAGACACTGGGGTGCTTGCACTTCTCCTAGTACTCCAGGGTCCCGGAACTCTGTTCAGGCTCAGCAAATCCACACACTCTCTTTCTGACTTCCAAGTTAGGATCTCCGCAGAGTAGGTCTTTGTACAGTGGGGCAAAGCTGTTTGGAATTTGGTATCAGTTGAGTCCATACTGGTACAGCGGGGCCTTATTCAAAGATGCCTTGTGTATAAGATATTTAATTTTACTGCAGAGGAGAGAAGATTGCCTCGTGATAGCCCCCAGAGGAAGGCAAAAGGGAATCAGATCAGAGCTTTGATTTTGTTTCTGACACTCTCTGGCTGTGTGATCTAAGCTCTTAACTTCTTTGTGCTTCAGGTTTTTTTCACTTATAAAATTAGGAGGTAAAACTTGTATGATCCAGCCTTAAAATGGATTTTTAGAAATTGCTTGACTGGGAGTGTTTTAAAAGGACTTCACTATTTCCAGATGGCCAGCAGGGATTTATGGCATTGCAATAGAGAGGGAATGCCAGAGGTCATCTAGGCCATCCTCCTGCCTTCGTTAACTCATCACACCTAGACCCTCCTAGAGAGAGAAGTGTCATGGATGCAGAGAGTGCTCCGTTTTCCAAGAGAGGGACCCCCAGAAACAGCATGTGGAAGAAAAAATCTTGTATAGTGGTTGAGAAGAGCCACCTGCAGACATGGCCCACCACAAGAGATGGCTGAAAGCACAAGGGTGCTGTCCAACCCTCCACGTGAAGTCCCATGTGAATTCTCAAGGGCAAGTTACCCAAAGACAACTGAGGGCAGACAATCAGGTTGCCATCTTATCCATCGTGGAGCTTCTCAAAGTGTGGTCTACTGACCCCTGGGGACCCTGAGGCCCTTTCAGGGGGGTCTGTGAGGTAAAAACTATTTTTATGACAACACTAAGACAAAATTTGTCTTTGCAGCATGTTTACATAACACCGATGGGGCAAAAGCCATGATGAGTGTGGGTCAAGGCAGTGGCCTTGAACTGTATTAGCAGTCAAAGTACTCCTCACCATCAGGAACTCGCAGCAAACAACCACCAAAAAAGTCAGTTTCACTTAAGAATGTCCTTGATGAAGCAATAAAAATTATTATTTTTATTTATTTATCTCTGTACCTTTGAGTATACATCTTTTTATTATGCATGGAGCACTTCTCTATCCTGAAGTACTGGGATTGTTTTGAATAAAAGCACTTGTGCAATTGAGGTGCAAGCTGGACTAGACACTTTTATTTTCATAAAACATCATTTTTACTTGAAAGAACAAATGACAGACAAATTATGGCTATTCAGACTTGAGAATTTGGCAGACATTTTCGCAAAAATGAAGTGAGCCTGTCACTTCAAGGAAAACAACTGACAGTAGTTGTTGCCAATAACAAAACTTGACCTTTCAATCAAATCTTAGAAGTTTGGAAAACTTGTATCCATTACTATGAATTTGATAGCTTTCCAATACTTAAACACTTTTCTGATGAGATTGGAAGTGATATTAACAAATGTGATTTTTGATATTGTACAATGAAATGTCTCAACATTTGGATCATCTGCATAACTCAGTAAGCCAATATTTTCCAAATGACCAATGTATGATGTTACAAAATCATTCATTTGTAAAAAATCCATTCAAAGTGCAAAATAAAGCAATGCATTTTAATGTAACAGAGTATAAGTTCACTGGGATGGTTTTGTATACCACATTGTAATTATCCTTTAAGAAACTACCATTTACAATATATATTTGTAGAGTTTTGTTCTGTGTAGAGTTTTGTAAATATATCAAAGAAGATTATATTTGTAATTATCTGAAAAGTTTATTAAAATATCCTTCCCTTTTCTAGTTACGTATCTGTGTGAGACAGAATTTTCTTCATAGAATTCAACCAAAAAAATATACCACAATAGGTTGAATGCAGAGGCAAACATGAGAATCCAGGTGTCTTCTATTAAGCTAGACATTAAAGAGATTTGCAAAACTGTAAAACAGTGATGCTCTTTTCACTAAATTTCTTTTGTTTGGGACAATATGGTTATTTTCATAAAATGTGTTCACATACAATGAGTTTATTATTGCTAATCCAGTATATGTTACTTTTTAACATTAATTAATAAGCAATATTTTTAAATTTCTGTTTTAACTTTTGATATGGTGCATATTGATGGACACAACCCATATAAACAAAAGTACATTGGAGTTCTCAATAATTTTTAAGTGTGTAAAAGGGGGCTTGAATTTTAAAAGCTTGAGAACCGCAGCTCTGAGATCATGGCAGAGAAAGCAGTGTTTTGGATGAGTAATTGAGAGAGGTACTCCGCGTTCATCAGTTTGCACAATTGTCAGGAAGTATCATGGCTTAATTGGGCTTCCTGGTAAGGGTTGGTTATCAAGACAAAATCATCCCTGGAGCAGCAAAAGGAAACTTATCTATTACCTAAGATTGGTAGAAATCGCTTTTGTGAATATCAAATTTTCGAAGTCCTGATTAGACCCTCTCTGTGCCCTTTCAATTGGCTCCAGTCCCCCAAGTGTACAAGCGCACCCCTTTCCCTCCATGGACGGTCTGGCCCACACTCCCTGCTCAATGTTGGCATCATGACTAGATGTGGGCTGGAAATCTGCTCCCAGGTCATAGTGAACGCCACTCTGCGTTCAACAATCAGGACGCAGTACTCAGGAAGGCACCAGGCACTTCCAGGCACTAAGAATGAAAGATGAGCATGTTGTGGCTTTTGTCCTGGAGGACTTCTCTGTCTCATGGGGAAGAAAGATTCCTGAAGAAATAATTACAGTATGGTGTGATAAATGCTCTTTTGTACATAGTGACCAAATTTTTGCAACCAAAAATTAGGACACACTCTGACAATGGAACGATCCTGGGGGATCTGGAACACATGTCTGCTATATTTATTAAGAAACTCCCAACAGTTCCACAGAAATTCTGTATAGACTTGTACTTGATTTGGCCCAAAGACCCAGAAACAATGGTCTGTGCCATTTTTTTTTTTTTTTAATTTCTGGGAAATAATAGCATCAGAAGAGAAAAGAGCAAGAAGCTTCTTAGGATCACAAACGATGAGTAATGGGCCCATAACATTTTATTTCCTCTGGGTTAGTGGATGGAAGGCACTGGAGGACATTTTTTCCAACATACTTGTTCCAAGTGGTTTTCTTCCCCCAGGCAGAGTCTAAGTTTGTTCACATAGGCCTCCCACACCAGCTGAATCAGATCAAGCTGAATCCCAGAGTCAGAAGAATGAACTAGTACGAGGCTTCTAAGATCCCAAGCCTTGATTACATGTGGGTAAAATTAAACAACAGCGCTCTTGATCTGCCAAGAAATGTCGGAGTCCCCTCTGGGTGGGCTGCTTGGGGACCGTGGAGGTTCTGGTCTGGACTGGGTCTTCTGAGTTCCAACCATATACCCTCTGCTCCTCTTTCCTTTGGGCTGACCCAAATCCCTCTCTCTTTCTCCCAGTCCCCTTGTTCTTTCCCAGCTGTGGCAACTCCAAAGCAAAATGAACAAGAATACCAGACGATGAACAGAAAAAGCACGCTCAGTGCCACACACGGACTTCCCGCCACCCACAGTTAGAGAGAATGGGCGACAAGGCAATCCAATCGAAAGCAGGACAAGGAGCCTGACGAATGCCTTTTCAAACCTTGGATGTACTACTTACACTTGACTATGGGCAAATCATGACATCTCGCTGATCTCCAATGAGCTCATCCAGAAAAACAGGTTATTTTGAGGATTAAACGACATAACATATGTAAAAATGCTTGGCACATGGTAAGTTCACTATTCATAGTTATAATTTTCACGTCTTTTTGTGTGATTATGTGATTAGTGTCTGTCTCCCCACTAATCTCTGAGATGCAGGAGAATGTAGGCTGTGTGTGTCTTGGTTCACTATTATATCTCTAGAGCTTAGCAAAGTGCCTGGCACATGCGAGGCATTTGTTGAGACAATTATATGGTAAAAGGGAGTTCATACGGTCTTGATTAAAGATCTACTCCAAAATAGCTAGTTTGGGGTCTCCTGACAACTCTCATGGGTTGGGATTGGCTATCTGGAGCCTGGTGTCATGAAGGATTCCAAGGTGGTATCTGGCAACAGCAGGGACAGAGCGGGCTGATAGATTACCACTGCCCGCTATGGTTGAAGATGTTGAATATCTGTTGACTTTGGTCTGCGAAGTCAAGAGCAGGTCCCTTTTGCCAGCTATTTCCAGCACAAATAGGTCTACTGTATAATTCCTGGATAGAGTCATTTCAGGAAGACTGAAGTTACCAAATGTCTGACCTGAAAATAAGCAGCATGACTTCAGGAATATTTTTTTGAATCACAGATAAGAAAACGCTTAGAACAATGCTATGCAAAGAAGCTGGAAGCATACCACTATTATATCTGCCTGTCTCAATGAACTCACTTCCTGGGAATGTGTGTTTCGTGAATCAATTGGTAAGAGCGAGCAGACTTCTCATACTTCAGCTAGTGTATCCCGTAACCAGACAGAACTTTGCAATACGCTTTCCCCCAACCCATAAAGCAGCTACTCTACTCACGAGGGTAATCCTTTGGGTGTGTCTTCTCAGACCAATTCCCATAAAATGTGAGTCTGTACTTGGCAGTTCCACAGGCGCAGCAGTCTAAGATTGGTTTGTCAGTCACCCCATCAAACGTGGAATCTGAAACAGTAACGAAAGTCACCAAGTTAGGAAACAAATGTGGATCATTGATAAGGCAGCACCATCTTGGTCTCATCTTGTCCTTAATGCTTAGGAAAAGACGATGAAGTGCAGATTTCATTGATTAATAACACCCACAACCAGGTCAGTACTTGGGCTATAAAGGACTTTCTATACCTCTCAGTATGGTAACCATACTTTGCAAATAAAAAATATCAGAACTTTTGCTCCAATAATGTGGGGAGACGTGTGGGACCAGTAAAGCAGAATATTTGGGATGGGGGCTATCTTGGGAACTAGACTTGGGCCCAGTTATCCTTTCTGGGCCCGAGTCTGTTTCCCCACCCCTCCCACAACAAGATTTCTCTACCAAATTTTAAGAAGAATATGCATGTGTGTGTTTTCTCTAAGAAATACTCTCTGGGGCCAAATTGCCAGGATCAGAAGGAGCAGCTTTGAAAGAGAGCAGTGAACAAGTAGAGAGACATAAAGGACTGCTGAAAATTATTTAAAAAGAAAAAGATATGCATATATAGTCACATCACATCTTATCAAGGTTTCAGAGACTACTGGGAAGGGTAGCGGTTTGGGAATATGTTCATAAGTTCAGGTTTACTTCTGAGCATAGAGGCAGCCAGGAAAAACTTAACAAGATTCCCTCTCCGCCCCCATTTTTAGCTGTGAATAGCTGATAAGTGGGGAAAGGGAGATTACACGAATAAATTCAGTATTTCCGATTGTCAAGCCCACATCCCTAACTGTGCATTGTTGCTTTTAGTCTGTTCTGCTTCCTGCAAGACGAAAACAATGACTACAGATGCAACTTGCTTCAATTGCTTTTTCTTTAGTTCCTCTAGCAGTATTAACATAAATGTTCCTTTTTTTTTGCAAGTTGGACATTTATTCTTAAATATTATATAAATAGCAGTGACAAAGAATATAAAAATCTTTTTAAGTGTCAAGAAGAGCATTTTACAAATCTTCCTTATGGAATTCACTGGGTTCGTTTGGTTTGAATTTGCAAAATCAGTGATGGGTGGAAGAAGTGAATTCTGGGTTCTAGGATGGAGACAAAAGTATGGCATATTACAATAATAGCTATATTGTATAGAGTCCTTGTACGTGCTGATCTTTCCATATATTGTCTCACTTAATCCTAGCAATCCTAGGAGGTAGGTACTTTGGTTAACCCCATATTACAGATCAGTAAACTGAGGCAGATTAGGTAACCAGCCCAAAGCCCCAGGGTTAGTGAGTGGTGCAGGCAGAACTAGAGCTCAGGTCTTTTCGAGTCCAGAGGCTGTGCTCTTAATCTCTGCACTATATCACTCCAGGAAAGACCTTCTGCTGGATAGGTCTGCATAAAAACCAATGAGAGAAATTTTTTTGTGTTTCTCTTTTTGCTTTTTCAAATGAAGAATGGTGCATTTAAAAAATTACCTCCTCACATAGCTCCAGGATTTCCAAACAGCCCCAGGGAAGAGATCTGTAAACACCCAAAATAGAAATCATTGTTTGGCTACTTTTTGTACCCTTGGAAGAGGCCAGAGCATTGTCTGTGCTTAGGAGCCAGCTCCCCACTGCCTTATGCACACGAAACCCAGGTCCGATTCCTGGGTGAGCCACTTTGATAGTTAAGGGACAAGCCCTGTTGAATACATTTCAGGACAGGAAGCTTAAATCAGTAACTCTTGAACATTTTTTTTTTTTTTTACATTTCCATTATGACCAACTATGCTGTAAAAAAAAACCAAATTAGTTTTGAGAAAGGGATTCGGAGCTAACAGATACATGCTGGGGTTTCAATTGTAACTACCAGGCGCTGTTAAATGAGGCAGCAATAATCGCTCAAGGAACCAAAATAAGGCAAATTGGTAGCTTTACCTTATCAAAAGGGCTTTCAAATATAGGTAGTAAACTTAAAGATATATCCAGGAGTTCAAGGGAATACGCTGATAATAAAACTTTTGGAATTCCAAAGGAAAATAAGCTTCCATTTAAAAAATAAATTTCTAAGTTTGAAACTAAAAAAGACACACTGTTTCCTTTACCAAGGAAAAGCCTACTGAAAACTAGCCAGATTTCTAGAGGGCAGGGATAACAAGTGTTAACTTACCCCGCTCTCCTAACCACAGCAGAGCCTGCAAGTACAGGTAACTTCAGGCCACACAGCATCTCCTGAGCTGCTCTCTCTCTGAATTTCTGCTCTCAGCCCATCAGCTTCCTTTTCAACTCTCGTCCTTTATTCTTCACTCCTCTTCTCTGTTCTTCCTTTTCTCATTATCTTTTCTTGTTCATATTTTCCTCTCTTCTCTTCTTTTCCCTTCATCTTTCCCTCCCTTTGTCTCTCTCCCTTAATTGTTTGGTGACATGGTATTAAAGTGAGCGTGTGTATGCATGTGTCTACTATAGGTCACCTATTTGAATATTTTATGTTTCTCTGTTCTTAACTGTATAGTAACTTAATGTTTTATGTTTCTTTTAAAAAATTGCCATTGCTTTTTATCTGTGCAGTTCTTAATTTTCCCCCTATGGAATAATCGCTTCAACTGGGAAAAAAATAATAGATATTAGTTTCTATCTCCCCTTCCTTGATAGATTTGATCTGATTCACCAAGGAAGCAAAGAATGTAAAGACCTTAATGAAAGAGCTAGAGATAATTAAGTAGGCATACACATTTAAGAAAAATCCCTTTGCTCTATGCTTATAAATTAAGGACTTTTCTTAACGTAATCTGCTTTGCTAAATGATGGATTTCCTCATGAGTCTGCTCTCTCCAGGGATCACCTACGACTGCGCCTAATGATGCCACAGCCCGGGTTGGTCCTGCTGGGCCTTTTTTCTTTCACAAAGTTGCCATTGGAAAGTGGTCTTTTCATACGTATGCGTGCTTAGTCATTTGATAGGATCTCTGCTTCAGAAGTGTTAACCAATAGAGATTTGTATGCCATTTTATTGACACTATATCTGCAGAATTTTAGCATACTCATGGCTTATACAAGGCTTCACACAACATGAGGACTGAGGCTTTGGAAAGTGCACTTTAGTTAACAATTGCTGGTCAGTACACGGAAGTGACAGCAAAGTGTCTCCTAAGAACCCTCAACTCTGGGAAATAAGGCTGTCCTCCTCTGACAGCCAAACTAACAAAACCATACCACAGTGGCTGTGATCGGCCATCTGTGGGTGCAGACCAAGAGGTGGCCTGTAAATGTGTGATCCAGAACACCCACAACTCTAACCCACGGGACCTCAATGTCATCTCTTATAGGCAGGGCAGGGATGGGATTGTCCTTTAGGAACCAAGAGCCTCAACAGTTGAGATGTTCCCTGTTTGGAGAAAGGCTGAGTGGACTTGCGGACAATTAAATACAGGAAAGGAAAGCCCCAAACCCATGTGTGTTGAAGCCTACCTGGAAGCTGACCAGGGCCCTGGCCCACAGGTTCCAGCTCTCTGGCCCCTGTGGCAGATCTGACCCAAATGCAGGGCACCCAACTCTCTCCCCTTTTGCTCTTTCCATGCTCTCTAACCAATCCTCCACATGGGACCTACTTTCTGCTCTAGCTCGTATACAGGGAGATCTATGCTTTGATCTACCAAAGGCAACAGTGTAAGCTACTGAATTGGGAGGTAGTCCCTTTGATAGAAAGGCAGTGGTTAAGGGCATTGGCTCCTAGGTTCAGACTCTGCTCTCTGCCACTAGCCGTATGATCCTGAGGGAGCTATTTAAACTTTTGGTGCCTCAGGCTTCTCATCTATAAAATAAGGATGATATAATAGTCTTTACCGTATAGGGTTTGTGCAGATGACATGATTAAGGCACGTGAAATACTTAGAATGGTGTCTGGCATGTAGCAAGCACTCAAAAAATATTAGCTATTATTATTACTTTCCCAGAAGACCTTTATCAACTTTTCTCTTTCTTAGTAGCTATGATTTGCTAGAATTGGAGAGGATTATTTCTTCTCAAAATGCTAATTGCTCTAAATGCAAATAAAAATTCTGTAAAGATGAATAGAAATGAGATAATTAAGATGTATAATTTTAGAACATTTTCTATTTTTATTTAGTTCTCTAACGACTTCTAAACACATTCAGATGTTCAAGGTCTTAATTTTTCATGGTAGGTTAATAAATAAGCTTTCAGATGTAGATAACAATAGCTAACACTGATATATATGTATCATTTACTCTCTGCCAAGGAGGCGTGGTACTACTTTACATATGTTAAGTCATGTGGCTAGGAAGTGCAGAGGCAGGATTTGAACCCAGGCCGGATCTGAATCCAGACCTCTGCTCCCACCTCCCCAGTCTACTTGATCTCCATGACATTTTTTAGAATGCCTTCAAACAAGGAGACAGCATTGATGAGCTTGCAAATCCTAGGACCAGACCCTTGAATGCAGTGAAATCACAAGGTCAATGCCCCCTTGGCATCCCTGTCTCCTGCAGGTCTTCCCTAGAGAAAAAATCCCCCCATATCGCCCAGGTGCTGGTGATTATTTCTGAGAATCATTACAGACTTAAAGGTACACAATTGTGCGTTCCTTAATTAAGTCCTGTGAATTATTCCAAGGAGCCTCTTCAGAATAATCACTGTTTCACAAAAATAAGAAGATGACGACACCAATATAAGGTACATTATCTCCTACCCAGGGAATCAAGCTGAGTAATTAGAGCTTCAGGCGGATCCAATTATCCACAGCACACAGCCAGATTAAAAATCGGAGCTACGTGAGGAAGCAGAACCTGGAGTAACTGAGAGCCCAATCTTCTTAATTCCTGCGGCC
Source organism: Ceratotherium simum simum (assembly GCF_057802395.1). Classification (NCBI taxonomy): domain Eukaryota; kingdom Metazoa; phylum Chordata; class Mammalia; order Perissodactyla; family Rhinocerotidae; genus Ceratotherium; species Ceratotherium simum. The sequence continues at coordinate 16,094,566 of NC_141906.1, forward strand.
GGATGCTTGGACTGAATGAGCCACCTTCCATTTATCTGACCCTCTCCTACTCGCGTGTTCTTACCTTGTTCACAAAGTTTCTTGGTCAGCGAGCCCTCATCTTGAAAATATATGATGCGTTTCTGTACAATGCTGGCCCTGTGGGGAAAGAAGACACAAGTCAGTGGGGAGGAGGGCAGGTTTAGGGGATGTCAGACCCTTTCTTGTCCACCTACAGCTGTGTGGCTTTGGGTGACTCACCCCAACTCTCTGTGCCTCAGTTTCTTCACTGGAAAATTAGCATTAATAATAATACCTACCTCATGGAATTGCTCTGAGAACTAAATAAGAAAATGTATGTCAAGAGTTCAGTATATATCTAGAAACCACTCAATGAATATTAGTTGTGCTGGTGGTAGTGGTGCTGATATTATCATTAAGGTGAGAAAGTGAACGAACGGCATTTTCAATAACTTTTCTCAATGGTTCGTTTTACTCTAGCTTCGTATTAAACTATTGAGGCCATTTATAGATCAACCACATTCAAATCAGAGAAGCATGTCAAATCCTCTTCCCGAAGGGGAAAAAAGGAATTTAAAAATATATTTTGATTTGTTCTGAAAATGTCATTCTATATCTTTCCTGAAAGTCTAGACGAAACTGTCTCCTACATTATGAACAAAGACAACTTCAGCTGTTCTCTCTCTCTTCAACTCGTCAAACACAGGATCTTAGAATTTGGAAAGAATATTTTGAGGTTGAAAAATGACTTACTTTTGGCCAGCACATATTTTCTCTTTAATCTAGGATTGCACAGACATCCTAATTCTCCTTTAACCCACTCGGCTGTTTATTTTCAGCTGGCCTCGCAGAGGTTGAATCCTGAAACCCAGTGTTCCAGGAATTTGAAAGTCTATAACACAACATTGAGATGGTGCCAAGGCATCTCAGGCATTTCTACTGATTTTCTTCAGCAATGCTACTCAGTCCAAAGGTAATTTCACTTTGATTTGCCCTATTTAACATATAAAGGGATCCCTTGACTCTATCACAGCTGACCACACTGAGTGAGTGACAGAGTCACAGGATCTGCCCTGGGTCACATGATCTCAGACCCAGGAACGGGCCCATGTGTGCAGGGATCTGCAGAGTACAGAGGCAGTTTTCCATGGTCTGGGCCTAGGCCAAGATGACTTTCTAAAAAAACGTCTACTCTACACCCAGTCTTGCAAAAGGAATAAAATTCAGGCCAGCCTACAAATATCTTTTACAGTCTTGCCCCACCCAAGAGAGATGAGATGTTGAAATAAATGAAAGAAATATGCTTCCTGTCTACACAAAGTTACTTTGATCATTTGTCCATTCCATTGACCATCAAGCAGAAAGTTTCCTCAGGCCAAGAGAACACTCACCCTCACCCCAAAGCCAAGTAACAAAGCCTTGTGTTAGTCAGAGTATCCCATCATCTACCACAGTGCTTTTCAGAGTGTCCCCCACCAAGAAGTGCCTCAGGGACCTCCATGCAGGGCAAGGAGAAGGCCTCGTGGGAAGTATCCCAGGCCCCACACTCAACCAAAGTCTCCATCCTCATTTCAGCCAAAGCAGCCTCCTCCTCCATTTGTCTTCCTGTTGTATTTACTGGTGTCTTTTCAACAAAGAGTTGTTGGAGGGCTGCTGAGGGGCCAGACCTTGGCCAGGGACCCTGCCATGAACAAGACAGATGGGGCCACTTTCCATTCTCAAAGTTGACAGCATCAAACAACTAAATCCTCAGCTAATCATTTAACACAACCACCAGCTGAATGGAGAAGTCCCCAGGGTGTGGGAAAGTATACCATGAGGGTCCTGACCAAGCCAGGAAAGTCTCCCCCAGAAAACACAGCTGAGCTTAGATTTGAAAGAGTAGGAGCTAAGTAGGCAAGTGGAAGGGAGAAGCAAGGGAGAGGGCATCCTTTGTAAAATCCTTGAGGTGGAGAGGGCTGTGGCTCATTGGAGAACCTATGAGTAGTAAGCTAGGGAGGTGGTGTGAGACAAGCTGGGAGTGGGCGGGGCCATATCACTGAGAGCCTGCAGGGAGACCACATTTTACTCCAAGCTTGATGAGACATCTTTGAAGAGTGTGTCCTGAGGAGCGAGAGGATCAGATCTGCTCTTTTAAAAGAGTTCTTGGGCCATAGAGTGAAAACAGGTTGGTGTGTGCTTACAGAGCTCCCATGCAGATCAAATTTTGTTTCAGTGAAATTCTCTTGCATACGACCTTACCATGGTATTCAAGGCTTTTCATAAAATTTCCCCCCAACACCCCTCTGGCTTCATTTGTCACCATTTTGTGCCATGCTCCCTGGGTTCCAGACTTTGTGAAGTGTATCTCCCTGGTCTGAACAGCTCTTCCACTCTACTAGGCCCTTGACTCTCCTGTTTCCTCTCCCAAAACCTGCCTTTGCTAGCATCTGTAACGAATACTCTGACTTTTCTTCCTCCTTCTGTGACTATGAGAACAATAGCAAAGCCTATGATTTAAAGGCATGATCATGCTTAGAAAAATTAAATCACCCCCAAATTTTCCAAAAATCTGATTGTAAAAATTTTGGGGGACCAGAGATAGAAAACATGTATTTCCTATAAGATGTTTCATGCCTTGTTTTATAAAGGCTAAGGCAGCACATTCCTCTTTTTGATAATAGCTGTAATTCCTGAGCCCTTACCATGTGCCAATCACTGTGCTAGGAAGGCCCTTTGTGTACATTATCTTGTGTATCTTATGCTTCATGTATACTACATGTCCTCAAATTCTGCATCCGAAACCCTGGGGCCAGATGTGTTTTTGAATTTATAGGTTTTCAGATATTAGAAAGTTAATATGGCAACACACCATTATCATCCCCCTAATCAAATACAGTATTCTGTAGCAAAATCTAAGAATATTCATATTAAGTGAGTAAGTAAAAACTATGAATAGCTTCATGTTAATTTAGGCCAAGTTTGGCAAACATCAAAATGCTCTTGTTTTCAGAGGGATTAAGATGAGGGTTTGTAGCTATTTTCACCTTATCTTACAGGTGAGGATGACTGAGATGCAGGGAGGTTCAGTAACATGCCCAAGGTTTTGAAGTTTTCCGTCTACCTCCAAAGTCCATGGTCTGTCTTACGCTCAGAGTGGTTGTAAGGATTAAAGATGATTACATGTAAAAATTGTAATTGCCCTGTGAGGTAAGTATTATTATGAAATATAACCTCAAATTAATTTTCCTTGGATCTATTTTAGCATCTCAAGGGAACACTGTGAAGGACTGAGACTTTGGTGGGTCTCCCTGGAGCCCAGGTCATGGTCACCTGAAGCTCTCCACAAAAAGACTGAGCATACATCTCCACACCCACACTTGGCCAACCCTCTAGATCATGTCTTCTGGATTTCAAACTGTGCAGATCAAATGTGGGATACAAAACTTGTTCTGAGCTGACCCTTGTGATCTGGCCTCATCTCTAACCAATCCTTCCTGAGCACTCTATCCAAGCCATATCCTATATCTGTCTTCATGGTGTCATGCCCCCAAGGCCTCTGTCCATGGGACCCCTTCTGTCCTTTCTAGTGACTCCTCAACACACACACACACACACACACACACACACACACTTCAGTTACCTCTTACTCAACTCAGATGTTACTTCCTTCAGGTTGATTCCTTGACTTGGCACTCTTCCTGTGAGAGCCACAGCCTCTTGGGCTGCTCCTATCACAGCATTTTTAACCTGTATTGTAAGTGCCTATTTACTTCTCTATCTCCTGTGCTAGATTATAAGCTTCTTGAGAGCAGGAACTGTATCTTACTAATTTCTATAGACATTAGTATCACTGCAGTATGGGGATTCAGGGAGGAAGAACAGGGTTTGGGGAAAGGAGAGAATTTGAGATTGAGCTGTCTGTAGGACATGATGGTGGTTTGTCTAGTGGGTTGTTGGACAAGGGGGCCTGTCACTCAGGAGAGATATGAGGGGTGGAGAGTATGGATGTGGACTCACTGGGGCAGAAGTAAGAGTGGAAGCTTTTGAAGTGGCTGATGTCACCCAGGGAAAGTGTGCAGAGACAGAAGAGAGTTGAGCTGAGCCCAGAACTTGGAGGAAGACCAACACTGCCCTACAGATATGCCAGCAGAGACCAAGACTTTGGTACCCTTGGTTGCAGAAGATGTTCTTTTTATTCCTCATTTGGTCAACTCCTGAGAGAATTTTATATCCTGAGAAAATGCATTTTACTTTGAGTCTATTCCCATCAAAAGTATAAAACTCAGCTGAGATTTATAAATCATATTATAGTTCAGGAAAATAATAGCTTTACAAGATGAGAAAGCTGTTAGTAAGAATTCCCTTAACACTTCAAAATGACAAATTTCTCCCATTCTGTGTTGCCATTTGGCAGTCCTGTTGCATAGCATTTATAGACTGATATACTGAATGCTCTCTCATCATCAGAGAGCATGTTAAGGAAATCTAAATTAAATTTCCCAGTATGTTAGCTTCTCAAACTTTGGAATATTGAGGTTCTAAATAACTTAATCATTTAAAAAGTTTCCTTTTAACTTAAAGCAGAACATTTTCAGAAACACTATCCTGAATCTCTTAGATGCTCGGCCCCTTTCTGTCTGAAGGGTTTATTCATTTGCTGTTCTTTTTCCTTGAGGAATTTGCCTGTGGGAGTGAAGTTACAGTTTGCTAAGTTGTGGGTTTGCTGTCTAGTGCTGGAAGGGCCTGGGATCCATGCTCTCATCGAAAGGGACAGGGAGACCTCAGAAACTGAAGGACTTGGAAGAGGTCAGGCCATGAAATGACTTAAAAATACACATGGATCCCCAGTGGCTGGGTCATTGTCCTGCAGAGATAATTCACGTAAGGCCCTTACTACATGCATGTTGCACAAAGTAAATATTCAGGACGTGGTAGCCATCATTGCTGCTGCTATTAAATCACCAGCCCCTAACATAGTGCCTGGCACATAAAAGTGCTTAATCAACAATAGCTATTATTATGATTGATGTCAGGTCTGTCTCTTTGGCTTGTGGAGGGAGGAGCGAGGGTGCCATCTTGCTCAGCTGCTTCAGGTGGAGAAAAGGAATAGCCACAAGGAAGCTCAGGCTGTGATCTCCAGACTATTTTTGCCAACCTTCTGCCAAATTCCAGTAAAATTCCTATTACTGAACATTTCTTGGAATACTTTACAAAATTTGTCTATGATCGCAGGGATATTTTCCATAGAGGTGATCCTGTTTATAACCAGTAACATCCACTTCTTTCGACCAATGAAAGAACTCTATGGGAGGACCCAGGAATAAAATATTAGTCATAGTGATGGTAATACCATTAGGAACTGAGGCTATTCACCCTATTTTACGCCACATGGAGGCCAAGTGCTAACCTGACCATGGTCTCACATTAATCAGCAAATATTTACAGAGGCTGGGTGCACTCCATGACCCAGACCCCTACCAATCTTTTATAAGGCTTTAGGTGGATCTCAGGACATGGAGCTGTGGCCAGGAGTTAACAGGCATCCTGGCAACCCATGATAATGTGCCCATGGGAGAAGAAAAGTGACAGCAGGCTCTATCTACAACACACACAAGAACTCCATGGCTGCCCAACAGTAAGGTTGCGCAGCCAGCAGTAAGGTTGTGATCCATGCTTGCGATCACAAAGCTACAGATTCAGAGACTGGTACGGTCGCCCACCATTACTGCAAAGAAACAATTCTGGTAGCTACCAGGAGATTGCTCCTGCTTAATTATCCCTCATTCATAAAACATTTACTAAACACTTATTTTGTGTCAGGCACTTTGTTAGGAGCTGAAAATTCAAAGATGAATGAGATGGTGCCTTCCAGTAAGCAGCTCCTAGTCCAGTGGGGAAAAGAGAGAGACAGAAAAAGGAAGCAGGGAATCAATGTTGAGCACAGTAATGGAGGAGCCAGAGGAGGCAGAAGAGTAGTGACTAACTTCACCTTTGCAAATCTCCAAGAAGAAGCAATTATGGTGGCCCTGAAGGTCTGAATTGGGAGAGGGGCAGTGGAAATAGAGAATCTAAGAGACAAGTTGTAGGAAAATTGATCAGGTCTTAGTAACTTACTGGATCTGGGGCAGAAAGAGGAGGTTGAGTACAAGATATTTTATTTATTTTTTGTTTATTTAACAATTAAGCACCCTTCTAAGTGCTTCGTAAATAGTAATTCATTTAATCTTCCCAACAACCCCATGGAGTAGGCACTACTGTTATCCCTGTTTTACAGATGAGAAAACTGAGACAGAGAGAGGTAAGTTAACTGACTCCCTCCAGATAAACCCCATGACTACAGGGAGAATTGATGATGCCAGTGACTGAAACAAAAGACAGAAGGGGTAAGGAAGAATTTTTTTTAATTTTTGGGCTTTTTATTAAGATCATCGTAGATTCACATACAGTTTTAAGAAATAACACAGAGAGATTGTACACTTTGCCCAGTTTTCCCTAATGGTAAAGTTTTGCAAAACTTCAGGATAATATTACAACCAAGATATTGACATTGATATAATCCACCAGGCTTGAGTCTGGTAACAAAACGGTGCAACAGGGTTAGACGAGGGCCAGTCCACGCCATTCTAAAGAAACTGTGCCTACATCAAGCTGCCATCCTCCAAGACAGAACATTCCCAAATGACTCTCAGAACACATAACATAGAACCCCAACTGAAGAATCATCTACAAGTGTTAGGGTGACTCAGAGAAGGAAGGCCATTTCTGGACGGGGTGAGGTGGAGGTAGAGGTGGAGTTGGGGGAATTATTGGTGGGAATGAGGTCGATCAGGAGAACTTCTTGGAAAGATGGCATTGGAGCTAGACTTGGAGTCCCAGAGGCTGAGTCTGCAAGTAGGGATGGACTCTTTGCAGCAGCTAGAGTTGCATACCAAAAAGAGATCCTTGGCACCTCCACCATCCATGGGCCTCAGAAGCAATGCCATCTGCTTTGAGCAGATATCTTGACCTGAATTAGGGGCATCAACTCCACATAGTGCTGCATGTACACATGCAGCTTAGTTTATGACCAGAATCTGGCTGAGATGTCAGTTAGGTTCTTAACAAGACTATAATCCATTCCCAATCTTGTATCGTCACTGGAATTTTTTTTTTTTTTTTGGTGAGGAAGATTGGCCCTGAGCTAACATCCGTTGCCAATCTTCCTCTTTTTGCTGAGGAAGATTAGCCCTGAGCTAACATCCGTGCCCATCTTCCTCTATTTTGTATGTGGGGTGCCGCCACAGCATGGCTTGATGAGCAGTGTGCAGGTATACACCCGGGATCCGAGCCTGAGAACCCAGGGCCGCCAAAGCGGAGCATATGAACTTAACTACTGCACCACCGGGCTGGCCCCAAGGTCACTGGATTTTTGAAGCTCTTGATTCACATCATTGAACAAAGTTACATCTACAAAGCCCTCATTCCTATTTTAACAAAAGTTAGAGGAAAACTAATTTTAGCACTCAGTTTATTTCGTCTTAGAATGACCCTGGGGATAGCAAGCTTATCATGCTTCCATTTTCTCTTATTATTGTCCAATTTCAGACCTAATCTTTATCATACAACTTGTCATTACCATTACTCTAACACTTTAAATTTTATCCCCCCAAAATTCAATGGAAAATTAACAATGAGGAATTGATTTTCATATCATAAAAGAGACATAAAAAGAAAAGAATAAAACTGGATTATGTTTTGAAAGAACTAATTTAGAGGTGAGAGGCATTTAAGCCAGACAGACATTCATTTACTCATGTTTTTATTTAACAGAATAGGTGCCACAAAGCTGTGTTAGGAATTGGAGGTACAAAGATGAATGAGACAGTGTGTGTGACACCAAATAGTTGACAGCCTGATGAGAGAGAGATGTGTAATTTGATGAATCAGAGTACTGCATAGCAAGCAGTAGAGTCTACCCAATATCCATTCTGTCCATCTTCCATGCTTGTAGAACTCTCATTTTTTGAGGGGTAGTACCAGGTGAGCCAATCATTATAGTCCTCCTCCCAATTTCCTAGCTTTCCTTGCAGCTGAAGAAGGGGGCATAAGACCCATATGTGGACTCAGTAACATAAGGGGAGGTTTGTAGGATGGAAGGGAGACCTTCTGAGAAAGTTTTGTTTTCCAGATAAAAGAAATGAATGATCCACTCTGGCCTGTAGCCTCTTTTTCCAGCCTTGATTACAAACACAATGCATGAAACAAGGCAGCCATTTTGTGATCATGAGGAAAAGGCCAAGAAAAATCAGAGACACTAGCCCTGACATCATTTAGCTGCTGAAACAATACCAGCAATCACCTACGTCTGGCCTTCTTGATATATGAGAAAAATAAACCTCTATTTGTCGAAGCTATCATTGGTCAAGTTCTTTAATGAATGCTGCTCTCAAAAGCATCACTAACTAATGGAAAAAGTAATGAACAAAGTATTGTGGGAGTACGGAAGGGGGCAGTTCAAAAGGTAAGGTGGAGTGGGTTCTGCTGACCCTGTATATCAGGCCAAGAGATTACACTGGGGAGCCACTGGAGGACTCAGGTGGGAGTGGGGGCAGAGACACTTTGTTCAGAAGAGTCTGTGAGAAGGACATTCTGGATGAGGCCTTAAAAGAGGGCTTGAATTTGTTGGGTGGGAGGTCACGCTGCCCTTTGCTAGAACTTTCCATGGGGTGCAGGGGACAGGCACCTGTTCACACTGACTAGGAAGAAAGCAGCAGGCCTGCAAGTACACTCCAGTGTGAAGAGAGACATGGCTGTAAAAGGAGAAGGGGGGCAGGTGGGAGCCTGACAGGAAAACACAGGCGAGGGAAATGTTCTTTTTTCTCTGGAGGAGGCTGTCACATGCCTGTAAGCTGCGGCTGAGGAAACAGTGGAAACCCTTAGGGGTCCCTGCTGGATCACTGGCTGGAAATTTGTCATCTGTTGGAAAAATCTTAAATAAACTCACATGGACAAAATAAATAGGCTGCAGGATGTAGTCCCAGTTGTGGAAGCTCTGACAGGTAGGCAATTCTGGGTAGTGAACAGGACCATTTCTCCTCTCCTGTAATTGTTTTACACCAAACTATCAATTTTTTCAGCATCTTTTGACCCTTAACAGGTTCCTCCCTCTGGCTTAAATTATTCATGGCATTTCTTAACCTTGCAAAGAGATCTACGTCTAATCCTTGAGCCTGGGGGGAAGGCAATATTTCACAATACATCTTTAGGCCAAAAAATCTTTTTCTCTTAGAATTTCTAAGACACTCTCTTAGAAACATGGAGTTTGATGTTCCTGAAAAATTACTTTTTTTTCAATCGCCCTTAGCACATTATTCAGCACTTTACAATATGCTTATTGGTACCTGGGGTATTACTTGTCAATGGAGAACCGACAGTTAGGTTCACTGTTTCTACAATACAGTTGAACCCATGATTCTAGAGTACAATGTCTCATACAGTTAAACAGCTGGTCAGTGCCCTTCGCTTTCCCCTCCAACTTCTTCACATCTATAAACCCTCAGCAGACTGTGAGCCCCTCGAGCCCTGGACTGTGTCTTATTCATCATCACATGCCTGGAACCCAGCAGAGGACCTGGCCAAGGCTTATTGAACCTGGGGTTCATAATCTGGGCTTTCCAGACAGGTTTCAGGATGATGAAATTTTGTGTGATGTGCACAAGTGCATATTTCTGGTTAAGAGTTCACAGCTTTCATCTGCTTCTCAAAGGGGTTCCTGACCTTCAAACGCTTAAGAACCACTATTAGGTCTGAAATGAATGATAGTAGATATGCGAAACAGTATGACTGTCATTCCATTTAATAAAAATCTCCAACTAAGATATACGCTTTTTTTTCCTAAAGATGAAGGTTAAATTATTATTCCAAGCACCCAAGGCTTCAACTGCTTTCTCTCCAGACTATGCTCTGATCCGAAATAGAACCCGTCTCGGCTGGAAAACAAGAAATTGAAAAGGAAGCATTGCTCCTAGGTTTCTCGGGTGTTCCTTGCAGACTCCTTGCTGCTCCATGCAGGGCGTAATCACATGTGGGTTTACATGTGGGTGTAATCACATAATCACCCCAGCCTCTAAGTTAGAGGAAATGCTGCCACATTGCAAACTCCCTCCCAGTTGGTTCACATAATCTGCAGTTGGTCCCACTCTGCCATGGCCGCAGCCACCTCCCTTTTCTGTGGGTTCCTGTAAGCCAGGACTGGCAGGATGGTCCTCTCAGGTGTAAGGAAACAATCCAGGTGACAGAACAAGGTCCGTAAGCACAGGTCATCTGCCATCTTTTCCGTTCCTCAGAGAGCCTCCCTGACTGTTTATCTTGGGTTTTCTTCTGTGGAAATGGGAGCTTCTAGCCGACCTGTGTGTTGGGAGATGCTCGCTCCTCTAGATTGGGTTAGGAAGTGTGCAGAGAGTAGTTATAGTTCTTAGCTAGGGATTCATGGTCTATGAATGGGTTTCAGAGGGTTCTTGAACCCCTAAAAAAAACTGTATGCAAAATTGTAAGCATGTGCATTGCTTTGAGGAGAGATTGTACAAGAACCCCTGCTCTAGATGACATGATTTTATATATAGAAAACTCTAAAGAATCCACCCAAAAACTTTTAGAAGTAATAAACGAATCCAGTAAAGTTGCAGGCTACAAAATCAACATACACAAATCGGTTGCATTCTATACACTAACAATGAAGTAGCAGAAAGAGAAATTAAGAATACCATCCCATTTACAATTGCAACAAAAAAAATAAAATACCTACGAATAAACTTAACCAAAGAGGTGAAAGATCCGTACACTGAAAACTATAAAACATTGCTGAAAGAAATTGAAGAAGACACAAAGAAATGGAAACATATTCTGTGCTCTTGGATTGGAAGAATTAACATAGTTAAGATGTCCATACTTCCTAAAGCAATCTATAGATTCAGTGCAATCCCTATCAAAGTTCTAACAACATTTTTCACAGAAATAGAACACAGAATCCTAAAATTTATATGGAACAACAAAAGACCCCGAATAGCTAAAGGAATCCTGAGAAAGAAGAACAAAGCTGGAGATATCACACTCTCTGATTTCAAAACATATTACAAAGCTATAGTAACCAAAACAGCATGGTACTGGCACAAAAACAGACACACAGATCAATGGAATAGAATCGAAAGCCCAGAAATAAACCCACACATCTATGGACAGCTAATCTTCAACAAAGGAGCCAAGAACATACAATGGAGAAAGGAAAGTCTCTTCAACAAATGGTGTTGGGAAAACTGGGCAACCACATGCAAAAAAATAAAAGTAGACCATTACCTTACACCATACACAAAAATTAACTCAAAATGGATTAGAGACTTGAATGTAAGACCTGAAACCATGAAACTTCTAGAAGAAAACATAGGCAGTACACTCTTTGACATCGGTCTTAGCAACATATTTTCAAGTACCATGTCTGACCGGGCAAAAGAAACAACAGGAGAAATAAACAAATAGGACTACATCAAACTAAAAAGCTTCTGCACAGCAAAGGAAACCATCAACAAAATGAAAAGACAACCTAACAATTGGGAGAAGATATTTGCAAACCATACATCTGATAAGGGGTTAATCTCCATAATATATAAAAAACTCATGCATCTCAACAAGAAAAAAACTAACAACCCCATTAAAAAATGGGCAAAAGACCTGAACAGACATTTCTCCAGAGAAGATATACAGATGGCCAACAGGCACATGAAAAGAAGTTCAACATCATTAATTATCAGGGAAATGCAAATCAAAACTACAATGAGATATGCCCTCTCGCCCGTCAGAATGGCTATAATTAACAAGACAGGAAACAACAAGCATTGGAGAGGATGTGGAGAAAAGGGAACTCTCGTACACTGCTGGTGGGAGTGCAAACTGGTGCAGCCACTATGGAAAACAGTATGGAGATTCCTCAAAAAATTAAGGATAGGCCGGCCCCGTGGCTCAGCGGTTAAGTGTGCGCGCTCCACTACTGGCAGCCTGGGTTTGGATCCCGGGTGCGCACTGACGCACCGCTTGTCTGGCCATGCTGAGGCCATGTCCCACATACAGCAACTAGAAGGATGTGCAGCTATGACATACAACTATCTACTGGGGCTTTGGCGAAAAAAAGGAGGAGGATCGTCAATAGATGTTAGCTCAGAGCTGGTCTTCCTCAGCAAAAAGAGGAGGATTAGCATGGATGTTAGCTCAGGGCTGATCTTCCTCACACACACACAAAAAAATTAAGGCTACAACTAGCATATGATCCAGCTATTCCACTGCTGGGTATTTATCCAAAGAACGTGAAAACACCAACGCGTAAAGATACATGCACCCCTGTGTTCATTGCAGCGTTATTCACAATAGCCAAGACTTGGAAGCAACCTAAGTGCCCATCAAGGGGCGAATGGATAAAGAAGATGTGGTATAAATACACAATGGGATACTACTCAGCCATAAGGAACGATGAAATCCAGCCATTTGTGACAACATGGATGGTCATTGAGGGTATTATGCAAAGTGAAATAAGTCAGAGGGAGAAGGTCAAACACCATACGATCTCACTCATTAAGTAGTAGATAATAACAACAACAAAAAAGCACATAGAGACAGAGATTGGATTGGTGGTTACCAGAGGGGAAGGCAGGAGGGAGGAGGACAAAAGGGATAATTAGGCATATGTGTGCAGTGATGGATTGTAGTTAGTATTTTGGTGGTGAACATGAGAACATGATGTAATCCATGCAGAAACGGAAGTATAATGATGTATACCGGAAATTTATACAATGTTATAAACCAATGTTACTGCAATAAACAAACAAAAAACAAAAATAAATAAATAAATAAATGGGTAAATTGTATGTGATTGTATTAAAAAAAAAAAAAAAGAACCCCTGCTCTAGATTAGGAGTCATGATTTTCATGCCTGTTGGTACCCACCTGAGTCCTCTCCTTCCCCACACTCAGGAAGGACACGCATGGAAGATTAAATGAAGGAATCCCTGTACAATTACTGCAGTAACGTCCTAACAGGTCTCCTCTCCTTGCCAACCCATCCGATTTACCTGCACTCTGCCAGGGGGTTAATCATCACATCTAGCACATTATCACTTCCTTTCACAGACTATTAGGCAGCAGGGGCACCAGAGTCCTAATTATCCCATCTCCCCTCTCTGCCCTGCCCCACCGCACTCCAGCAGGGTCTGGCACATAGTAGGTCCTCTCTAAACGAAGGTTCCTCTCTTACTTATAGATTATAGTCCAAACTCTTGGCTAAACGTCCACAATCTTAAACACCAAGATACAAGCTGCCTTCCAGGTCTGACCCCTCCTTGCTCCCCAAACTCTTTCCAACTACCTGAACTCAGCCCTGCTTTTTCACTGTGTGCAGAATGTGTCTCATATGGCCCCTCCTGGCTTCTGTTCGTGCTGCTCAATAAACCACAAACGCACTTCCGCCTGCTTTCTGCCTAACCACACCCCACTCAACTGTCACCATCTCACTGCTCCTCCGTGTCTTGTTGACCAGCACCATCAGAAGTGACCTGCTCTGGGTTTCTAGAACATCTTCGATCTTTACCATTTATTTAGCCTTTGGGCATTGGGTGGGTACTCTTGATGTTTGTTGCGCTTTGCTATCTTGTATTACCATTTAACTTACTGTGTGTTTACTTTTACTTTCGACTGAATTGTGAGCTGTTTCGGGGAAGGTGCCTGTGGTACCCTTGCAGCCCCTCTAGCACTGAGCGCTGTGCCTTTCATGCAGGAGGCATCTAGGGTGTGTTGATCTGAGTTGTTTTCACATACTGACTTTACCTGTAATTCAACTCTTTTTCTATTCAACACACAGTGTTGAAGATCTACCATATGTCCACGATCTGGCAAGAAGCATGAACTCCTCTGTATTAGCTGTGCCACGCAGAGTGCTGGGGGAACAGCAAACAATGATTAGTCTGAGTCACGAAACACTTCCCATTGCATAAAGGCCAGATAAATCTGCTTTGCTTTGTTCAAGCTAGGCAGTTTGGCTGATGGCAAGCATTGTTCTCACACGGAACCATTCGGGTTGTATTCAAAATCCTTGCACAATGTTGGGAACCAGCAGGATGTTGGTATGTCTGCCAGGAGGCGGTTAAACCAAGGACAGAGCTTTCTTCATGGAAAAGACAGTTGCTGATCGCACTATCCATTCCACTTTGCTCACCCCTTGAGCTGACCCCTCGAGAAAAGACACCCATGGGCCTAACATTTTTAACTTACTCTAGGTTTGTCCCATGTTTCTTCTTTTCAACATCTGCGCCCCTCTTGTAGCATCCGAGTTCATCCTTATATCACATGAGCTGGTCAGAAGTAAGCCATGATCATACTGAACCCTACAGAGTTCTGGAGCAACAACATGAGACCACATGTAAGCCATAAAATCTGAGTATGATTTACCCTGTTTTCTAGTCTTCCTCATAGAAAATACTTTCAGAGATAAGAAAGAGAAGAAAGGAAGGAAGAGTGTGAGGGAAGGAGAAAGGGAGGAAAAGAAAGAAAGACTGGAGATCAATACGAGAGTCAAAGGCAACTATAGATGTGTTGAACATGAGGGATGCTGGCAACTTCTGGATTGCTTTCCTGCTAACTCTGCCCAGTAGGGATTCCGCGTATGGAATGGTGCAAACTGGTCTGCTTGAATTCTGTCTTTTGGAAAAAATAGTGTCAGACAAATTAAGAGAAGATGGGTCACTTAGGCCCAGGTCCAGAGCAAAGGACAACTGTCCAGAGCACTTTCCTGCTCCTCTCTGGTGCCTGTGGCATAATCTCATTGTGACCCAGTGTAACTGTGGCTGATATGAGGATACGACTTGCTATGCTATCCCATACACCCCGTGTATTTGTGAGATAAACTTCCGGCACTGAGGGTCCACTGTGCGCAAGAAATACTACATGGGAGCCTGCAGTTAGCAACATTTTCATTTGGATCCTGTTAGGCAATTTTCATTGTTGTTGTCAGGGCTCATCAGCATAAAAATGAAGTTGTTTTGATTTGCTACTGTCTTTCTGCTATCAGAAAACTGTTATTAGGAAAATCGCATTAATTAGCAACAGCTGAGGAGAGGACCAGCTATTTTGGAGCTGCAGCTGCAAGTGTCTTTGCAATCTGACTGTTGCCTAAATTTTAACAATTAACAGAATAAATAGTCTCTGGATGTATTTAATCACGTTAATTTTGTTTTCCTCTATTTGTATTACTGTTTAGGACTAGCAGTTAACCTACATTAAATACTCTGATACCATTAGCACGTTTTAAAGCATAACCTCAGCTATCCTATTCCTCTATGATTTACCGGAAGTGATATATTGTTTAGCTTAATGCTAATCTTTTTGAACTTATGCAGGAAAATGAAAAATTAATTAAAATTGACCCAAAAGTTTGGCCTATTAACGAAAATATTTGATTAAACTGAAAATCTTATTCTATAGCCATGTTGGGTAATGGAATTGGATGGATGGATGGATGGATGGATGGGTGGATGAACGGATGGAAGGAAAGAAGGATAAATGAATAGAATAATAAAAAAAAAAACAGATACATACATACATACGTACATAAAGCCTGGGATTTAAACCTTCTAAATTCTAATCCCAGCTGGTTCATTACTTTTCTTTGTAATCACCAAGAAATCAGCATGATAAAGACATGGTATAATAGAAAGACCTTTGTAGTCAGGCAGATCAAGTTTGATCCTGGATCTACTTCTTCAGTGTGTAGTAGGTGAATCAGAGCCCGGAGCCTCAGTTTTCTGCCTACAAATTGGGGTTAATATCTACTTTACAGGACTCCTGTGAGCTTTAATGAGCTAAGCCAATATGGAAAGTGCCTAGCACAAAGAAGGTGCTTGAAAAATGTTATCTTCCTTCTTCTTTCTGCTTTAAACCTCATATTGCTATTTAACTTCTCACGTATTTATGCCTTTTTTACCCAACTAGAGAGTTAAGTAAACCCTTATGAAGGAGGGACTCTCTTGCTCCTCTCTGCACACGCCTTGACTATGTTAGCCCACACGCCTTGACTATGCCATCAGCTTGAAGAACAATAATAACTAACATCTACTGAGTGCTGACTATGTGCCAGGCACTTTGTAGTAAGCATGTTACATACGTCAAGGGTTCTCAGCCCTGGCCACTCATTAGAATCATTTGGGGGAGCTTTTAAAAAGTATTGATACCCCGATTTCATCCCAGACCAAGGAGATCGGAATTTCCAGAGGTGGGGCCAGAACACCGGTGAGTTTTAAAAGCTGCTCAGGTGATTCTAACGTGTAGCCAGGGTTGAGAATCACTGTCATAGATTATAATTTTGTTTAATTCTCCCATCTATGAGGTAGGTACTATTATCATCTCCTTCACAGATGAGAAAAGAGGAGGCACAGACAGACCAAGTATCTCATCCAAGTTTATATAACTCTTATGCGGTACAGCCAGGATTAGGAACTGAGTGAGGCTGACTCCATGACCCATGGCTTCTCCACTGGGCTCTCCCAACTCCCACATGACAAGGAAATCCCAAGCTAAAACTACTGGGCAAAGAGAGTCTACGTAAGAGTCCCCAGTGTTATACAGTGATTCTCATCACCATAAAAGAAAATGTGCAAAACACAGTAAATCCTTCCTCTTTTAAAAGCAGACCAAGTTTCTATCTTGATTTTTCACATTCAGAGTCTGTGTAATCCAGTTCAAATCATGTTACCTCTCTGAGCTTTAATTTCCCACAATGATTATGATGCCAACTTTGCAAGAGTTTTGGGAAGGTGCTCTGTAAACCCTACACTACTTTTAAAAATGTGAAGGGGCATTTCCCACGCTTAGCTCCTTATTCTCATACCAGGCTCAGACTGGATAGAGCCAGGACTCCAACCTTGACCTGTCTGACCCCAGAGCTTGTCTGCAACGGGCAAACTGTCTAATGCAATGTTTGCAATCGGTCAAGAACCACCTTGAAAAACACAATAGAATCTGTAGTGATTGCTAGAGAGGTGTGGAAAGGGAGACTTTTCCTATCTGTAGAGGAATAATGGGATAATTAGGCTTTTCTGTAAAGAGCTGTTTTAGAGATGGCCGCGGCAGTGGCTGCAGGCGTGAACCTGCTCTTCTCCTCTCCCACCTCTCACCCTCCAATCCAGCAACTCTGTCACTTCCTGGCTTTGTTCCAGGGGCGAAAGTGAAAACAGAAATGCAGCCCTGTTCCAGAGAGAGCTCGGCATCTCAGGGTCTCAGGTGAAGATTCACGTGCTGGTCCCTCAGCCTGTTCTCTCTTCTCTCCCCCACACCTAGCACAAGCCTGGTGCATGGTAGGTGCTCATTAGATGTTTGTCACATGGACAGTTGTGTCCTGTGGGTAGTGGCGGGGTGGAGGGTGGGGAAAGATACATTGATGTTCCTTCCTACGGAGGCCAAGTGCCACTTATGGCCCCGCATACGACAGGCCTTGTACATCTTTGCCTTGTTCAGTTTCCATCCTACACTGCTCGCCTTGACTCAACTTGGTGTCTTGTTTCTTCCCTTGGGACTGTCTTCCCACTGAGGACTCCTTGGACCTGATCCTCAGCCTTTCTTCTTTGATTTGACCCTTTCTTGCCCTCCTCCCCTATGAGCTGCTCTGACTCTGCAGCCACCCCGGGGAGAACCATCACCTGGTCCAGCCCAGGCTCCAGGTTTACCTGGCCCCCTGGTAGAACTCACACGACTGCTGATAGTGTAGCGGGGAAGGCAGTGCATGGGTAAGATGCACCGACAGAGGGCGGTTCACCAGCATCTCCCCCAGTCGCCCTTCTAGTTAGAGAACTATTGAGGCCCGCAAGCCCCCTGTATGAAAGACAAATAATCCTCGCGAGAATTCAGCCTCATTAAAGATCTGCTCATACACTGTGGCATCCAAAGCATGGGCTGTGGAGTTAGACTGTCCAGGGTTCAAATCCCAGCTCTACTACTGTGATGTTGGGCAAGTTGTGCCTCAGTTTCCTCTCTGTAAAATGGGAGAATACTGTCTTCATTATACGGTTGTTGGCACATATTTTAGCTGTTATTATTACTGTTATTAAAAAACTAGAGTAATACTCAGCTAAATTCTCAAAGAAGGGATATTTTGGCAAAGGAAAGGATACAGAAAAGAAGGAAAGTAAAGAAAAAACGTCACATTTATTGAGCGCCACCTCCGCCCTGTTTTACTCGCTCCTGCTCCACCATGAGGACCCCCTTGCAGGTCCCCAACATTGCTTGCATTCTCTGGTCTAGGGACACTCTCCATACGCTCTTTCCTCTGTCCCCAATCCCCTATTGCCTTCTGTCAGCTCACAGGTTCTGCTCTTTGGACCTTTCCCACCACCCCACAGTGGGTTGGGTGCCTGCCCACCCCATCCCTGTGCTCTTCCCAGGGTGGCCTCCTCCACACCATGTGTGCTGCCCATTGACTGGTCTGTTTTCCCACCACTCTGTGAGTTCCCAGGAGAGGCTGCACTCTGCTCAGCTCTGCATCCTTGGCATCTGGCATGGTGGCTGGTATGGAACAGTGGTGCTACATGAAGGAATCAAGAAATGAATGGACTCAGCCCAGCCTCTCAGGCCTGGCAAGTCCTTGTCTGTCTTCTCCACGAACCCTGTATCTTCTCATTCACATCTTAGCCCAACCTTCTGGGAGGAAGAAGCCAGGAAGAAAATGGAAAAAGAAGAAAGAAGAGAAGGGAAGATGCAAATGCAGTTCCCCTCTTTTCCCTTCCCCTCCACCTCTCCTGCCTTTGAGCTAAGTCTGTTTAATTTGAAACAATTTCAACCCTAAAGAAAACTTCCAAGAACAGTACACAGAACTTTTTTTTCCCTGAAGCATTTGAGAGTAAGTGGTTGACATGATATCTGATTACCTTGAGTACTTTGTTGTGTATTTCCTATAAATGAGGATATTCTATGTAACCACAATATAACCATCAGATTTAGGAAATAACGTTAATACATCTAACCCTTGAACCCTTTTCAAGTTTTGACAATTGTTCCTTTAGAGCCAAAAGATCTAGTTTAGAATCACAGTGTTGCCTTTAGAGTTTATGTCTTTTTAGTCTCCTTCAACCTGGAACAATTCCTCAGGTTTTGACTTTTATGACTTCAAAACTTTTGAAGATTACACGTCAGTAATTCTATAAAATGTTTGAGCTTGTCTGATGTTTCCTCAAGATTAGACTCAAGTTCTGCATCTTTAGCAGGAATATCACAGAAGTGCAGCTGTGTTCTTCTCATTGCATCCTATCAGGTGGCATAGGATTTAAATTTAGATTTGCCCCTTTCCTGGCATCTGCCAGACTTCTCCACTCTAAAGTTCTTGTTTTTCTCCTCGTAAGTTATTAAGTATTTTGAGGGCAGATACTTTGAGATTATATCAACATCCTGTTCCTTATCAAACTTTCTGAATCATTCATTCATTCATTCATTCATTTAATTGGCATATGTACTTATTTATATCAGATAACCTCTAGCTCCATTTTATTTAATGAGTTGTAATCTGTTACTCTTGCAACTCCATAGGAGCCTAGAGCCCGTGTAGATTTGTGCTTGGTCGTCCTCTCGTCTTGATGTTATATTTCAATTTTTATTTTCCCTGGTCTGGATTTTTTAAATTTAACATGACTATTTTGTTTTATGTTTTTCTTAACACCACTTCATATTCTCTATGGAAATTGGCAAGGAGCAAGCAAGCAAAAGGAAAGTCTCAGTGAGACTGAAACTTAAGTGTTTTTGAAGCTCTAAAAACCATTTTTAAAAATGCACAGTTTTTGCCCTAAGTGCCAGAAACTGGAATTCGCTTCTGGCGATGAACCACTTCTTTTGTCTTAGAAATATCTGTCAGATGATCTTCATTTTATTGCAAATGTAAAGCAATAATCGTAATAATATTAACAATAATAATAATAATAGTATAGCCACGTATAGAGCTTATTCTATGCCGGATACTGTTCTAAATACTTTATATATATGAACTCATTTAATCCTCACAGCAACCTATAAGGTAGGTACTATTATTATCCCCATTTTACAGGGGAGGCATCCAAGGCACCGGGAGTTTAAAATGACTGGCCTAATGTCATTAGTAAGTGGTGGAGCCAGAATTCAATCTCAGGCCACCTGACGTGTGATTCCACCTTCACAACTATAATGCTAAACAAACTAGTCCAGAGGGGAGCTGGGTCTAGAATTTGGGTCAACTGGGACTTTAGGGGCATTCTTCTGGGGAGAAGTAAACTGGCCATGAGGTTAGGCAGGGAGCCTGATGACCACCAAGTGTGAGAGCAGGGAACCCCCAAGGATGAGCTTGGGCTTCTGGGCCCTGAAAGCCTCAAACCTATAAGCCAGCTATGTAGGTTGTCTGTGTTATAATTCTCTTCTGGCATTCCCCAAGCTTTCAACAACTTCTTATTAACCATTGTCACTGGGCCTTAGCTGTGATGTATTAAGGGATGAGGTCCAAGCGTGGAGCAAAGGTGAGGGAGCAGCTGCCTGAGGAACAGATTCATGGTCTGGACCCAGGTAGAGGCCAGGGTGGCAAGAAACAGCCAGGAGTTCTTGATTTGTAAGGGTTCCCTAAAGATTCCCCAAAATTCTTGGGTGGGCAACCTGGCAGAAGCCTATATTTCTGTAGTTAAGGAAGAACTAGTTTCTGATTGATAATTTTCAAATAATACTTTCCATTTAAAAAGATGGGGGGCCACCCTTTGAGGAGTCAGACTTGGCCCTCAGAGTCCATATCTTTTGTTCTGTTTAGAGTATCCTGTTATTTCTAGCACTAGTTGGATGAGGCTGTGGATCACTCCTCTGTCAAACCATGACTTAAGAGCTGGAATCCAGGACATCTGCCAAATTTTTCCTTGGGGTAAATTAGTCTTTAGCACAGCACATATCGCAGCTGTTGACTGAGGAAGAAGGAAAGGTGAGTCTCCCATCTCAATGTACAAAGAAATAAGTTCAAAGATACGCAGTAAGTGTGTTATTGCATATAGTGTCCCCATACAGAGGCGTTGTCAAAGAAGTCCTGAGGGCCATTGATTGGACACGTGATAGACAGTACAAAGTAAAAGCCAAGTGAGACCATTGAGAGCCAAACACAAAAAAGCAAGAATAGAGAAATCAGATCAGGAAAGTGGGTTTACCTAGCAACACAGCTGGTGTGAAGGAAGATTCCTCCAAGCAACGTGGACTGGAACAGCCGGGCCTGTTCAAGCACATTCTGACTCATCAGATTTCTACGTGGAGCCACAGATGTGTTTAATTTTATACACCGAGATGGATTTGCACACTGTGAGCATGCACAAACCCAGCTGCCTGAGCCACATAAGCAAGGTAGATATGTAAGAGCGAGTGGGAGCCCCTGGCTGCCATTCCAAGGGCTCTGTCTCTTTGCTTTTGTTGGTTTCCTGATTCCACAGCCACAAGAGAAGACTCAGCCCTGTGGCTTCATCTGGGGTTGTGGCCCAGTCACCCATCATTCATCACTCCCCAATTTTTCCTGCACTCTGGAAGGCTTTCCTGGGTAGCTGGGACTGTTGTTCAGAGTCTGGGTGTAATTATCAAAAAACAGCCTCTGACTTTAGAAGAGAAACAAAAACTGGACTTTGGACCATGTAGGAGGTGACAGCTAAGCAGTCCTGCACCTAAAACTGCAATTAGAGCAATTCTGATGTCATCGTTAATCATGCCGATTTATGTTTTGAAAGGAAACCAAATGATGAATATAATGATTATTTCTGTTTCGGCTTCTCCCCCTTTCTTTCTCCTCAAAAATTGGCTATAGCACTAAAGTCAAATTAAACATCTGTTTGAAAAATAAGGCGGAGTGCTGATGACAGCTGTCCTGGACTTACAAATGCACCACAGCTGTCAAACTCTAAATTAACAATGATTTTCATTTATGAATAGCATAGAACTCAGATATAAAGGAGCTTTTTCTCCTCTGTTTTCCTGGCTTCCAGGGGCTGTTAAATGTGAAATCTTAGGGAAATATCCAAGGAAAAATGTAGCTAAAATCAGCCTGCAATAATCAATCATGGAAGGAATGGGGGACATTCTTTCTTCTTATGTAATCTCATGTCTTCATTGGCTTGAGTTGGGTATTCTCGGTGACAAGCAGGCTTGCAGGGAGGCTAATAATGCAGGGACAGTTCTCTGATTAGTAATTGAAAGTGAATGGTGATGGAGCTGTGAGCATCGCTGGAGGAACGCCTTCTTCTACGGCACTGAGGACCCTCTGCTTGTCTTTCCAGCATCCTTTGCATCTTCAGTGGGCTTCAGCCCATGCTTCTTCCAGATGCAGTAACGAATGCCTAAGTATGTGACATTGTTACACTGTGGTCACATACTGGGTGTAAAAGATGTAACCACGCCATTTTGATGACTGGATAAAATATGCCAACCTGTTTCACACTTACTCCATGACCCTGAAAAACAAACAAAGTATGCGTGGAACCATTTCTTTGTCCTTTTCCATCCTTGTCCCAGAGTCATCACTGTCCTTCCAGGGATGGGGTGAGGCTTAGGAGTGGAGCAACACATCTATTGTGCATACTCCCTGGTTGAAAACATATATGGACTAAATATATGTAGGTGTGATACCATCTGGTTCTTTTTCACTGTTGCCCAAATGTTTCCATTTTTATCCTTTGACCATTTCATGTCGAAAATGTCCACAGGGATAAACAAATTGTGGTATACACATAAAATGGGATATTATTCAGATATATAAAGGAATAAAATACCAATACATGCCACAACATGGATGAACCTCAAAAACATTACGCTAAGTGAAAAAAGCCAGATGCATAAGGTCACATATTGTATGATTCCATTTATACGGAATAATGGTAAATATATGGTAAATTCATAGAGACAAACGCAGATTGGTGGTTGCCAGGGGCTGGGAGGAGAGGAGAATGGAGAGAAACTACTTAATGCGTACAAGGTTTTATTTTGGAGCAATGGCAATGTTTTGGAACTAGATAGAGGTGGTGGTTGCACAACATTGCAAATGTACTAAGTGCTACTGAATTGATGACTTTAAAATGGTTAATTTTATGTTATGTGAATTTAATCTCAATAAAAAAATGTCCATAGGGTTAAAACATCGTGTTTTGATCCCCCCATGACCAGGGCAGGAAACATATTGGCAACTCCTGCTCCATCAGTGGGAGAGGACTAGAACTGGTCTCACCACCAGGCCGTGGGTCCTGGTGCACTATTGGGGATGGTGGTGTGTGTGTGTACTCGTGCTTGCCCAGCAAGTTGCAGGCAGCCCTTGACCCCTTGCAACGTTAGCAGAGTCCACAGAGCAGGGCTTCAGCGTTCCACCTGATCTTCAGTTTACTGCTGTGCCTGGAGCTCCTCTGCAGGCTGTACTTCCTGTTTAATTCTTGCCAGTTTCCTGCCCTGGGGGCTGGATCCTGCACCTGGGACTCCAGCTGCTGAACGAAACTCTGCTGCCATTGGACTTCTCCCCTGGAACCGTGCCACCACTAGCCTCCTGGGAACCCCTGGCATCTGGATTCCACCTGTTGGATGGTAGGTCATAGGGTATGTAAGTCTTCCTGAACCAAGTTGTCCTTTTAGCCATGGCCTCACTCTTTGCAACTGCTCTCCCAAGAACCAGCCACTTTAGCTGGTCCAGGATTTCCTCCACCCATTTTCTGTTGACTCCTCACTTCCCCCCCTGGTTAGCATTGCTGAGGTCCTAGCTGGCCTCACGGGAAGGCCACCCTGCCTTACGACAAAGGAGCCTGTGGTTCTTCTCAATACCTAATGCCAGAAAAATTGTAGGGTAAGCTTCACCCCAGCCACATCAGACCCTCCTAACCCTGCCAGCTCCCTCTAAATCACACACAGAGTCATCTCATGTGGGTTTTCTATGTTATTTCCCTCCATGATAAAAAGATTTGGTGAGCTCTATGAAGTACAAAGTATTATGAGTGCTGGCTAATTCCTCCTTAATAGCCATCCTCTCTTCTCGCTAACAAGACTTTTTCTTGCCAGGTTCCTGGATTTGTTTTCCATTTTCTAAATGACAATTAGTTTCCTCACTTGGGGAACAACATCAGCCCCCACAGGCATCCTCCACCCCCCGGTTTATAGGAGAGTCTTTGCCCTCACAGACCTCACAGACCAACCGAGGCAGAAGGCATGGGGTGTGGGTGGTCAAGCTTGGTCAGTTTAACTTAGCATTTTGTTAACAACAAAGGCTTAGAGTCACGTGGAAATGGTTTTAAGTCTCAGCTCCATCATTTAACTGCTTCATGATCCTGAATATAAACTCTCTAAACCTGTTTTCTCATCAACAAAATGGGAACAATGTACAGAAGACCCTATAGGCTTTATGAGAATTAAGTAAGATAAGGTGCAATACACCTCGCATAGTGCTTGGCAATGAATGTAAGCTACTTATACTGTTATTCATCCTACTCGATGCATTGGGCCCCTCTATACACCTCTTCACATCCTCTCGTCCCAACTCTGACTCCAACCACTTGCAGTGACCAGCTCTGCCCCACTGTAAGCGGACAATGCACACCTTGTCTGTGTAGTGTACTGCTTGCTTCCTGTCCCAGAGCTTCTCTGATGCTGCAGCATGTGTTAGAATCTGAGGAATGCTCACATGTGTGCAACCTAGGAGTGCAAGGGAGTTAATGCTTGTGGGGCCAACCTTGGTCAACAGAAGATGGAAGGCAATGGATAATGGCTTCCTCCTCCATCCCTGGACACACTGTTCTGAGACACAAGTCATAAGGCTTCTCAAAAGGTCCCAGCAGGATCAAACACCAGTTGCCGACAGTGATGGCCAAGTTAATAACACTTGCCTGAATCATGCCCCCTTCAGCCTCCTGCTCTCTGGGATCACTTCCCAAATAAACTACCTGCATACAAGGCTTTGTCTCAGCTGGGCTTTTAGGAGAACCTGGGACAGGAATCAGCAGTTACTGATTTCCTAGCACTGGAGGACGCATTAGAGCAGGGGTCAGTACACGTTTTTCTATAAAGTGCCACAGAAGAAATGTTTCAGGCTTTGTAGGCCATGTGGTCTCTGTTGCCACTTCTCGATTCTGCTGCTGTAGCCTGAAAGTAGCCCTAAACAATACACAAATGAATGAATGTGGCTGTGCTCCAACAAAACTTTATTTCCAAAAACAGGCAGTGGGCCGGATTTGACCTACAGGCTGTGGTTTGCCAACCCTTGCTTTAGGGCCACATAGAGGAGTAAAATTGATTTCCTCCTCCTTGAAGCTCACAGTCTCACATGGAGAGAAGAAGTGCTTAGAACTGAGGCTGGAAAGGTGGCTGGAACAAGTCACGAAGGTTCTTGGACTCCATGCTAAGGTATTTTGATTTTATTCTTTGGCCGTGGGAAGCATTGAATAAGTTCTCAGATCTTATAGTGGCTGCAGCTGGGAATAGCTTATTTCACTGGCAAGAAATGAGTTGCTTCTTTTTTA
Source organism: Ceratotherium simum simum (assembly GCF_057802395.1). Classification (NCBI taxonomy): domain Eukaryota; kingdom Metazoa; phylum Chordata; class Mammalia; order Perissodactyla; family Rhinocerotidae; genus Ceratotherium; species Ceratotherium simum. Next base: position 16,120,077 of record NC_141906.1, read on the forward strand.
ACATTCATGTGAAACCCCGTCCTGCCAGAGGGCTGCCTCCTCTGCACTCCTCCAGCACTCTGAGTGATACTTCCATCACCAAACTTCCCACCCTGGATTGCGTCAGCAGGGCAAGGTCCCTAATCTGATACCCTGGAGGCCAGATGTATTTCAGAATTCAGAGTATCTTTGGATTTCAGAAAGATAACACAGTGCAAATTCCGTATATTTTGTAATACCCCCCATCAGGGTCTGGGTCAACATCAAACACATTAATATTTACACTAAAAGACTATAACTAACTTCAAGTCAGTTCAGGGCAGGTTCGGGCCCTAAATGAGTTAAGAAAAATCTTTTGGATTTTAGAGCCTTTTGGATTTTAGAATTGCAGATGAAGGACTGCGGACCTGCTTTGTTTCATTTGTGTTGTACCCCTAGACTGTGACATCCTCAAAGACAGCCTCTGAGGCCTCGGTGCCTGTACACAGGAGATGCTCAATGTTACCAAGAGAACGAGCAGACAAGAATGGCTGGAGAACAGTGTTTGTGGAGGGATTCATTGGAAGAAGGGGCTGCTTAGGGGCTCTGGTAAAAGACATAGGGAGACTTAAATGCTCTGATTAGGATTCTGGACCTTATCTTAAAGGGGGTGGAAAGCTCCGTTCAAGTTTGTTAGGTAAGTGGTAGTGCTCAGCGGCGTATGAGGACAGCAAGTCTTATCCCAGCTTGAGGAAGGAGCAGAGCGCAAGGAACTCAGGTGAGCGATTAGCAGGTTCTTGTAATAGCGAGGCAAGAAGCGTCTGTGACTAAGGCAGCAAATGTAAAGCAAGCAATAGACAAAAGAGACAGACCTGGCAACTAAGGATGTTGGGGGAGAGGGAGAAGTCAGAGTTGAAGCTGACCCAGCAGCACCGATTTCAGATGGCAGAGTGCAGTATTAAGATCACAGACTCCGGAGTCCAGATGTTTCTGTTTGAATGCCAGCTCTGTCAACTGTCCTGTGATTGGGCAAGTTACTTAACATCTCTGTGCCTCAACGTCCTCTTTTTTTTTTTTTTTGGTGAGGAAGATCGGCCCTGAGCTAACATCTGCCAATCCTCCTCTTTTTTGCTGAGGAAGACTGGCCGTGGGCTAACATCCATGCCTATCTTCCTCCACTTTATATGGGACACTGCCACAGCATGGCTTGACAAGCGGTGCGTTGGTGCGTGCCCGGGATCTGAACTGGTGAACCCTGGGCCACCGCAGCAGAGGGTGCACACTTAACCACTTGTGCCACCTGGCCGGCCCCTCAATGTCCTCTTTAGTATCTGCTTCATAGGGTTACTGTGAGGATTAAACAAGTATTTGTAATGCACCTAGAACAGGGCTTGGCTCTTGGCTGTTATTACTGCCTGTAAGCAACCATTGTTTCATAAGGTTGAATTCCCCAAATGGTTCACCAAGTGACTATCTCCTCAGGAGTAGGGGGACCCACATCTCAGCCCGTCCCAGAAAGTGACAAATGGGTGTCAGAAATCTAGCAATAAAACTATGTAATAAAGGTAATAACTGTATGGAAAGAGAAGATCGCTTCAGGGGACAAAATTTTTGTCAGATTTAAGAGGACAGGACTTTCCTCTGGTGGGGTCTGTAAACATCTATTCTATTCACAGGGGGTTTTTCTTTCAATCAGTTGCTACTCTGCTATACCAGTTTGCAGCATTCTTGCAGCACTGCAGCATGCCAGGGAAACTGTAAGTGCCGGGTCATTCATTTGCAGGGAGAAGGCTATAAGGACGGCAGCCTGGAAAGCCTGTAATTTAGCAATGTTAAAATCTTTGCATCCAAATGGAAAATGGAAATGGTGTCAGGTTTGTGCCAAAAGGAAAGTCGTAATTGCTATGTGCTTCCCTTCCCTGCCCTCCTGGGCAAAGGAACACAACCAACAAAATGGGCTTCAGAGCTGTCATCTACAGACATTTAGCAGGCTCTGCAGCCTATTCTACCAGGCTGCCTTCTCCCAGGAATATTACCTAAACACCGCAACACAAATGCTCCTTTTTGCAAGTGAGGCCTCTGCAGCAAAGCTGGCATCTCTCTTTTCATCTGTCCTGAAGGTTGCTGCAAGATTTAAGTGTCCTTACTAACTTTTTTACAAACCTTCCTCCCAGCGTGTCAGTCCACTGTTTAATAACCACCAATGGCTCCCTCACTGCTCTTGAATCAAGTTCAGTCTTGACATCGGAGGACCTCCATGATTTAGCAATGGATTTTGACCCCCAAAGACCTTCTAATCTCACCACGTCTGTTGGTTTACCGTCTCCTGGGGCTGCCACATTTACTCTCACCTCCAGGCTCTCACTTCAGTTTCCACTCTGTCCACTCCCTTCGCCTGGAATAACCTCTTCCCTTCTGTCCATTTCTCCAAACCCTACTATGGCTTTCAAGATATAAACTAATCTCTCCAAGAAGCTCTGGTGCTCCCGTTATTCCATTCCTCACCCATCACCTTTCTGACTAACCATGTTTAATTTGTCCCCAGTTCATGTCTGTCTTGGATTTGCTAACTTTTGCAGACATATTTTTATTTACACCACAACTAGACTGAAAGTATCTTGAAAGTCGGGATTGTGCTTATACTCTGAGTCTTTCTCAGTGCTGGTATACTCTGGGCACATAGCAGGTGCATGGAATGCCAGTTGGTTGTTTTCCCAAATGCCACCTTCCGCAAGACAAACAAGCAAACTTTCTCAGCTAGATAAGGGGTCTCTCTCAACTTGACTGAAGGTATCAATTTGAAACCTGTACTTCATACTTTACATTTTTACACTTAAAAGTGAAATATAATAGTATTCCCATTAAAATCAGGAATAAGCATGAATACTACTATTTAATACTCCACTAGAGGTGAAAGATAAACTAAAATAGGAAAGAGAAACAAAAGGCATACTTATTTGCCAAAAGTATGAAAGAATAAGCCATTACAACTATCAAGAGACTTCAGTAGTGTCCAGATTCAAAATCAATGTACAAGAGTCAATAGGTTTCCTAAACACAAGCAATCAATGATTATAAAGTATAATAGGAAAAAAGAGCCCATTCACAAAAGCAATAAAACTATAAAATACCTATGGGGAAAAAAGCCTCAAAAGAAGGTGCAATCTAAATGAAGAAAAATTACATTACTTTACTGAAGGACATAAAAGAGCTGAATAAATAGGGGATATTCCATATTTCTGACTAGGAAAACATATTGTAGGGATGCTGATATTTCCCATATTAAACTATTAATTCAATGCAACATCATTCAAAATCCCAATATAAGTTTTTATTGAACACAACAAACTTATTCTATGATTCATCTGCAATTATGAATCTGCTTGAATGGCCGTGAACATTTTGAACCAGAAGATTAATGAGCAATGACTTGCTGTCAAAACATAAAATTATGCTATAAAGTGGTGTGGGTTTCGTGCAGGAATAGATAAAAAGATCAACAGAACAGAACGGACTTGTATAAAAATTTTATATTTGATAACGTAGCATTTCAAACCATTGGAGAAAGAATAAACTAGTCAATAAATGGATGTGGGACAACTAGCCATTTTGAGAAAAATAGGTAGATTTTGATTTCCCATCTGTGCTGGATATCTTTGGTTTGCTCCTCCAGATACATTCTCCATCCTTCTGCACCCTGGTCTGTGCTGCAGAGGAGAATCTGTATGGACTCTATCAACGGGTTCTGTTGTCCTCATAGTTGGAGCCGGGCCAAAGGGGAGAACTGAGAGGATCAGAGGAAGGGTTAGGGGTCCTGATGGGGTCACTTCAGGCTAGTTGCTTCTCTTAACTGAAGGGCTCAGCTCCCATGAGGTGGTGGACTTCTCCTCTCCATCCTCTGTCCTCTCCTCTTGCCCCTTCAGGCCTGGGTGGCAAAGGCTCCTCCCACTGTTGTTTTGGCCACACCTTTAAATAAACCCCTCATTTAACTTGCCCTTTGGCACCTCATTTTGAGCATGGCATCTATTTTCTATTGAGGCTTATTGATACCATATCATTCACAAAATTAAATTCCAGGAAGATCATAGACCTAAACTTATTTTTAAATCTATAAAAATATTTAAAATATGGGAATATATTTATAATCTTGACTGTAGGAAGATTATTTTTAAACAAGGCACAAAAAAATCAAAATTCATAAGGGAAAGGATGGATACATTTGATTAAATCAAAAATTCACACTTCTGGATGATTAGACATCCATAAGCAAAGTTAAAAGAAAGAGAGAAATATTTGAAATTTATAGCAAAGTGTTATTATCTGGACTATATAAAGGTAAATTTTAACTATAAATGTTTTAAGTATATATAATTATATATTTTATATATTTAATATACTTATATATAAAATTATATATTTTACATATTTACATATACTTATATATAAAATTATATATTTTATATATTTACATATACTTATATGTAAAATATATTTTGTACATAAATATACTTTGCTATAATTATATATTTAAATATTTAAAAATCAATTTTAAAAAGACACATTATCAAAAAAATGGACAATAATATGAATGAGTCGTTCACAGAAGAGGAAATAGAAATGGAATAAATATATGAAAAGATTCTTAATATTACCAGTAATCAGAAAAATGCAAATTAATGTAAGATACCATTCTTAGCTATCAGATTGGCAGAATTTTAAAGATCGATAACATCGAGTTGTTGAGCAAGCAAAGAAATAGGCTCTCTTATTCACAGTCAGGGAGAGTGTTTAAGTTGGCAAGCTTTTTGGAGGAAAATCTGGAAGTGTCTATTAAAATTATAAATGCATCCCTTATGATCCCACTTTTTGGCATCTATCATGGATAAAAGACTTGCATATTTGCTCAAAGAGGCATGTATAAGGATGTTCATCACAGCATTATGTGTAATATGAAAAACTGGAAACAATCTAAATGTCCATCAACCATGGAATAATTAACACAGTCACACTACAGATTATACACAACAGTCTAAAAAATGAGGTAGATCTACATGTACTGACCTGGAAATCTATCTAATACATTTTATTTAGTGAAAACTTAGTCAAGTTCAGGACATTATGCAACCATGATACCATTTGTGTAAATTTAAATTCCCACAAAAATGAAACAATGGTCTTTTATGTTTACTTACACGCATATAAATACATGTCTAAAGATAAAAGTCTAAAGAACAGATACCGAATTGATAGTATTGCTACTTTTGGGTAGGAGACTTTGGGATTTACTGGGGGAGATGTCAGGGATTTTTCACTTTTTCTATATTCTGTATTTTTCTGTATTTCATTAATTTCTGTATTGTTTGAAATTTTACAATGTGAACGTATTTATGTCTTACCTATAAAATTATTATATCTTTAATGAATAGTTGTAGCTTATATTTAATTCCGTCATAAAAAAATACATAAAAGAAAGGAAAAACATGGGCTTTAGAGTTAAACGAATGTGTGATTTCAGGAAACTTGGCTAATTCCCTGAGCCTGTCCCCTCCACTGTGAAATGGGGATCGTTTGTTGTGAAGATTAAATTAGATAAAGCCCGCTAGTTGAGCAGCTGAGTTCCTGGTACGTAGAAAGTATTGGTTGAGCTTTTCTCTCTCCTCCATTTGGCCCATGAGAACCTCGAAGGCCAAGAACACACCTCAGCTGCCTATATATCCTGAGTGCCTATGCAAATAGAAGCTCATTTACATTTGTTGAAAGAATGAGTGAATGGACAAGCCACATTTGTTGTTAATGGATAAACATATGTTCACATATGTTCATTGTTAATGGGTAAACAAGAGATGCCTTTCTGGCTTTCACCAAGAAGATCCAACGCTTCTGGCTTGTGAGAACAATAAATCAAAGAAAACGAGAGATCTGGGCCAGAAAGGGTAGAGTTTTTAGAGCTGGAAGACTTGTCCCATAGATCTATGTTTTGTAACTATCTTCTTCAGAGCCCCAGGCTCTGTGGCGTGATTGGGCTGCCATGGGCAGGGGTGTGAGTACGGGAAAGCCAAGCTGAGAACCCAGTCTCCAGGCTGAGAGACTGAAAATACTAATGGGGAATGGCCAGGCCGTATAGGACAATGACAATAGAACTCTGACCCCTAGCCTCTGTAGCAACTGGCCTGGGAAGCCAAACTACAACCTCAGCAGCCATCAGCCCAGAAGGTTTAGGACTTGTCAATAACTACCAGATTCTCTAATTTTTGTCCTGCCGCCTCCCCTACTTCCAACTCAGAACCAATGAGAGAAAGCCAAATACGCTCTCCAAACCAATCACATAAGATGCTCCACCTCTAGTTAGCCCCCTTCCAGCTTCCCCATGCCAACAACCTCCAATCAGAATGTACCTGCAGTCCTTCCTTTTCTTCTCTGTGAAGCTTTCCCACTCCTCCGCCTGCCTTTGAGTCTCTGCCAAATGCTAGTGATGGCAGCTGACTCCCTTGCTATACAGCAAGCTCTAAATAGCCTCTGTTCTCATTTCTGTGGTCTTCGTTTATTCCCGCAAGGCCTTCTCCTGCATTTCAACTAGATACTAGATACATGTTATATATTGGGGTTTATATACAAGGTTTCATTAGAAACATTTCTACTGCTAAAAAAAAATTTTTTAATCACCTATGTAGATTAACATCAGGAGCCAAACTTCTCAGAGAATCTGAGGAAGGATGGTCAGCTTGCGTTAAACTAAGAAAGAAAGAAATGATCTCCAGACAGATGGCAGCAGAAGGGGGCCAGACAAAGACAGGGCTGGGTCTGGACAATGGACAGAGGCTTCCAGAGATCTCTGGGGGCTTTTTTCCAAAAGCCAGGCACAGCTGAGCCCAGAAACTGAGAGGACTGGAGTGCCTAGGTAGGATGCCTCCCTATCAGCCTCTCCTTAGGGGTGGGCTGCACTTAACCACAATTGTAAGTCTATTGAAATGTCTACCTGCTGGAAGTGCAGACAAATGCACCAAATACATAAATAAGGCCTTGGGTGATTTAAAGAAAAGGAAGATGGTTGGGAAGTTCCCAGCCCCTCCCTCCATGGGAAAATGGTTTCTTGGATGCTGGGATTGGAGCCCTGCCCATCTACTCATGACTATTTGCCTGTCTGAAATCCTAAAATTCCTAGCATCACTCTATACAGTCTTTAAATCTATTTAAAAGAGGTTATGGCTGTGTTTCCCTAACTGGTGAATGTTAATAGATGTCTCAGCAAAAAAGGAGCTTTGCAGTCAAACAAGTAGAGGAAATGCTGGGTGAAACCAAGTTAAACAGATTTCATTTCAGTAGGACTTTGTAAAACCTTCAATATGCTAATATATCTTATGAATCTGCAAGATGGGGATACAGTATACAGCATTTTCCAAAGTTATTTAACCATAGAAATTGATTTCCTGCCCACCTATTTACATCTCCCTGAACATCATTCTATGGCAAACAATTTCAGAGACATAGGTGTGAGATAATGCTTCCTTTCAGAGGAAAACTGTTAGCTGGTTCTCATCTATTATAACTCACCAAACGGAGGATCAGGAGGCCAGATAGGAAGCGGCACAAGAGGGCAATTTTGACGGGAGAAGGAAGAAAAGATCATAAAGCAGAGTGGGAGGCTAATGGAGGTTACAGGTGGGTCTCTGGTCAGCCTCGCACAATTTAAGGACACTAGGTGTTAAATTCCAGATAGAGGAAGTCAAGGATTATCCTCTTCAACTACACCGTGAAGTCGTTGACAGACTCCTGGGAAAGACAGCGAAGTGTTACAAGGATTCTATGTTCACTTACTTTAGAATCACACAGCCCGTGCCTGCTGGTGGCGCTATCCAGAACACTTGGATCCGCGTCCTCCTCCGGGGCGTGCTTTCGGTGACCGCAACGGGGCAGTTACTCATAAACTGTGTTTCTTCTTCATCTATGATCTATGGAAAACAAACACATTAAAATGCAATGTCATTTTGGGAAGCCTCTTAAGTTTCTGAGTTGACACTTCCTTAATTTTATTTTTAAACTGTCATTTTTTTGTTAGCAGCTCTATATCCCCAGACACCAGAAAGGTGCCTGGCATAGAGTCCCCGTAAATGCTTGTTGAATTAACATAAGGGCAAGGATTTGGCACTTGTTCTCTGCTCTCTGGGACCAGGATCTTGTGTTGGCACTTTGAGGAACAGGCCACTAGGTGATGATCTTGCTCATTTCACTTTGACACCCTGTGTCCCACTTTAGGGAAGGTGGAGGATGGGGTAGGGATAATCCAAACCAAATACTCTCTCTATAGCTAGACTTTGTGAGTCAGCCACAACTTATAGCTTGAAATTCAAATGTTAAAAGAAAACGTCCCTTTGGAGGAACTACACCAGAGTACGTTAAGTCCCTCAACTTCATAGTACTGTTTACTTGTGTAGTCTCTACTTTCTTAATTTGTGCATTGTATTCGCATTCTCCCAAGGCCACCATCAAGGTCTCCTATAACACTGCAAAAAATCTAGCAGCCATTCCCATTCCCTAAGACTGTTGCAGTATTTCTCCTGCTTGCTTCTGGATCTACGGCCAGGACTTGCCTATCTCTCTAGTAGAATCATAGACCTGGAAGGATCTTTTGGAGGAAATTATCTAAATCCAATTGGTCTTAAGTGCCAACTCCAATTGATTTGCAGTAGCTGTGTCATGAGTAGTGTTAATAACATTAATAGATAACATTTATTGCATGTTTAATACATGCTAGGTGCTAAGCTAAGTGCTTTATCTGAATTACTCATTTAATCTTCAAATATAATTTAATGAGATCATTATATCCATATTGTATTTATTTTACTTTTAAAAATTAGTCTTCTTTTCAGGAGAATTACATTTTGTTTATCTCTATATTCTTTATCCCACTCCCATTTCTCTCCTCTCTTTAGCCCCGCTCCGAAGTATTTAAAATATGTCCTTCTGAGTGTGTGTGTGTGTGTATATATATATAATTTACTTGAAATTACATTATATATATTACGTATATTATATATATATAATTTACTTGAAGTTACATAGAATTGTTTTGTATTTTAATGTTTCTTTCACTTAACCTTATGCTTTTGAGATATGTCAGCGTTACTATATGCGAAAGTAATTCATTGCTACTGACTGCTGCCTAGTATTCCACTGCATGCAAAGACCACATTTTATGTATCCATCCTCCCAGTAAGTACCACTTAGCGGTCTTCCAGCTCTTTGCTGCCACAAACATTGCTGCAATGAAGATCCTCATGCTGCTCTACTTGTGAACCCACATAAGAGTTTCTCAGCAATATAAACCATGTAGTGGAATTGCTGGGTTGTTGGGTTGCGGGTATAATCATATTAGTTTCACTAAGTACTACCAGATTGTTCTGCAGAATGGCTATTCTTATTTTTATTGTATTAGCTATGCACAAGTGTTCCCATTTCCCCATATTCTCACCAGTACTTGTGATTACTAGACTTTCTAATTGTTTCTAATCTGATGTATATAAAGTAGTATCTTGTTTTAATTTAATACTAGCAAGTTTGAGCAACTCTTCATACATTTATCAGGTTTCTCCTTCTGTGAACTGCCTACTCAGAATCTTTGCCAGTGAATTTTATTGTCCTTTTCTTGTTGATTTGGAAGACTTTATAGATATGAATCCCTCATCATTTACAAAAATCTTTGTCACCCAGAGGTTCATCCTCTCTTTGGAATTCTTCATTTAACAGAAACAACTTTCATTTAGTCCAATTTATCAATCTCTCTTCTATGGCTTGCACTTTTGTGGTCTTGTCTAAAACCTGAGATCATAAAGTTATTCTCTGGTATTTTTTCCCATTGGCTTTATAATTTTATCTTTCACATTTAGGTCTTCAATCCATTTAGAGTTTTCTTTTTTTTTATTTCTGGTGAGGAAGATTAGCCTTGAGCTAACATCTGTTGCTAATCCTCCTCTTTTTGCTGAGGAAGATTGGCCCTGGGCTAACATGCATGCCCATCATCCTCTACTTTACATGTGGGACTCCGCCACAGCATGGTTTGGTAAGTGGTGCATAGGTCTGCGCCCAGGATCCGAACCTGTGAACCCCGGGCCACTGAGGTGGAGCATGTGAACTTAACTGCTACACAACTGGGCTGGACCCTAGAGTTAATTTTTTTAATATGATGGAGTAGAGATCCAACTCTATTTTCTCCATACTATGAGCAACTTTAAAAAAAATAAACAATTTTTTTCCAAGAGCAGTTTTAGGTTCACAGCAAAATTGAGCAGAAAATACAGCGAGTTCCCATATACTCCCTGTCCCACACATGAACAACCTTCCTTATTATCAACATTTGCCACCAGAGTGGTACATTTGTTACAATTGATGAACCTACACTGACACATCATTATCACCCAAAGTCCACAGTTTACATTAGAGTTCATTCTTGGTGTTGTATATTCTATGGGTTTTGAAAAATGTACAATGACATGTATCCACCATTGTAGTATTGTAGTATTGTATCAAATAGTTTCACTGCCTTAAAAATCCTCTGTGTTCTGTCTATTCATCCTTCCCTCTCTCCAACCCCTGGCAACCATTAATCTTTTGCTATAAACATTTATTAGTCCCAGGAGGGTTTTTGTTGATTCTTTCAGATTTTCCTACGTAGACAATCATGTCATCTATGAACAAAGACAGTTTTATTTCTTCCTTCCCAATCTGCATTCCTTTTATTTCCTTTTCTTGTCTTATTGCATTTGTTAGGATTCCTAGTATGATGTTGAAAAGTAGTGGTGAGACAGGACATCCTTGCCTTGTTCTTGATCTTAGCAGCAAAGCTTCGAGTTTCTTACCATAAGTATGATGTTAGGTGTAGGTTTTCTTGTAGATGCTCTTTGTCAAGTTGAAGACATTCCTCTCTATTCCTAGTTTGCTGAGAGTTTTTATCATGAATGGGTGTTGGATTTTGTCAAATACTTTTTCTGCGCTATTGATATGATCATGTGATTTTTCTTTTTAGTCTGTTGATGTGATGGATTACATTAATTGATTTTCAAATGTTGAACCAGCTTTGCATACCTGGGATAAATCCCACTTGGTTATGGTGTATATTCTTTCTATACATTGTTGGATTTTATTTGCTAATATTTTGTCGAGGGATTTTGCATCTAGGTTCAAGAGAGACATGGGTCTGCAGTTTTTTTTTTTGCAATGTCTTTGTCTGGTTTTGGGGTTAGGGTGATGCAGGCCTCATAGAACGAGTTAGGATGTAGAGAATTGATATAATTTCTTCCTTAAATGTTTGGCAGAAGTCACTAGTGAACCTATCTGGGTCTGGTGCTTTCTGTTTTGGAAGATTGGTAAGTATTGATTTAATTCTTTAATAGATATAGGCCTATTCAGATTGTCTATTTCTTCTTGTATGAGTTTTGGCAGATTGTTTCTTTCAAGGAATTGGTCTATTTCATACAGGTTATCAAATTTGTGGGCATAGAGTTCTTCATAATACTCCTTTGTTATTCCTTTATTGTCCATGGGATCTGTAGTGATGTCCTTTCTTTCATTTCTGATAGTAGTAATTTGTGTCTTCTCTCTTTTTTTCTTAATAAGCCTGGCTGGGGGCTTATCAATCTTATTGATCTTTTCAAAGAGTCATCTTTTGGTTTTGTTCATTTTCTCTGTTGATTTCTTGTTTTCAATTTCATTGATTTCTGCTCTCATTTTTATTATTTCTTTTCTTCTGCTTACTTTGGATGTAATTTGCTTTTCTTTTTCTAGTTTCCTAAGATGGAAGCTTAGGTTATTGATTTTAGATCTTTATTCTTTTCTAATACATATGTTCAATGCTATAAATTTCCCTTAACCACTGCTTTCACTGTATCCCACAAATTTTGATAAGTTGTATTTTCATTTAGTTCAAATACTTTAAAATTTCTTTTGAAATTTCTTGTTTGACCCCTGTGTTAGTTAAAAATGTGTTGCTTAATTTCCAAGTATTTGGAGATTTTCCAGTTATCTTTTGTTATTGATTTCTAGTTTAATTCCATTGTGGTCTGAGAGCAGACATTGTATGATTTCTATTCTTTTAAATTTGTTAAAGTGTATTTTATGACCCAGAGTGTGATCTGTCTTGGTGAATGTTCCATGTGAGCTTGAGAAGAATGTGTAATCTGCTGTTGGATGAAGTAGTCTATAGCTGTCAATTATATCCAGTTGATTAATGCTGCTGTTGAGTTCAACTATGTCCTCACTGATTATCTGCCTGCTGGATCTGTCCATTTCTGATAGAGGGGTGTTGGAGTATCCAACTTCAGCTATTTCTGATAGCTGGATAGTGGATTCAGCTATTTCTCCTTGCAGTTCTATCAGTTTTTGCCTCAAATATTTTGACACTCTGTTATTAGGCACATACATATTAAGGATTGTTATGTCTTCTTAGAGTATTGACTCCTTTATCATTATGTAATGCCCCTCTTTATTCCTGATAACTTTCCTTGCTCTGAAGACTGCTTTGTCTGAAATTAATATAGCTACTCCTGCTCTCTTATGATCAGGGTTAGCATTGTACATCTTTCTCTATCATTCTGCTTTTAATTTATATGTGTCTTTATATTCAAAGTGGGTTTCTTGTAGACAATATATAGGCATCTTGTTTTTGATTCACTCTGACAATCTGTCTTTTAGTTGGTGTATTTAGACCATTGATGTTTAAGGTGATTATTGATATAGTTGGATTAATATCTACCATATTTGTTATTGTTTTCTATTTGTTGCCCTTGTTATTTGTTCCTATTTTTGTCTTCCACACTTCTGTCTTTTTTGGTTTTAATTGAGTATTTTATATGATTCCATTTTCTCTTCTTTCTTAGCATATCAATTATACTTTTTTTTTTTTTTTTGCTTTCTTTACTAGTTGTCCTAGAGTTTGCAATATACATTTACAACTAATCCAAGTCTACTTTCAAATAACACTATACTGCTTCACAGATAGTGCAAGTACCTCATAATAGCAAAATATACCTAATTCCTTCCCCCTGTCCCTTGCATCATTGCTGTCATTCATTTCACTTATACATAAGCATACATAAGCATATATAGAGATGTAAATATATGTAAATATATTGCTATCACTATTTTCAGAAAAATGTTATCTGTTAGATCAATTAGGAATAAGGAAAATAAAAATTTTTTATTTCATCTTCACTTATTCCTTCTTTGATGCTCTTTCTTTCTTTATGAGATCCAAGTTTCTGACCTATATTATTTTTCTTCTCTGTGAAGAATTTTTTAAACATTTCTTGCAAGACAGGTCTACTGGCAACAAATTTCCTCAATTTTTGTTTGTCTCAGAAAGTCTTTATTTCTCCTTCACTTTTGGAGAATAATTTCACAGGGTACAGAATTCTAAGTTGGTGGCTTTTTCTCACAAGACATTAAATATTTCACTCCACTCTCTTCTTGTTTGCATGGTTTCTAAGGAGAATTTGGATATAAATCTTTTCTTTATTTTTCTTATGAGTAAGGTGTTTTTTTCTTCTGGCCTCTTTCAGGATTTTTTCTTTATCTTTGATTTTCTGTAGTTTATATGATATGCTTAGGTGTAGTTTTTTTGTTTTTTTTTTTGGCATTTATCCTTCTTGGTGTTCTCTGAGCTTCCTGGATCTGTGGCTTGGTGTCTGATATTAATTTGGGAAAATTCTCAGTCACTATTGTTTCAAATATTTCTTCTGTTCCTTTCTTTCTTTCTTCTCCTGGTATTCCCATTATGCATATGTTACACCTTTTGTAGTTGTTCCATAGTCCTTCGATATTCTGGTTTTTTTCTTTTTCTTTTTTTTTTTTTTGATGAGGAAGATTAGCCCTGAGCTAACATCTGTGCCCATCTTCCTCTATTTTGTATATGGGACACCACCACAGCATGGCTTGATGAGCAGTGCGTAGGTCCATGCCTGGGATCCAAACCAGCAAACTCTAGGCCACCGAGGCAGAGCGCGCAAAGTCAACCACTACGCCACCAGGCCAGCCCACTCTGTTCTGTCTTTTTCAATTTTTGTTCTCTTTGCTTTTCAGTGTTAGAGGTTTCTATTGATAGAGCTCAGAGATTCCTCAGCTGTGCCCTGTTTACTAACAAGCCCATCAAAGGCATTCTTAATTTCCTTTACAAGGTTTTTGATCTCTAGCATTTCTTTTTGGTTTTTTCTTAGGATTTCCATCTCTCTGCTTACATTGCCCATATGTTCTTGCATGCTGTCTATTTTATTCATTAGAGCCCTTAGCATATTAATCATTGTCGTTTTCAATTCCCTGTCTGATAACTCCAATATCCCTGCCATGTCTGGTTCTGATGCTTTCTCTGTCTTTTCAAATTGTGTTTTTTGCCTTTTAACATGCCTTTTAATTTTTTGTTGAAAGGCGGACATGATGTTCTGGGTAAAAGGGACTGAGGTAAATAGGCCTTTAGTAACGTAGTGGTAAGATTTGGAGGAGGGGAAGTGTTCTATCGTCCTATGACTGGGTCTCAGTCTTTCAGTGACTTGTGCCCCTGGACTGTGAACTTCACATGCGCTTCTCAATTTCCTTCCCCCTTTAGGTGGGACTAGATAGCTGGAGGGGGCTGGAGTCATGTATTTTCCTTCCCCTACATGGAAGGCTGGGGAGACTGGAGTTGGATATTTCCTTTCCCCCAGATAGATTAAGTTCTGATAAAACCCTGCAGATTATGCTCTGGTAGAACAGTTCCGCCTGTGGGCAGGCCTTGTTAAGAAGAACAGAAAACTCTGGCATGTTTAAAAATGGTTCCTTTTCTCCTCCCTCTGCCAGAAGCACAAGGGGATTTTTCTCCAATATTCACTGTGAGGACCTGGTAGAGCTCCTGGAAGTAAAGCCCACAAAAGTTTTGCCCCCTTCCCAACCCAATGACTGGGTGCCCTGGAGTTTCTAACTCACAGAGTTGTCCACACTGAGCCTCTAGAAATCCATCAATTACAGTTTAGGTTTTCCTGCCCTGGCATGTGGAGGTTTCCACTCTGATAAGTTGCGATTCTCTGTATCCTCCTGTCTGTCCCTCCAGTTTGGGGGGCAGTGGTTTGCCCTGCGACCTCACTTCTCTGACGGACCTAAGAAGAGTTGTTGATTTTTCAGTTTGCTCAGCTTTTTACTTGCTAGTAGGATGGAGTGGTGACTTCCAAGCTCCTTATATGTGGGATGGGACACCAGAAGTCCATATTGTGAGCTACTTTTAGTACTACTTAATCTATCTTTCCCCCACTTTTTTTTTTTTTAAAGATTTTATTTATTTTATTTTTTCCCCCCAAAGCCCCAGTAGATAGTTGTATGTCATAGCTGCACATCCTTCTAGTTGCTGTATGTGGGACTCGGCCTCAGGATGGACGGAGAAGTGGTACCTCGATGCGCACCCGGGATCCGAACCCGGGCCACCAGCATCGTAGCGCACGCACTTAACCACCAAGCCACAGGGCCGGCCCCATCTTTCCCCCACTTTTTTGTGATGCTACCTCTCATATATAGAGTGACGACATAATTTAATGTCCAAACAAGGATGAAAAAGGCTGTTATTATTATTGCTCCGGGACAACAGGCAAAACTGAGACTTTCCCAGGCAAATGGGGCATATGTTCAACCTAGTCATAATCCAGGTTCCCAAACACGCATGTTGTTTCTGGGCTTTTTATTCTGGTCCTCTCATGCATAGCACTGTAATATATTTTAATATCTGGAAGGGCAAGTCCCTCTTCCCTGCTCTTCTTTATCAACATTGTGTTATCTATTTGTAGGTCTTCATTTTTTTATATATGGAGTAAACACTCTAAAAACTCCCTTAACTCTCTGTCATTTTATCTTCCTGATGTGATAAAATCCCAACCCTAGATGAACTGCTCACACTTCTGCAGCTCAGTGCTGCTGGACAAAGCCCTGCAATTGGGCCAATTGTCTCCTATATTAATTGACTCCTAGCCTCAATTCTGCCCTGTTACACTGCTGTATGTACATGGTAAACTGTTAGTTTCCCATTCTCAACAAAGATGATTTCAAATCTTCTCCAATGTCCCCAAACCTCCAACCTTTATCTCTCCTCCTCCACTCTTATTGTTTTTACCTTGCATATTACTTTATAGAAAAAACAGAAGTTATCCGATGTAAAGTCCCTCATTTTCCCATCTGCATCCACCCTGTCCTCCTTCATTCCTGTTATAACAGAGGGGCCTTACTTCTCTTTCATCTCTGCTTTCTTCCCATCCTGTCTTCCTGACTCTAACAATTTTCCCTTTTCTCTTCTCCAGATTCAACTTTTGCCCCAATTGAATCATTCCCATTAGCCTTTTAAGCACATTTGAGTCTCTCCCATTTAAAAATTAAGAGACCCTCAGTTAATCCTTCATCCTCCCCCAGTTTTGATGTTCTCTGTCTTCTCTCCATCACAATCAAATTACTTGAAGAAATTGGCTATACTTACTGTCTTCATTTCACCTCTCCCTCATTCTCAACCCAATCCTAGGTGAGTTTTTGGCAACATCACACTACCAAAACAGCTCTTACTAAAGCCATGGGCGGCTTCTGCAATGCCTAATCCAGTAGATGCTATGTAGCCCTTCTTGAAGCAGTCGCCTCCCTTGGCTTCTGTGCCATAGCTCCCTCCTGCTCCCCCCTCCACCCCCTTGACTTTCCTGTCCACTCTTTGTCTACTTTGGCTGCTCATCTTCCTCCACCAGCCTTTAAGTTTGAAATTGCTCAAGGCTCAGTGCTAAGCCCTGTTCTGTTCTGACTTTATTCTCTCTCTGTAGGTGATCTCATTCAATTCATGGCTTTAATTACTACCTATGTGTGGATGATTCACAAGTTTATATTTCCAGTCTTGGACGCTTCTCTGAGCTCCAGGCATGTATCTCTGACCTTCTGTTTTCTACTTGCATTTCCTCTTGGATCAAAAACACCTCAAATCCACTTTGTCAACAATTAACTTAACTATCTTCCCTCTAACCTGGTCCTACTCCAACTGTGCAAGTCAGAAACACTGGATGTCATCCTTGGCTCTTCCCTCTCTCACCCTTCATATCAAATACTGTCCATTTTACCTTCCAGTTATCTCTTGAATTCCTACTACCATCCCTACTACTACCCTAGACTAAGCTACATCATTTTTAATCTGAACTAATATAAAAGTATCCTAACTGGTCTTTACACATCCTCTCTTGTCTTTCTCTTCCCAATTTGTTCTCTATACTGCAATCCAGAGAGATCTTTTAAAAACACAAATGTAATTATAATATCTCCCTCCTTAGAACAATTCAACAACTATTTATTGCTTCTAGAATCAAGACTGAAATCCTTATCAGAGTTGAGTCCCTGCTTTCCTATCTCTCTATCCTCATATTGTGCCATCTCCCTCCTTGCTTTCTGCACTTGGTCCGCTGGTCTTCTGTTTTCTCCTGCCAAAGCCTGGTCAATTGCTAGTTCCTCCTTCCCTCCTTTTCTTTCTTCTTCTTTCCTCCCTCCCTTCCTCCCTCTTTTACTCCTTCCCTTCCTTTACTTCATCTCAGCTCACTCATCCTTTTCATTGTAAAGCCTTCCCTGTCTTCTTTAACTATGGCAATTCCCTCCTTTATATGTTCTCATAATCCCATCCCTCTCCTTTCAGATTCTTTACCTCTCTTTTAATTTTACATGCATTTGTTTGATTCCTTGATTAATGTCTACTTCTCTAATAATCTGTAAACTACATGAGGGCAGGCACTAGTCTTATTTTTTCTCATTGTTTCCTCAGCACTTAGCACAGTGCCTGATACATAAGAGGTGTGCATTGAAGAACTAAGTATACTGGCCTCCTCCTTTTGGTTGTGAGATTCCTGGCTCTATGTGTTGGCTGCAATATCTGCCTTTGCTCCCTTAATTAGACAACTCCCCGAACTTCCTTTTAACTTTGGACTTTGTTTTTCTAGATGGTCATTAATAGCCTGGATAATTATACTAGCTAGCATTTTTCAGCACTTTCTATTGGTCAAGGACTTCACATATATTATTTCCATTCCCCTCAAACACTGAAAAATAAGCATTATTAAGCCTATCCTTGAGGAAACTACCATGACGCAGATAGGTTAAATAACCTGGCCAAGTCCCAAAGTGGTGAGCCAGGGTTTGACCTCAGCCCTATCTGGCTCTAATGCCTATGCTCTTTTCCCTATACCACAGGCCCTCCTAATAATGTAATCCCTTTATGTTAGTAAAGAAGTTTCTCTCTAGCCAAACTTAGTTCCACGGAGCCACATACACTGGACCAGCCCCCAACAACTAAATACTCCACTCCAATACACATACAAGTACTTGGTAAATGTAAAGAGTACTTTCGCTTTATATTTTCTTGAACTGTACTTAGATTCCTTTCTGCAGCTTTGTTGGTGTGAGGATGGATTTCCAAACAATATGATTTTCTTGGACTTGCGCACTTGGCCTCCAGTGAAGACCCTCTTTACTGGCAGTAACAGAACTTTTGCAGGTACTTTTAATCCCAAATCTTTAAAATCCTTGGGAGAGTTCTGGGTGACTACACTGGGAAAACCAAAGGGAACTAATATTTAATTAACAGCTACTATGTGCTAGGTACTTAACTGGTCACATCATTGAATCCTTGATGGGAATTAATATTCCCATTTTACAGATGAGGAAATGAAGCTCTGAGTGATCTCTTCTGACCCAGGATTGTCTGAAGCCAAAGCCTGTGCTCTTTCCAGTTGCCTCTGGCAAAGATCCCAGTAGGGGATAAGACTAAGATTCTTGGCCCAGAACTGAAACAAAGAAGAATGTTTTCCAAGCCATAGAAGCCACCTCAGGTAAATATGGTTGTTTATCTACAACTTCAGTTGCCAAATGGTAATTAAGCCTTGAACAGAAGGGGTTGTTTCCTCTGATTCAGAGAGTGCTCCCAAAGTTGTTTGCTTTTTAGAAAATATCAGCTTCTTCCAACAAGCTTTGGGCCTATCAGAACCTGCTCTTGTACCTTTCCCCAACCCCCAAACAACTCCACACTTGTCGAAGTCTAGAGTAGACCTACCGTGTTAACCACCAACTAAATAAAGGTCACTTAAAAAGCTTTCACCATTCATTTCAATCTGTGGTTTCTTTTCTGAGTACCTGAGACCGAAAATTAAAACATATTACAATAAGTGGTTGCGTCTGGTAGTAGTATTATGGGTGATTTTTATTTCCTCTCTACGTTTTTTGTATTTTCTAAAGTTTCCACAATGATGATCTATTACTTTAAATGGAAAGGTTTCTAAATTTTTTAAAGAACTTCATCACAACATTCCATGGCTAACATGTCCATTTTTTTTTCTTTAATATAAGCTAACATAAACCTTCTCAGGTTAAGTTTAAATTTGAAGTCACTTGGGAGAGATTTGCTGGTAAGACAGTCTGCTTGACTCCCTGCAAGAGAGAGAGATTAAGGGACCTGTGACTGGTCCCCATCCAGCCAGGTGAGATAGCCAGGTAAGGCAGACCCAGGTTTAGACAGGTGGACAAAGTTTGATTGCCAGAATGCTTAAAAACCTATAGTTAAGGCAACTGGTTGGGCATCTGGTGATGAATAGGCCTTTTCAAATACCAGGGACTTGCTAAGCTACCTCATCAGCATGACCCTAAAGGCTTCCAAAACTGTTCATTGACCACAATCTTAGTCCTGAATCACACTCCATACCCATTTTGAAATCTACATCATGACCTACCTTTACCCTGAGGGTGTTTACTCTTCCTTCATCCTATTTATGGCCTCACTTTCATTTCAGACTTGAATACACAATAGTTTTTTCTTAAATCTAATCTTGGCTCCCCTTCTCAATTCTGATCTGGATTCTCTCTCCCGACGTGTCACCACACCCTTTTTTGTCCAACAGACACAAGCTTCAAGAGATGAACCTAAACAGCATCAAAGTCTCAGATGAAGTCACAAGCATTCTAACAAGTGAGTGGACCATGGCAGTGGGACATCTAGGAGAATACTATCTAGAAGTTCATGTAGGTGGCATCTTGGACATTTGTCTTCAGGAAGCAGAGCCCCAGGCATAGAGATCAGGGCTAGTGGTCAGGGCTAGGGCTCAAGTTCCCACATGAGAACCAAGGATAAGTCAGATAATTGGAATAGGAACTTGGAATGGCATCCACAACAGGATACTGGTCCCATGAGCACGGTATTGGAGTAGAGTTGGCAGGAGAGGGTAGATTTGGAAACTTGGGCTTTAGGATAAGAAAGGACTTCTGCTGGGGGATGTGAGTAAGAGATCAACTCAAGAGCCCAGAGGTTGGTGCAAGACACCATGACCAAGGATGGCTATCAGGGATAGTGAGGTGATAACCCTTAATCGAGGACAGCGCTTGCTTGAGCAGGCTAGCTTCAAGTCCTTCTTGGTCTTGGTAGTAGGAGAACTGAGTCTGAAGGAGAGAACATCAGGACATCTAAACATGGGTTATTGTGTCAGAGAGTGTAGGGGACACTGACAGTTAGGGACTAGGGTTGGAGAATGAAGGAAGATATGTCTTGCAGCATCATCTCGTAAATGTTTCTTCTTTGGATGTTTGTGAGAAGCAGTGTGGTGGAATGGAAAGTGCATGAGTGTTGGAGTCAGGTAGATTTGTATTAAATCTTGGCTCTGCCACTTTCCAGTTGGATGACTTCGGCCACGTCACTTGACCTCTATGAGTCTGCTTTCCTATCTGAAAAAGGAGGATAATAATACCCACCTTGCTTGGTTGACAAAAGGAATAAATGGGATCATATTTACAAAGCATTCAGCACCCATAACGGACCCTCAGTATGTTGTAGCTAGAGGGAAGCATTCCCCCAACACTTTACGGTGATTGCACTAACATAGGAGGAAGACATCCTGAAGAGGAAAAGCAGAAATAAACTTTTTATTATTACTACACAAGAGATACTTGTTCATCGCAGGAAAATCGGAAAACAGAGAAGCAAAAATTACAAAACAAACATTACTCGTAATTCTACTACCCCCAAGATAGTTATAATTAACCTTTTGATGCGTATCTTTTCAGATTATACATACGTGTACACACATATATGCAATTTTCAAAAAATAGGATTATACTATACTTACTGTCTTGTAAGCTGCTTTTTTACTCAATAACACATCATGAACAACTTTCTTTTCTACTCAATATATATCTCAATAAAATGTTCTATGACTGCATAATAGCCCATAGTATGAACAGTTCACATTTTACCTAACACGCCTCAGGGTGTTGAACGTTTTGTTGTTTACAATCTTGGGCTATAATGATCATCTCTTATGGCTAAATTTCACATCTTTAATTTTTCCTGGGAGTGAAATTAACGTAGGTTATTATTGCTGGATCTGTCCAGGAAGGGATTTTGAACTACTTCAGTAAAATCTGAGAGAGAATCCAAAGAAAATAATTCCAGCGATTAAATCGCCTCTTTCTAGTTTCCCACGTGTATTTTCTCAGTCTGAAAGTCATGGAAGGAAAGACAGCTGCTTTGTCTTTTACGAAAGAGCTTCCAATATAGATTTTTAAAATTAAGTAAGGAGTTTGCCTTTATTGCTCGAAAGAGTAAGTTCATTATAGAAAAGTTTACAAAGACAGAAAAGTAAAGGGAAAAAAATCCACCACTGTTTCAATAATTTTGGTTTGTCTGTTTCCTTCTAGACTTTTCTGTATTTATACTTTGAAATTTATAGACAGTTGTGTTCATATTGTGTTTATAATGTTGTGTCTTGTTTTTTTCCATTTGTCCTAGGAGCCTCCACATTTTTCCAGGTTTTTCTAAACACATCAGAAACATCATTAGACTGTCTGCATTGTCTGTGTTATCCAGCGTAGCTTTTGACAGTGGTCCCTCTTCTGGGCTATAAAGATTTAGGCCCAAATCTTGTCCTCTTTCCGCACAAGGACCCTCACCTCCCAACCACTATATCCCCTCGCCAAAGTTACTAGCATCCCTTTCTATGCTAGCATCTCTGCCAAAATAGATTCTTATTTTCATTTTAGTCATCCTTTTTACCTTTTCTGCTTTATTTTCTCTTTCCCAGGGGTGTGCCTCCACGTCCCAGACCTAAGAAGCATGTGAGAACCTGGGAGAGGAGCAGTGCAGAGGGGACCATGAGCACTGTAGGCGGCCCCTCTGGCACCTTGCTCTGGGCATATGGTCTCCAATCCACGGAGGTCAAGTCCCGAGAGCTAATGGATTGTGTTCTTCCCCCAAAAAGCAGATTAATCCTCCATGCTATATGGGTTGTTTCACACATTGAAAGCAAACACAGCAGGCCAGGATTGGGAGCAGGGCTGGACCAGGACACGCGGGCGCCCTGAGCAGCCTAATAACCTGGCCTCCTTTCAAAATGATAATCTCAAAATATTTGCCCAACACTCATTTG
The DNA here is from genome assembly GCF_057802395.1 of Ceratotherium simum simum. NCBI lineage: Eukaryota > Metazoa > Chordata > Mammalia > Perissodactyla > Rhinocerotidae > Ceratotherium > Ceratotherium simum. Next base: position 16,142,459 of record NC_141906.1, read on the forward strand.
GAGGAGAGGCTGAGAGCTGTGTGGGCGGAGGAGGTGGGGAAGACTGCTGGCTCAGCACTGCTCCCACTTTATTGCCCTGAGCAGTTCAGCTCCCAGCCCTGAACTTGCACACCTTTTCCAGCAACTAAGAGGCCTGGAAGGCAGCCTGTAGCATCTCTTGTCACTTAAGCGCCCCCTACCAAGAGGCAATGGTGAAGGGCCTGGGAGAGCCCAACAGCCTATATACTAGTGGTGTGACTGGCAAATTCCTTAACCTTTCTGGAAGGAGTATTCTTATCTGTAAAATGGAGGATAATAATAGTACTGACCTCAATGGGCTGGAAGGGTTTAAATGAGTTAATATATGTAAAGGAGTTAGAGAAGTTCCTGGCACAAAGATATCACTGTATATATTATAATCACAGAGTATTATTTATAATAATAAATATTATTATTATCATCATTCTCACATCATGCTTGCTTCAATAATTCTGGTAAAGATCACAGAGTGTTATTTATAATAATAAATATTATTATTATCATCATTCTCACATCATGCTTGCTTCAATAATTCTGGTAAAGATCACAGAGTGTTATTTATAATAATAAATATTATTATTATCATCATTCTCACATCATGCTTGGTTCGATAATTCTGGTAAAGACGATTTTCTCCATCTCATTACATTTTCAGTGACGTTTTAGTGCTTCTTACAGACTGGTATCCTGGCACCAGCCCAGCTGGACTGCATTTAAATCCAGCTTGGCTTGGGAGCCTCAAGTACAGTGGACAGGATCCAGTGGAACTGGGGCATGTGTGTGTGTGTGTGTGTGTGTGTGTGTGTGTGTGTAGGGGTCATTGCTGGATCATTCTACCCACAGTGTAGCCCTTGATTTAAAAAAAAGAGCCTCGTCTTCCACATGAGGATTGGGAGATGCTAAGAAAGGTAGAGATGGACTTTGAGGGAACTGGTCACTTACCAGGGGTAGATAATCCTATAAGAAAAGAGAGATATCCTTTAGAAGAACCAGGAAGAGAAGGAAGATTTCTCCTTCAAACCAAGTGAAATATGCCTCCTGGGATCCTGAGAGGCAGTATGGGGTAGTGAAGAGAATATGAGGTCATATCCATATGAGGCTTTGGAACCAGGCAGACCTGGGTCTAATTTCTGTCTTAGTCACTGAGTCACCTTGAAAAAAGTAACTAACCTCTCTGTGCCTCAGTGTCCTTATGTAAAATGGCTGTGTTGTGCTGATGACAGAAGATGCTCTATGTACAGTAACTAGCAAGATGCCTGGAACAGTTAAGCGCCCCATAACTGTGACTTCTTTTGGGTTCTTAAAGTGACAATCAGAGAATGGGCCCTGATAGCACCCTTAGTGCCCAGAGCCTCGTAGGTTATTGATGCACAAGTGTGAATAACTGGCAAATCCAGGGCACCCAGACTGCATAGTCGTAGCAATACTATCTAGTATTTATTGAGGCCATGCCCTACGTTCTTGCTAACACTTAATATCCATTATTTCACATAATCATCCCAATAGTCCTGTGAAGTAGGAATTATGTGCATTTTACAGATTCAGAAACTGGGACTAGGAAGAGGGGAGTCTGGGCTCACATCCCTCATGACCCCAAAGCAGGTTCCTGTGACTGCTGGACCTAACTCATTGTCCCTTCATCTTCTGCTTGGAGAGCTGGCATCAGTTTTGAATCAATGCTACAAATCACTCTGATAAATAGGTTTAAACAAATAGAACCATATAATTGGAGAATGTTATACTAGGTAGTCTAATGCCTAGGAAATAAATCAGCCTTTTAAGTTTTATATTGCAATACAGTTGAAATATTTAATAATTATTGCCAGAGAATGGTATAATGCAGTACTAAAAATGAGTAATTGAAAAGCCCATCAAGGCAGATGAGGCATCTTCTCACTGAATTGCTCTCGAATACTTTACATAATTATTTTATTCAGATTTATGATCAGCTCAGCAAAATGTGTGTCTCTTTATCCTGCTCGGCCTGAAGTTGTTCAGGAAGCCTTTTTATGTTGTGCTAACACCTTCTGGGATGGACAAAGGAATGCCTCTTGTACACTAATGGGGCTTTCAATGGTTTGACTTCATTTAGCAAAGGACAAAGCTAGGAGCAAAAACTCAGTTTGCTGAGGGCCATCCATGTCCCAGTCACTGGGCTGGGCTTTATATGCATTAACTATGTTGGCTTATTTAAAGTCCATAACAGTCCTGAGACTGGACTACATTTTCCATCTCACAGAAGAAAACGGGGCTCTGAGAAATGGTGTCACTTAATCAGATTTGCCAGGCTCAGAGTGAACTCACACCCTGCAGTCTGGCTCCAAACCAGTGGCCTTTCCACTACATCACCAGCCTCCAGAAACACCCTGTGTGCCCAGAGAAGGCTTAGATTTTTGGAAAGAGGATTCTAGTAAGGTCAGATGCAGAAAAAAACTGATCCCAGCCAGATTTTATTTGCAGCTCTGGCTTTTTAAACATCTGAGTTGACCCTCCACCTCCACCCTCCCTCCTCATTCCTCCAGTTCTTACAATGTCAGCACCTCAGGGCTGAGAGGGATCCAGCCCTGTCTCCACAAGGGACGCAGTTTCTCATGGATTCAGCCTCCCCGCCCCTGCCCGATCATCCCAGGCTGTCGGATTTATCAGAGGCACAAGCTTATCAGCTTGCCTCTCCCTAGAGCCCTGGAGTGGGAGTTCTTGGCAAATTCAGTTCACTGGCAAGTGTGGACAGATGGCTGCCTGGATGAGCCGGCAACCTTTGTTTCTGGTCTCACCCATATGTCAAAGTGGCCCAAAACAAGGAAAAATGGGGAGGGGCCAGGAGGAAAAGGATGGGGCTACCTTACAGGCAGGAAAAATAATATAATCTTTTTTTTTTTACATTGCATTTAGAAGATTATAAATAGAAGAGAGGGACTCTCCTACTCTCCCTTACCCTAGCATAGGATAGTGACATTTCCAGCATTTTTCTGATTTTTCTCCCCAACGTCCCAGTCTCCACCTTACCCATGATGCTTGGTTGAACTCTGCTTAAGTCAGCAGACATCAGCACAGGGTCAAAACTGTGCTCCCCTCTCCCCCACCCCTCGCCTTGAGAATGAGGTAAGGTTCTGCTGAGGGTTATTTCAGAAGAGGCTTAAACAGGTCCTTGAATGTCTTCATTCTCCAGGACATAAAAGCACGTCAGATTTCCTCTCGCACAGCAGACCTCATACACGGGCTTAAATCTGACTGAATATGGTACACGTCTGTGAACTTCTCCAGACCCTGGGGAAATGCCAAACTTTGATCTAACTATACTTTAGCACTAAGAATCTCCCTTAAAGAAGTGGATTTATGGTAACTCTCAGTGGCTATTTGTCAAACGCATCCAATGTGGTTACCAACCTGGGGGGTACCGATGCTTGCAAAACAAATCAAATGTCTGAGGAGAAGGCATTTTGTCTCTGTGCACCGGAAGGTGGAGGGTGGGCAGATACACGGATTAAGTCACGCAGAAAAGGGTGGGAGGCATTCCCTCCGCTGTAGGGAGCACGTGAGCTGGGCGCCCTGGGAAGCGAGCTGAGAGCCTGGCTCGTGCCTTGCTGAGAAGCAGGAGATGTGAGCGGTTCACCAGCTGAGGGATGACAGGAAGAAACTCTTCCAGATAATTACTAGAAGCCGAGGAATCAGCTGTTGTCCTGTCAATACGGTGTATTGTAGGAGAAAGAACATTAATGAGAAGGGAGAAGGGTCAGGAAGAACAAAGGGAGAGATAGAAACAGGCAAAGGAACCATGGACTGAGTGCTCCTCACTGGCCATGGACTATGCTAAGTGTGTCTATTTGTCACCCCATCAACACTCCGGCCTTCCCAGACACTGTTTCCTCTCCTTGTTGCTAGACTAGTTTCTACTTATGATCTCACTGCACGTCACTTCCTCTGGGAAACCCCAGAGCCTGAGCCAGATGTGCTGCAGTCTGTGCCCGCCTAGTCACCACCCTCATCCCCCTTCATCCTCGCCTCTCCAGAGCTCCATCACCTCCTGAACGCGAACCCTGGAACCATCTGGGAGCTTCGTGGAAATAATGATGCCAGGCAGACCAGTTGAATCAGAAGCTTTGGGAGTGGGGGCCAGGGTAGCAGTGTTTTTTGAAAGGCCCTGGTGATTCTGGCGGACATTTAGGATGACGAGCATCTTGAGTCTAGGCTGTCATATCTGACAGCAGGGGCTGGGTCTACCTTGCTTACTTTGGTGTCGCCAGCACCTTGCTCTGGTTGTGGCACATCACATAAACTTAATTAATCTTTGCGGAGTGAATAAATGAATTAACTAAAATTAAAGAAGTGTGATTGCTTTCCTTTTAGAGAAGAGGAAACTGATTTGTGGAGGCAAAATAGCTGGCTTGTGGAGGCAGAGTTGCTGTAAGAGGAGGAACTGAAGTGTAGGCTCCACGGGGCCAGGGACCTTGTCTGCTTTATTGCACCCTCTCTTCCCAGTGCCTAGAGTTGGGTCGAAGACAGGACAGGAGCTCAGCACATGTTTACCTGGTCTCTCTTACTTTGAAAATCAATCTTTCCCACTGTTTCTTGCTGCCAGCCCTGCCTCTGCCTTTATCTATGTGGCTTTGCACAAGTCTCTCAGGATCTCAGTTTCCTAAAATGAGGAAGTTGGATGAGCTGGCCTCCAGAGGATTCCTTCCAGTTCTAATCACAGCAGACTGTGCTGACTTATCTATATTGTTACTTCTAAGGATGCAAATCCAGCTATTAGCCAGCACCTTCTGCACAGAGCAACATCTTCATATTTGTCAGGATGCCCCTGAATCCCTCCTTCTAGTCTTTTTTCATACCTCTCTTTCCTCCTTCCCTTCTTCATGCCTCTCTTTCTTTACTTTCTCCTTCCTTTGCCAAGTATTCCCAGTAGGCAGGCTGTGGTCAGCAAGAACTCACCTTCATCTCCTGGTCAGCTCTTGCTCCAAACAATACACAGCTGTGAAAATGTGGTTAGTAACTCATCATCCCCCTAAATCCAATTCCAGAGAAAAGCATTGTTTTCTTGATGTAGTTGTAGCACAAAGGAAGAAGAGAACTCATGTTTGTTAAATGTCTACTACACGCTTGCAACGTCATTATGTTATCTCATTTAAGCCTCACCTCTGACTGCTTGTCAGTTTTATCTCCACAGTATTTCTCTCCAGCATCCTGGAACACCCAAACTCTATAAACCACTGCAGCAACCTCTGAATTTATCTCTCTGCTTCCACACTTAACCCCTACAATCCACTCTTCCGCAGAAGCCAGAGTGCACATTTAAAATAATAAATCAAATCATGTCATTTCCCTGCTTAAAGACTTCCAATGGCTTTCCATTGCACTTAAAATCCAAACTTTATAATGCCCGCTGCCAATTCCCCACCTGATCTGGCCCCTGACAACTTCTCGGACATCATCCCCTGCCACTCTTCATCTCATCGACCGTGGTGCAGTGTCTTAAATATGCTCAACTCCAGAGCCTCTGATAGTTCCCTTTGGTTGTCTCCATCCTACCTGATCCCACCCATAGATCTTAAAGAGTTAGGAAGGAAAAGAGCAAGGAACAATCTGGATATGCCTGAGACTGCCATGCAGCTGGTTTTCCAGGTGAACATGCTTTTTAGCTTTGCTCCTCACCTTCGCTTTCTTAGTGTGTTGCAATCAAGGTAGATGAAGCAACTCAAGGCATTCTACAGATAAAGTCAAATGCCTATGCAAACTGTGGTGAAGAACCAAAAACACTTCCTTCTCTTCACCTATTGAAAGATTTCACTAATTTGTAACTTGACTTTTTAGGTGGTCAAGGAACAGAAGTTTAGCTTTGGGGGAAGGAACCTAGAATTTATTGAGCTGTGTGCTGGGCCTTTTAAACATGATTTTGTTGACTCAGCAGAAGAACATTCTCAAATAGGTATTACGACCCCATGTTACAGGGGAGGAAACTGAGGTTCAGAGGAGTTAAGCGATTTCCTGAGGAACACACAGCTTTCCTAATGGACAGAGCCAGTATTCTACCCAACTGTATCTGAGCCCAAATCTCAGGCTCTCTCCTGTGCCACATCATCTTTCTTTACTAAGCAAATCCTTTCTTCCCAGCAAAAACAACACCAGAGTAAATGTATGGGTAAGTAATGATTAAGATATAAAAGTGAGAAAAGGCTGTTTTCCAAGCCTTTTTGGAGGCTCCATTTACCTGTGCTAATTGTAATACCTTAACAGCAAGTTGTTCCTAAATATTCATTAAATTGGATCCCCTAGGGCCTGTATGTGAGAACTCAGTTGTCTGATATTCTGAATTCCTAAATGTACCTGAAAATAACCAAATGTCATTTCTCCCAAAGCATTCTATAGTTCAGATTGGTAACCAATTCAAAATGACCCTCTGCTCAACTAGTGCTTTTTTGCCTTTTTCTTTTATTCTTGGAACCATAAGGTCAAACTTGGACAGTGTCACCTGCTGAGCCCCCTGCTGGGTTCTCTTCCTGGACGCGGTTGTCAAGAGAACAATCCTGATTTCAACAGTAGAAACAGCAATCAATGCTTGCACAAAAGACTTAAGGACAATGGGAGACGTGGGTGAGTTATTTATGCTCCTAGGTCCCTTTGTTCTTTACAAATTAAGGGCTTGGGTGATCAGTGAACTTTAGGAATGCATCACACTAGATAAGAGAAATGGGTTTCTTAGGGAGTCAATGAATGTCCTCTCTCAACATCTTCACTTATATCAGAAATATCCACACTTTTCGGTCCTGGAGGAAGGAGCCAGCACCAAAGCAGGAACTGGGGGACACAAATCCTGGGGGAACTTGGGGAGCTCACTCAACCTTTCTGGGCCTTAGTTTTCTCATGTAAAAATAGCTCAGTGGTAACAAAATCCCCTGCAGTTATGAAATATTATGACACTGCTCTCAGATTCAGCCTGTTTGGGAAGCACTGAACAGCGAGCCAGGGATTGGATCCCGGTGCTTTTGGGTCTCTTTCCCTCTTTTCCTCTCATGTTGTCCACATCCTGGGAAACTGCAGCGTCCACACTGATGACCAATAGGCAGCCCTCAGCCCTGAGCTCTGCTCCATCTGCCACCTCCTCCCTGATGTCAACCTTGGCCCCTGTTGGGACAGAACTGCCATACCTTTGAAATCTTAGTCTATGCAACTTCCTCCTAAACACAACTTCCTATTTTTCATTCATTCATTCAACAAATATTCATCGCCTGCTTGCAACATGCCAGATACAGTCACGTGCCTCATAACGACGTTTTGGTCAACGTTGGACTGCATATACGACGGTGGTCCCATAAGATTAGAACCATAGAGCCTAGGTGTGTAGTAGGCTGTACCATCTAGGTTTGTGTAAGTACATTCTATGATGTTTGCACAATGACGAAATCACCTAACAAGGCATTTCTTGCAAGATAATCCTGTCATTAAGCTACACATGACCGTACTATGATATACAGTGGTGAACAAAACACAAATGGTACCTGCCCACATGTGGCTTATCGTTGGCCAGGTGAATCAGACATTAAATACCTTTGTTTTAAAGGTAAGAAATACAGAAATGTATAAAATACAAAGTGAATTGTGCCCATGACTGTACCTCCCAGAAAAAAGCACTAACTGTTGGATCATACTATCTTGCTATTCTGTAACCTCATTTTTTTCTCTTAATATCTCTTAAACAGCTCTCTAGTTCCATACCTATAGATCTACCATATACTTTTAAATGCCTGCATAATAACATGTGCCAGACATATTCCACATATTTTATTCATATCAACTTCCTTAGTTCTCAGCATAGCTTTATTTTGTTTTATTTTTTTGTGAGGAGGAGCTAACATCCGATGCCAATCCTCCCCTTTTTTCTTGAGGAAGATTGGCCCTGGGCTAACATCCATGCCCATCTTCCTCTACTTTATACGGGACACTGCCACAGCATGGCTTAACAAGCAGTGCATTGGTGTGTGCCCGGGATCCAAACCCCCGGCCACCACAGCAGAGTGCTCACACTTAAACGCTGCGCCACCGGGCCAGCCCCTCAGTATAACTTTGTGTTAGTACTATAATCACCCATTTCAGAGCTAAGGAAACTGAGTCCCAGAAAGTTTCCCAGATACCTGAGGTCACACAGGTGGTAAATGGCAGAGCCAGAATTCAACCCTGACTGTCGGATTCCAGAACGTCAGCTCTCAGCCACTGCACCTAGTATTCCATCACCAAAATGTACCATTATTTGTTTTAATTGATCCTGTATAATGGACATTTAGCTTAATTATCCCTCTTTTTTTTTTCTATTATGTATAAACAAGGCTGCAATCAACACCCTTGTACCTATATCAGCCTACACTTGTCTAATTCTGCTTATTGGATTAATTTCTAGGAGAAGAATTTCAGAGTTAAAGGATATGAGCATTTTACATTTTGATACACATTGCCAAGTGGATGGAAATGTTGAATTAATTTGCACTCCCACCAACTGCATATGATAGAGATTGCCATTCTCTTCTCAACCCTTGGCACCACTGAATCTGCTCTGGCAACGGCCACTTCCTCACTGCCAAACCTGACAGCTCTTTACAGCCTCATCCTGCTCAAAGCTCTGCCACACGAACTCCTGTAGACACGCCCTCCTGGAACTCTTCCTGGGCTTCTCTGGGGGCTCTTCTCTGGCTCTCCTCTCCTCCTATTTCTTTGGCATTTGAAATCTCTTCCCTATATGAATGCCATGCATCCATGGAGTCCTGGGTTCTCCTTTGTCTTTTTCTTGCTCTAAATGCTCTCCCTCCCTGGTGTGGCAGACTTCCTTAATTGTAGGCCCAACAGCTGTTCCTTCTTTCTTCTTTGCTAAAAGGATCCCAATTTTGTTCAAGGCTTAAGGGGTCCAGCCCCAAAAGATGAATCATGGATGGCCTAAGCCAATCATAACTATCCTGTCTCCTTCCTTGAGCTACAGGTGACCATGTGACCCAGTTCTGGCCAAGAAGACACCAGGGCAAGTCTGCCTGGGGAATTCTGGGATTTTCCTCTATGATAAAAAGATAGAGGTCTGTGAGGGGAGCATTTTTTCTCCACTAAACTCATTCTCCCCTATTTGGAACACTGTTGGTGAGGGTGAGATGCTTTAAGCTGGAGCAGCCATTTTATGGACCATGAAAGAAAGGCCAAGTGAATCACAGAGCCACCTGTCCAGGGACCTGACATCATTGAGCTGCTGAAAGAATGCTGAAGCCACTTATCTCCAAACTCTTTGTTAAACAATAAAAGAACCTACGAGAAAATCCTAGAATGGGGTTTTCTGTTTCTTATAGCCAAATACCTTCTAACAGATAGATGCATGATGATTAGATTAGCCTAATAGTCTGCCTGATGGTGTCAACCCAGGGCCCTCTCTTGAGCCTCAGAACTATATAGAATGACAATAATAACAACATTGAATATTCATTGAGTACCTGCTATGATCTAAGAACTATTCTAAATTACATATATATATTTCATTTAAACATCACCACAGCTCTATAAGGTAAATGCTAAAGTGCTATTATCCCCATTTTATTAATGAGGAAACTGAGGCACAGAGGGATTAAGTAACTTGCCTAAGGTCATAAATCTCCTAAGTGTCCGAGCTAGAATTCAAACCAGGGCAGTATAGTGTCAAGGTCCATACATCCAAATACCGTGCCATACTGCCTCTCGGCTACCTGGATGACTAAAGGGACCTTGAATTTAACATGGAGCTCATCTTCATCCTCCCTCATAAATGGGTTCCTCCTTCAAACTCTCCCTTTTGGTCAAGGCAGAAATCTGGATTCTCCTTGGACTTGTGCTTCTCTGTCCTCCCCCACGTCCAATCAGTTACCACATGCTGACAAGTAAACCTTCTGAACACGTTCTGAACTATTCCACTCTGCCTAGCTTACAGTAAATGCCTAATCAATGCTGGCTGCCATTATCAGACTCTTCATGATTGAGCTGCTCCTGCTGCTCAGGATGGTCTTTCACCATCCAAAACTCTCCAGCCCATTGAACTCACCTGATCTACTGGCTACTCTTTTACTTTGGACCTTTGACTATGTTGTCCCCTCTGCTTTGAATGCCCTGCACTACACTCTCCCTAATTAATTCCTTTACAACTTAGCCCAAGTGTCATGTCCACTGGGAGGCCTTCTGATTCCCCCACCTCTATGAATTGTTCTCCCAGCATGCTCTGCAGATCTCCATTGAAGCCCTTATCTCACGCAATTTAATCATTGGGTTACATATCTGTTTCCCTCCCCAGTCAACACAGCATTCCCAAACCAGGTTATAAACTCCTCAGGAGACGGATACAGTATCTCAATCTCAGTCCCTCCCCTTCCCCCAACCCCTGCCCTTCCTTTGTTCTCTATCTCAATTATTGGCATCATTAAACTAGAAATTCCCATGTCATCTTTAAACTCCACAGCTGACTTCTACCTCTAAAATGTTGTTTGAATCTATCCTCTCCTCCTCATTACCAAGTGAATACCTGGGTGTTTAAGATTTTAGCCTTGATGACTTTGGCAAAGCAGATCTCTTTTCCCTTTAGGACCTAGTAAGGGCTTTCTGCAGAGCAGAGAGGTGGAGCTGCTTGTCTGAAAGGTGGTTCAAATTTGAACAGACGCCCTCTGGCCATTCATAGATTGACTACATCCATGCATTGCAATGCATTTTACCTTTTTCTACACTCAAATTAGCAACAAGATCCAATGACTCTAAACAGTACCTTGCCCCATGGTTATTTCACAAGAAAAGTGAGTTAAAGAATTGTTCAGCAGCTGGCAAAGCCTTCTTAAAACCAAGTAAAGTAAAAGATAATCGATCAGGCAAGCAATCAATAAAATATAACACCAAACAGCATTCAATAATAGTGAGCTGCTCATTCTAAACAGTCCATGATTCATGAGTTTGGTCAACAATTACAAAGATGTAACAAGTATAAAAACACAAGAAGCCTAAAAATACTTAGTTGATGTAATGCATCCATTATCAGAATACACATATCTTTCAAGATACTTAGCTAGTCCCGGTTAATCCAACAATTAACATTTGCAATATGTTAAATAGCAAGCAGAGTTTTGGTGAAGGTCTTCCATTTGATTGTTTAATTTTGTAAATATTTGGAAAGACAGCGTGGCCCCATGAAATATGCCTGGCCCTGCCACTTCTTGGCTTGGTGACCTTAGGCAAATTGCTCAATCTCTGATTCTTCATCTGTAAAATCCGGATAAGAACCCAGTTCTGTCTCCATCCCAGGGCTGTCTATCATGGAGCTCAAATGAAAGGATGAATGTGCACACGATTTAAGCACTGATAAATTCTCTAGAAATAGAAGATGCATTTTGCAAAAGGGTCAGTCCATATTCCAGCCAGACAACAGAGAAGCTTTATCCACAGATCACTAAACAAAAATAATGGTAATTAAGCTAATTTAAAAATCCTTCAAGTAATGCTTAGTCTAGAAACAATGATATTAATTTTTTTTAAAAAACGACATTGACGATTTTTAAAATCAGTATGTTTCATTTATTTCATTGTTTGGCTCTCACTATTAACTAAAGGGTTGAGAATTTTTTTTAAATGAGTTTAACTGTTTTTATTTGTGACCTCATTGGCTTTCAACTCAACGAAAATGTTTTAAAGAAACAATGTCATTATTTCAGGGACCTGAATCCAGTTATACTTGGCCATTTGTTCAGACTCAACTTGAAAAGTGGTTTGTAATATTTTCCTTAATAATTAATACTTCTGGAGAGTAAAATTAAATTTCTCATTTGAACATGGGAAAATTAAACATGTGCCAGCAGGGCCACTGCCAATGAAAATGAGCCTGACACCAGCACCGATCTTACAAAAGTCTCCCTCAGCACCAGCAATGCACGGGCACCTGCAAAGGGGGTCTAAAGCCTGCCTTGCAAAGTTGCAATGCCATGTGTCTATTCTGTAGGCAAAAGTCTGCTGCTCTGCTGTCAGCTATTGCACAACGCGCATAGGTCTCAGTGGCCAAAGGCAGCACCTGGCACTTATTAAGTGATCAAGAAGCATTGCCTGGACTGAAACTAAAAAATGGCACATTATCTTCTGTAGAGATAAAAGCAATTGTGTGAGTTAACACCAAGCTTCCTGACTTTCCCAGTTCAAGTCCCCAAAGCACTACTAACATGATCATTTTAAAACTCTATTTTAAAAGTATTAATTTTAGATTAAACCAGATATGAGCTATCTTAAATTCTTTTTGAACAAGGTTGGGTATATATTTCTTTTTGAATGTAAGTATAAAAATATAACAGAAAAAAAAAACCCCTATGCTGAGAACTTGCTTTAAATCATCCATTACCAATAAACAAGCAGTGCATTCTGTTGACTGCTAATCAAATTTAGAGAAAGCATGACCAGCGCTATAGTTATATGGGCCCTTTTCCAAATAAATGGATGAATAAGTTGGTTGTTATTCTGATACAAACGTCTACCTGGATGCATATACTTCTGCCTTCTTGCTGAACATGTAGATAGCACAATGGACTCTGTCAGGCAGACCTAACTGGTTCACCTTCACACAGTTAAACCTTCATACAGGTAAGTACAAATGGAAATTGCACAGATCGTAGAGTCACCTTACTAGTTTCCTAAACCACTTAGACTTTTGTGGTTCAGTTAAACAAACCATACTAAATGAGATAATGTGTGAAAAGTGCTCCCTTGAAGAGAACACACTGCTATTATACCCACAGAGAAAAGAAAATTCCTGAGGCATCCCTAGCAGGAGGCCCGGGGACAGTAGTGTCTGAGGCTGCTATCTGAACCCTTTCCCTTCTCTTCCCTCCTCCCGTCCCCGTAAAGGAATAGAAGAAGAATCAGTCCCAAGATTGGGTGACCCCAGGGAGTAAGTCACCAACTTCTGAGCTTTCTGTGGCCATCTGTACTTGACTCATGAGAAGGAAAGTGGCCTTAACACTTAAAGGATCAGAGATCAGAGATCCCTCCTGGAGTCCTAGTAGCATGGACATTTCCCCAGCCTGCTATGAGCAATTCAGCTAAGACAAATAAAGCCAAAAGTGACCTCGAGCCTGCACATTTCCCGAGAGGTGTCCCTAAGACCCTGTACCCCTGACGCACTGCCCACCGGCAGCAAGACTTGATTCACTCCTAGCAAAAGCTGTCGCTACACAGCCAACACGGATGCACACTGAGATATTTCCAATATTTTCTTGTTCTTTGGCAGTGGAAACACAAAGCCTTTATTACAGAGCTTAAATTTATCCATCGTTACAAGTGTCAATCAATCAAGTCTTTGGAACATCCATTCACAAATTATCAAAAACTCTAAGCATGTTCATACTCCTTAATATACTAACTCCATTTCTGGGAAACCATTTTAATGAACTAATCTAAACAAAAGAAAAGTTTTCCAGTCAAATATGGTTTTATTCGAGTATTTATACTAGTGAAAAACAGGAAATAATCTTTGAGCTACAGCTCAATGGGAAAAGGTTAAGTGGACTATTTTGTGCCTATTAAAAATGATATCTACCCAGAATTCTGCTTCCAAAATTTACTCTACAGACATACAAATGAGTATGTGCGTGTGCGCATACACACACACACACACAAAAACATGCAGGTTGGTTTGCAATAGAAAAAAAGGTAAAAACAATGTATATGGCCATGCATAGTAACATCCCTACAATGAAATTTTTTATTTCATATACTTCTTCATCTTTGTTTCACAATAAGCATGTACAATTTTTCATAATTAAACTAACACTTTAAAAAGCTATTTGAAAAGACCAAAGTCACAAACCTGTGAGAGGAGGCAGGCCTCTGACTTGGTCCCTGGGGAATGTTCCCTATGTATTGTGTCCCTCAGTTTACAATTAAAGACATGGCAAATGTTCCTCCATTTACTCCCAAAGACAAGGCATGAAGGTGCAAACGCCTGGCCCCGGGGATTCCACACCGTCTCCCATGCACACTAACGCCCCAGGTTATCATCCTTCCCCACTGCGACAAGACACAGCATCAGACCCCTCTCTCCCCAACTCCAGATAGTCTCCACCAATTGATCAGAAATGACACACAAGACAATCCCTGTCAGAGTTCCTCCCGTCTAAAATGCCGTTGAGTGTAAGAGGCACCAATGATGCAATAACAGTTTATCTGGAGAGAAGGAATCCTACATTTCACGTGTATGTCAATTGTAAAGTGTATTCTGATTTCTGACCACAATGTTAAAAATGGGCATTTTAGAATCTGCGGAATGCTGTTGTTGCCTCCCTGGTCTGTGGCAGCCCCTTCTTTCTTTTCCCACCCATGGCAGTCTGCGCTTGCTGCCATCTCACTTACTGTTAAGAAGCCACAGCATAGACAGAAGTCACTGGGCTGGGCCCACTTAGTCCACTTAGCTGGAAGAAGAACAGCCAGGATCCAGAAGTCCCTGGCAGATTCAGGTAGGCCAGAGCCAGCTCAGGCTGGGAGCGGGGCAGGAGGACATGGGTCTCCCACACAGAGCTTCTCCACCAGCATTAGCTTCTAATTTGATTATAGTCAAAAGCTTCAAAAGAACCAGCCTTCTCAGGTTCCTAGGCTTAATACTCTTTCTCTTAAAGCCATGGCGACTGCAAACAGGCTCTGACTTTCTCTCTCCTCTCTACAAAACACCCAAGGCAAAAAATACTCCACAAGTTTGGGAGTCATTGCTGTGGGCTTGAGCAAGTAAATAACCTCTCTGAGTCTGTTTCCTCATCTTTAAAGCATTCATAACACTTTTCTCATAGGTGTCTTGTAAAGATTAAATTAGATAGGGCACCCAGTGTAGAGCCTGGCATACAGGGGGTGCTCAATAAATGCTGGCCATCATTAAGAGTATGGTGATGAACACATAGGAAACTGTGAAAGTACTAACACATCCTCTGGGGGTGTGTTAGATCTGAATGGAGCTTAACCACAATTTAAAAAATTGCTGGCATGTCCAGATATTTCAGAATTGTTTCTTACAATCTACCTTTTCTGAAAATAAGTACACTGAGATGCACTTAAAAATTTAATAAAGTGAGCTAGATTTCCCCCAGTTGGGTAAACCGGTTGCTCAAGAGGCAATATATTCAATAGTAGCAATACGGTCTGAACATTCAAGCAGCTTCCAAAACTACATTCAAACTGCATATACCCCAGGAAGATCCTACTCGATATCCAGGCAACGCAATGAATGGGACTTCTGTAGCCAAAAACCCATTGGTGAGTCAGAATTTGGGGAACAATTGTCACAAAGCCCCTTAATTCCTCCCTCCTTTTTTTTTCCAAATAGAACAGCCAAATTGGATTAATTTGCAGTCTTACGCAGAGAGTGTCTCTAAAATGACTAATTATCACTCCTTTACTAATAGATTCAGATTTTTTTATTCCAAAATCCCGAAGGAGGATAAAGCTGGCCTAATGGAGTGGAGTGGAGCGGGCTTGGTTTTCCCAGTCTTTGAGACGCCCACGCCTTCACTGATGAAACAGTCAAGGCTACACAGAGCGAGTTTAGGGAACAAGAAACAGAAGGCCTGTATAGTCAATAACCTGCATAATCAGCCTAAGAATTAGCAGAAGTTGTCAGCATGGGCCTTCCGGGACTGCCTGGATCCGTATTCCCAGCCTGCAGCTTGTTCTGAAGGAGAAGCAAGAACCGCGGTTCAGGCGGGAGCAAACTGATTTAGTAACATGTGTGAAATTGCATTTGGAGGATGGGGTTGCTGTTAGAAACAGACCCACAGGGAAAAGATGTAAGAAATATCGGAGCACAGTCATTGGAGACCATTTTGTGTAGGGACAGCAACACCTCTCCAGGAAGGCAGGATACATAAATAGACATATTAATATTTAATAACTAAGGCAGAGGATGTAAAATGTAGCCACAATTTTGTTCAACAAATGCTTATTAATTAACTACCAAGAACTAATTTTTGTGCTGGGCCCTGGAGATTCCAAGATTAAAACATGCTTTGCCCTCAAGGGGCTTGCAGTCTAGAAGACTGAGGCAAAGAGGTGAAAATAAAAGGGAAATTCACCGGAACCCAAGATTGTGGAAGCTTGAAGAGGGTGTGGCTTCTAGTCAGGGCTGGGATGGGGGAGGGGGAACTGGAGTGCCTTCACAGAGGAAGTGACCTTGAGCTGAGTCTCAAAAGAGGAGTGAGGGCTTGCCAGGCCAACAGACAAACTGGTTAATCCTGGTTCTTACCTAGAAGGCTGCAGTGTGTGGATGATGCACTCATGGAGAAAAGCCTCTTTCCCCAGCACACAGGATAAATGTGGTCTGCACATCTCCACAGTGAGGAAATGCTTGGCACCACTAAGTTGTTCTAGAAGGGAGCAGGTGTTAGTCTGGTTCTGGGATATGTCTCACCAGTGTCAAAAGCTGACCCCCATTTGAGGTCACAGGAAACGACTGTGGCACGGCATCAATCTCCCCATCTGGGTCGTGTGGCACTGGGTGAAATGCCAGGGTGGGTGTTGGGACTGAAGGTGCCTGTCAGCAGGGCTGGGTCTTCCTTGGCTGCAGTCGCCATTGGCACGAGGAGGCTTTGCAGCAACCAGTTACCAGGGGCTGGGGTAGGCAGCCCTGAGTGTTGGGCTCTGGAAGGCTGACCAGCAAGCCCTGCCTGGGAAGGAAGGAGAGAAGCATTGACAAACTCTCTCCTGGCCTCTAAGGACTTCATGACCTGACCCTCAACCACCTGAGGCGGTTGGTACCACACTGCCATACGCTCATCTACTGTCTGCTGGCCACAGTCTGCTAAGCACTTTCCATACGTTATATTGCTGCCTCACCCCTCATACCCTCGGTAGAGTCAAATGCTCTTTTTTCTGAGCTGCTGGAGCTGGATTCAAACCCACACAGACGGGCAGAGAGGGCTGAGATCTGATCTGAGGCTGAATGTGCTCCTCAAATTCAGCTGCCCTGGACTGGAGTCACATTCTATGCATAATGTTTTGGTCCTGGTCTGTCGTGATCACCCACACTAATTAGGAGAATATAAGTGATTCTTAAGAGCTTCCCATTAAAGAAAAAAGAATGGTTTGTTACAAGGAACATCAGGATTTCTACAAGCCAAGATCATATCATAATGCCATTTACCAAGGACATTGTATTTTCCCCTGCCTGGGGGCCAGTTTCATCTGCAGCAGATTGACATGCTGGAAGATGACAGTAACACATCCTCAAGCCCCAGACAGGTAGGCTAGAGCAGGGTGCGACGGTGCGGTTTAGTGGAAACAGCATAGCACAGGATATATATCCAACTCAATATTGCAGCTAGAAAAGTAAGGTCATCACACCTGGCTCACCTGCCTCAGGGAGTCTGGGTAGCTGTGAACAGATGCATGGTTATCTGTTGAGAAATCAGTTTGCTTTGAGAACAGTAGGATCATGTTTCTACACACACTTTGTTCACGTAGGTTACCTGCTTGGCCTATGTCAGCAGGATCTTTCCTCCTCTAAGAAAATCTAAACCTTCCCCAGTCTCCCCCCAGCCCCTCCTTCGCCTCCACCTGTCCTCACCTTCTGCTTCACGTTCCCCTCATCCTCTTTCCCCGCTTCCACCTCCACATTTCTCTCTGTCCACATCCATCTTTCACACCTGTGTCTCTTCTAAAATGAGCTCCCAGCCTGCTCTTCATCTCATCCCCCTCATCCAAGAGGATGATAATCCTCTTGTATTTCCAATCTTTCCTGTCATTTTCTGTTGGTTTCACCAACTGCCTAAGTCTAAATAGCCAGCCTGAGCTCTGTCTTGAGCTCCCAATCCAAATTTCCAACCAACGGTGAGCCTCTCCAACTAAATTATCTGCTGGGCCCTCCAACATGTGTAAACAGAGATGTGACTTTTCCACCAAACCCTCTCCTCTTCCTGTATCTGATCTCAGCCCTGACACTACTCCATTAATTCCTGTAATACTTATTTACTGAGCATCTATGTGTATCAGACAACATGCTAAGCACTAGGAATATAATGGCCCCCATCCTTATCTGATGAGAAAGAAGGACATTAATCAGATAGTCATCAAATATGAACAAAATTACAGCTGGGAAATTTTCCACGTGTGATGAGAGCATATAGGAGCATATAGGGGTAGTAAGAAAAGCTTTTCCAAGGAAGCAACTTACAACATATGCACTGAGATCTGAAGACTGAGTAGGCATTAGGTAGGAAAAGACGGGTTGAGTGTTCCAAACAACAAGAAAACATTTATTTACGAAGGCCCTGGGGCAGGAGGGCATCAGTGTGTCTAGAACCCAGGGAGCAAGGGAGAGAGGATGTGAGAAGAAAGAGAAGTAGGGGCCAGACCTTGCTGGGCCTTATAGGCTGTTAAGGAATTTCTCTTCTTCCTGAAATTAGTAATAAATTGACTACCTTCAATAAACATTTATTCCAAAAGATACTGCTAAGAATGATGTCAAGATGTGTGTATACACACACACACACACACACACATATACATATACATGGAATACTACTCAGCCATAAAAAAGGATGAAATCGTGCAATTTGCAACAACATGGATGGACCTTGAAGGTATTATGCTAAGTGAAATAAATCAGAGGGAGAAAGACAAATATTGTATGATTTCACTCATACGTGGAAGATGAACAAACAAACACATAGACACAGAGAACAGGTTGGTGGTTACTAGAGAGGAATGGGGATGGGGAGAGTGAAAGGGGTAAAGAGGCACATTTGTATGGTGATGGAGAGCAACTAGACTCTTGGTGGGGAACACTATGTAGTCTATACAGAAGGCAAAATATTATGTCGTTCATCTGAAATTTATATAATGTTATAAATCAGTGCTACCTCAATTAAAGAAAAGAGTCAAATTGAAAAATAAAATAAAATAAAACAAACATTTATTGAGTGCCTACTACGTTCCAGGCACTTTTCTAGATGCTGGGGACACAGGGAATACAGCAGAGAATGAAACAAATTCCCTGACCCCATGGAGCTGTCATGCTGGTAATACAGGCCACTGACGGGTGCTCAGCGAACCACGATGAGGTGGCAAAAGAGGCTGTAGGGCAGTCACTGTGGTCGTCGAGGGCGACATGATGACAGACTGGACTAGGCTGAGAAGGAAAGAAGCTGGTGGATTAGAGAGACACAGAGGAGGTACAATCAATAGGACTTAGTGATGGATTGGCCAGGGGGTGGAGTTTTTCTTTATTGTGGATTTTTTGTTGTTGTTATTTTAAGAAGGGAGATTCATGAAGGAAGTCCTAAAGCTTGAGCTGAAGGGAATCAAGAGGAAAAGTCTGACTCTACAAAAGGGGGAAGGGGCTATTGGCCATGTAAGTTTCCTGAGATGGTAGGAGAGGGTGGTAACCAGAGCCTAAGTAGAGAATCTGGCCTTAGGAGGAGGGAGAGAGCGCTCCGTTATTTTAGTAGGAGGGTGGTGAGGAAAAGATGCAGGAAGGTTTATTAACTTGGTAACAACAAGTTAAGAAGTTCTGGTCCAGGGATTTCCTTTTTTTTTCCTATAGAGAAAGACACAAGGTCATTTGATAAGAGTGATGTGGAAAAGGGTAGAGAAAGGTCAGAAATTAGAGGAAATCAGATTAGAGAAGTGGGAAAGAGAACCTTCCAGAGTAATTTAGTCAGATTGCCAGGTGGGTTGAGAGCCCTCCAAGGTCAGTGATCCTAAATGAATGTGTGTGGTGGGCAGAAAACTGTCCCCCCAAAGTGTATTCACTTCCTAATCCCCGGAACCTGTGAATATAAATTTATATGGCAAAGATGTGATTAATTTAAGGATCTTGAGAGGAGGAGTTTGTCCTGGGTTATCTGGGTGGGCCCTAAATGCAATCACATGTATCCTTAAAAGAAGAGGCAGAGGGAGTTCTGAGACAGAGACACAGAGGAGAAGGCAACGCGAAGCCAGAGGAGAGACTGGAGTGATGCAGCCACTAGCCCCAGACTGCTGGCAGCCCCCAGAAACTGGAAGAGGTGAGGAACGGATTCTCCCCAGAGGCCCTGGAGGGACTACTGTCCTGTTGACACCTTAATTTTGGCCCAGTGAAACTGATTTTGGACTTCTGGACTCCAGAACTGTGAGAAAATAAATTTCTGCCCGGGCTGCCCTTTCCTCAGGCTTTGAGATTTAGTTAAAGATTAGCCTCTCCCACACTCTCCTAATAATCATTGCTAATGTTTATTAATTATCGATGTGTTAGACACAATGTTAAATCCTTTTCCTAGAATTATCTCATTTGATTCACCCAGTGAAGTAGGTACTATTATTATTCCCATTTTACCATAAGGAAAAAACAGGCTTAGAGAGGCCACAGAGCGGAATCAGGATTTGAACCTGGGTCTCTCAGGCTCTAGAGTTGAACTCTCAGCACTCTATTACATGACCCAACAGGGCTAACAACACCTTCCTTTGTGCTTCAGAAGCCCACAGTGCATACCCTGAGGTGCTGTGATAATAATTATGAAAGTTATGATAGCTAATGCTTGAGCACTTACTGTGTGTCAGGGACTCTAATGCTTGTCTTTACAGGTTTGACCTCTTTATTATTTCTATTTTTCAGACAAAGAAATGGAAGCTAGGAGGGCTGAAGTCACACAGCTAGCAAGAGTAGAACAGGGATTGAAATCCACACCATCTAATTTGAAAAACCACGGGCTTAATCTATCCTCTGTCTCAGCCAAATGTCTAGAACATGGAAGTGGGCAACGAATGTTTAATAGAAGCATGAGTGGGCGTCATTATCACGCAGATGGGACTTACCCCATACGAATGGACGAGCCTAGCTTAGAGTGTAGAGAAAGGACAGAAAGGGTCATAGGACTGAGTTCGGGGGAGTGCAACATTTAAAGCAGTGGGTCTCATTGAGGGCAATTTTGTCCCCCAGGAGACATTTGACAATGTCTGGTAACATTTTTTGTTGTTGCAACTGGTGGGGAGAGGACGTGCTACTGACCCCTAGTGGGTGGAGGCCAGGGATGCTTCTAAACACCCTTCAGTGCACAGGACAGCGGCCCACGACAAAGAATCATCTGGCCCCAGATGTCAATAGTGCCAAGTATGAGAAACCGAGATTTAGAAATCAGGTAGAAGGGAGAAGCAAATAAAGGCACAGCCACAGCCAGAAAGAAAAATAAATGAAACCAGGAAGACATGAGAGGAGAGTGTTTTAGGAAACAAGGAGTGGTTAGCCCTCTCTGTGATGCTGAGAGATGTGGTAAGGAGATGATGGAGAAGTGTCTACTGACACCGTGGAGACCACTGAAGAAACCGGCAAGAGCCATTTTGGTGGAGTAATGAGGCTAAATCCAGGCTGGTGGGGGGTTGAGAAGTGAATGGATAGTGATAACGTGGGAAAAACATGTAGACACAACTCTCTTGAGATGCTTGGCTCTGAAGAGGGGCAGAGAAATGAGTAGTGGGTGGAGGAGGGGTGGGATCCTAGGACTTTTGGGGTTGTTTTATGATAGGAGATACTGGAGATACTGCCTCCTCCCAACCTGGACCCCTGACCAGCCTTCTCAATGGTGCTCTCGTTCCCTCTCCCCTTGGCTGGATGCTTGTGCCTTCCCATCCTCCACTGTATCCTGCATTTGCCAGCCCTGGGAAAACCACACCGCCTGTTCACTTAGCTCCAGCAACCAAGCTCTTGAGGGTTGATGGAGAAGGTTACAAATCTAGTCTAAAGGTTCCCCCTAGGAATCCTAGAGTCTTTTTATTACTAGGCAACACTGTCGTCCACCTCCCATGGACTCCCTACTACCTTCCTTCTGCACCTGTGCCCAGCCACTTTCCTCTCCTTAGTCCTCAGCCCTGCCCTTGCCCCTCTGCAGATGAGCTTGCCCCTACGTACTTGAAAAACATTTGTTGAGTATGTTTCAGGCCAGGCTGTAATCAGTATGCTTACATATTTATTAAAGAGTAGTCTGTGGAGCACCTGTATCAGATTTGCCTGGGGTGCTTGTTAAAATGCAGCATCCTCTGCCCCAACTCTTCACTCTCTTAGACACAAAGAATCAAATTCCCTGGGTTAAGGCCTAGAGAGGTGCATTATAAACAAGAACCCAGGAGATATGGATGTTCACTACAATTTGAAAACTACTGTTATACATTATTTAATATTCTCAATAATCCTGTGAGGGAGATATTATTATCAAAGTCAGAATTATATGGAAAGCATTCTATGTGAACTCTCCCACTGTCGTTTCTTGCTTATCATCAAATAATTGTGTATTTTCACCAGTTTCCCTTAGCTTTCCCTCGTCTCAAATAAAGAAGTTTCCCTCCCATTCTTGATCAAGACTAAGTCCTTTTTAAAAGGTTACCTTTAATCCAAACCCTTTTTTCCTTCTCTGGTACTTTGATCTATCAATTAATGATGATGATGATGAGGATGAGGATGATGATGAGGAGGAAGAGGTGGAGGAGCATGAGGATGATGATGATAGTGGTAGTTATAATGGTTATCATTTATTGATTACTTAGTACAAGCCAGCTACTTACTTTGGTGTCTTTTTAATTTATTATTTCATCTAATCTTCAAATATTTCTTCTACTCCTTTCTCTTTTTCTTTGTCTGGTATTCCCATTATACATACATTACTCCTTTTGTAATTGTCCCACAGTTCTTGGATATTCTATTCTGGTTTTTTGTGTGTGTGTGAGAGGAAGACTGGCTCTGAGCTAACATCCATTGCCAATCTTTCTCTTTTTGCTGAGGAAGATTAAGTCTGAGCTAACATCTGCGCTCATCTTCCTCCATTTTGTATATGGGATTCTGCCACAGCATGGCTTGATGAGTGGTGCATAGGTCTGCGCCTGGGATCCAAGCCTGCAAACCCCAGGCTGCCAAAGAGGAGCGCACGAACCCAACCACTATGCAACTGGGCTGGCCCCCTATTCTCTTTTTATGATTATGATTATGATTATGATTATTCTTTTTTCTCTCTACATTTCAGTTTAGAAAGTGTCTACTGACATATCTTCAAGCTCACTAATTCTTTCCTTGGTCATGTCCAATCTGCTGGTGAGTCCATCAAAGGTATTCTTCATATCTGTTACACAAGTGTTTTTGATTTCTAACGTTCCCTTTAGATTCTTTCTTAGAATTTCAAATTCTTTGCTTACATTACCATCTGTTCTTGCGTGTTGTCCACTTTTTTCATTAGAGTCCCTAGCATATTAATCATAGTTATTTTAAAATCCCAGCCTGATAATTCCAAAATCTCTGCCTTAACTGAGTCTGGTGCTGATGCCTGCTTTGTCTCTTCAGACTGTGTTTTTTCTTGCCTTTTAGCACTCGTAATTTTTTGTTGAAAGCCAGACATGATCTATAGAATAATAGGAACTGAGGTAAACAGGTCTTTAGTGTGAGGTTTTATATTTATCTGGCTAGGAGTTAGGCTGGGTTTAATGTTTGCTGTAGCCTTAGGTGTCAGAAGCTTCAATTTCCTCCAGTGTCATTATTTTTGTCTCCCCTGTTATCTTTGGTTTTCTCTAGAAACTCCTTCTTAAATAGAGTTTGTGCCTTGAAGCTCTCTTGGTCATCACTGTTATTATACTGGCGCCCTGCTGATGCAGTGGTAAGGTATTGGGAAGGGGAAGGATTCTATAATCTTATGATTAAATCTCAGTTTTTTTAAAAGGTCAGAGTCTCTGGGCTGTGCCTTTCAGAAGAGTTTCTTTAGCTTTTTTTTTTTGACCTCCCCTTATGTGAGACAGGAAGGCTTGATGGGGCTGGAGTTAGCTAATTGCCCTTCCCTCAGGTCAGATAAGGCTCTGGTAAAGCAGTTTCCTTTGAGGGCAGATTTTCCTTATGGAGAATACTCCAGATATCTTTCAAAATGGTTATTTTTCCCCTCCTTCTGCGTGAAACAGGAGGGGATTTTTCTCCCATCTTCGCTGTGAGAACCTGGTGAGGCTCCTGGACGTAAAATTCACAGAAATGTGGGGATCTTCTCATACCAGGCTCCTAGGAGTTTAACTCTCAAGCTAGTCCACACTCAGCCTCTAGCCATTTGTCAATTACTGTTGAAGCGTTCCTATCAGTTCCTGCCTCCAACATCTTCTCTTGAGATGAGCTGTGATTCTCAGTATTCCCATCGCTCCAGTTTGGAGGTGAGGAGGGGCAGTTTGCCTTGTGACCTCAATTCACTGATGGATCTAATTAGAGTTGTTGATTTTCAATTTTTCAGCTTTATTCTTATGAGGACAGGAGTGGTGACTTCTAAGCTCTTTACATGTCATAGTGGAAGCTGGAAATCCTTATCTAATCTTTACAACTCTTTGAGTTAGTATTATTCCAAATTGACAGGCATGGAAACTGAAGCTTAGCAATGTTAAATTAAGTGGCCCAAGCTTATGCAGTCAGTGAGGGATAGAGTGGCTATATTGCCACTGAAATAATAAAATTAAATTGGGATTCAGGCAAAGTCCTGTATAGTCATGCATCGCTTAACAATGGGGATACAAAGGCTATTTTGTCACTGTGTGAACATCATAGCGTGCACTTACCCAAACCTAGATGGTATAGCCTACTACACACCTAGGCTATTTGGTACTAATCTTATGGGACACTGGCATATATGCAATCTGTATATTGACTGAAACATCATTATGTGGTGCATGACAGTACTAGGATCCAGGAAGGCAGCTGCACAAGTATAGGCTGCTTTGGAAAGAGGCCAGGAGGTGTGTGTGTATCCTCATATGGGTACATATGAAGAAGCCCTGGGATGTCAGCTGACTGTGGGAAGGAAAGCGGCTGAGAGCAGGGGCCAGAATCTTTGTCTTTACCACAGAGTCAATGTCATTTCACTGTCAAAAAGAACAACTTGCTTTAGGCTGAAATTAAAAAAGCACACCTAAGAAACTGACAGCTATTTATTACATGCCTACTATGTACCACGCGCTGTGACAGCACTGAACAGACACAGTGCTGAACAAAGCAATGTCCCTACTCTTGTGGAGTTGACATGGCAATGAGGGGAAATAGCTAATAAGCCAGTAAGCAGATACCATGTCAGTTGGTGGTACGTCAAATGAAGAGAACTAAAGCAGAGTGAATGGGGCTAAGAGTGATGGGGGTATTGTTTCATAAAATATGGTCAGAAATGTACTCTTTGACCAAAATGACGTTTGAGCAGAAACCTGAAAGAAGTGAGAGAGAGAAGCTGATGGATATCTGGGGGAGGAGCATCCTAGGTAGAGGGAAGAGGAAATACAAAGTCCTTGAAGCATGGATCAATGGCTTAGCTGAGGATGCAGGCTCATTCAATCTGCAGATGACATAAAGCTGTGAGGACAGTGATTAGCTATGTTGGAATAAAAGATGTCAAATCTAGAAGAATCTTGAAATGCTGGAGAGATGGGCCATGTTGAACAATAAATTCATTGGGGCAAAAATCTAAGGTTTTGAACTTTATTTCAAGAAAGTAATTGCATAAGAAAGGGATTTGCAAGTTGTGGTTTGGTTACCACATGGTAGATGGATGGGAACTCCTTCCAGCCAATACCCTGGCCTCCCCAAAATAAAGGACTATGGGACATCAGGTATCAGCTAAGGGTCAACTGGAGGGACAGTTTTGTGTCCAAGGGGAGAAACCAAGACAAAGTAACTTGCAAAGGTTACACATTCTCTCTAAAGGTAAGCTCTGAGTCAGGTTCCTACTTGATCAGTGTGATAGAAAGTGACATAATAATATGTATCAAAAGACTAAAAACTATTTGATACAGAAACTTGGAACTCTATCCTACGGAAATAATCTAAAATATAGAAACACAATATGCATAAGGGCAGAGATTTTTGTCTATTTTGTCACAGCTATATTCTCACAGCCTAGAACATGACTTGTATGTAGTAGGCCTAATAAATATTTGTTGAATGAATAAATAAATAAACTAAATAGGTTTTCTTTATAAAATTATTTATAATATTTTTTAAAATTTACCTAAATATCCTACAATAGGCTATTGTTTAAGCAAACTATGATCCATTCACTCTTTGGATTTAACTCTATTTTAAAAAGCAAACAGATGGCTTAAGTATTTGTAAAACCAGAATTAAGATCTATCATAAAGTGGTTAGATCTGGAATGGAGGCTCATCATTCCCATTTTAAATATTAGGGAATTACAAAGCCACACAGTGACTTACTGATATTTTTAAGCTACTTAATACATACGTGATAAAAGTTCTTTGGGGCAGTAAAAGTTATATATTGTCTGCTAAACAATTCTATAAGGTATTTGGAAATAATTTCCAGACCTTTAGAAAAATAGATATGTAAACAATGCTAGTTCCCATACGAGAAAGCCTGAGACCAACTAATGCCAGCAAACAAGTGGGTAGGGCCAGAAATTCCAGCAGCGGTCATCCATCAATTTGGAAAACATTTATCAACTGGCCAGTGTGCCAAGCCTTGGTGAGACCGTGGGAATACAGAGATGGCTGCGGTCCAGATTTCTCTTTGCAGAATCTTGTAGGGGAATAGGAATTTAACACATCAGGGCCACAGAGTGTGTGAAGAACTACAATAAAGGGATGTGCCAAGTGTTTGAGAGGTCGGAGATGGGGTAGGGGACACAGATTCTAAATGGGATGGAAGTAAGACACAGGTATCAGGAAACACAGAGGAGATGGCATGTGAAGGGTTGAGACCTGGAGGATGAAGGATCTGTGAGATGATAAACCTGTGATCCCTGGAATGACCCAG
Source organism: Ceratotherium simum simum (assembly GCF_057802395.1). Classification (NCBI taxonomy): domain Eukaryota; kingdom Metazoa; phylum Chordata; class Mammalia; order Perissodactyla; family Rhinocerotidae; genus Ceratotherium; species Ceratotherium simum. Next base: position 16,169,220 of record NC_141906.1, read on the forward strand.
GAAGGATTATAAGGGACCAAGTAGTCGGTTTCTGTCTGTCTCTCCTACACATCTGCCCCTGGAGCTACAAGAGATGCTGAATAGAGAAAATGGCACAGACCTCAGATGTTTTAATCCTTGCTCACTGCCATTTACTGGCGCTGTGCCCTTTGTCACATTTCTAATTCACTTAGTATTACCTGGCCTGTAAGATGAGATGATAACAGTGCCTACCTCATGGGATGGGTCTGAAATTGAAAGATTAATAAATTTATTTCTTTATGTGAGAAATATTTACTGAGCACCTATAGTGTGGCAGGCACTGCACCAGCACTGGGTGTGCTGTTGTGAAAGAAGCAGACAGTCTCTGCTCTCATGGAACTTACAGCCGAGAGGGAGAGAGTGGAAGTAGGTGAAGCACCTCGACCAGTTAGTACCTGGATGCGATAGGAGTGGTTTCCTGTGTCCGCTCATTCCCTGGATGCAAAGCCTTTGTCAAGGTATAATTTGAACCCCATTTTTGGTGAAGCTGCTGTGTGGCAGTAGGTCACAAAGCCAAGGAATGAGTCCAGCCAAACACCTAGTACCCACATTGAACAGAGTTTTTTTTTTTTTTATTTACTGGGTATCGTGGACCCAGCAGCACTGAAATTTTTCATTTTACTTTATAGCCTTCCCAATCATATTATAGTGAAGATAGAAAGAATTAGAGAAGCCTGTCTCTCCCCTCACCTGGTAGAGTCAGACAGACAACTGGTCAATTATACCTAAGATGAGATGTCTGGTCACGTCTACAGAGGGATGGAGTTAGCGATTCATTGGACACAGATGTGGAAAGGGCACCTGGCTGCTGCCTCAGAAGGAAGAGACATTGATTGAAGATCCATTATGTTCGGGCACTGTGTTGGGCATTTTACATAAATTATCTCATCTGATACTCAAAACAACCTTTATCATCCTTATTTTATAGATGAAGGAACTAAGGTTCAGAGAAATTAAGCAACTTCTTCACCCAGCTGGTAGAGACAGAATTTGAGCCCAGGCTGGCTGACTCCAAAACCCACCTTCTTTCCATACATCCACTGTATATTCCAAATGGAAAAGCTAAGCTAGAATTAGAAGAATAATGAGATACATGGTCCTTTTGAGTAGGAAGATAAGCCCAAAAATAGAGATGCTTTCTACTGTCATAATAACCTGTGCCCACCACTGACACTGTCAAATTCCAAATGACCACCTGTAGAAACAGAGGGGCTAATACGTACATATACATGCGTGCGTGTGTGTATGTGTGTGTGTGTGTGTGCAGAGAGAGAGAGAGACTTTAGTTAGACCCTATAATTTAATTCTCAAAATTAATAATAAGGAAATACTCATGATGCTGACAACGATTTATGTGTTAAGGTGTTCATTGCAGTGTTTTTTAAATAAGAGTAAAGAGAATAAAAGAAAGAGGAAAACTGGAACCACATATCTTGCCCAATAATAGAGGAATGGTTGAATAAATTATAATTTGACAGTATGGTGGAATATTATAAAGTCATTAAAATTCATGTTGTGGAATAATATTTAATTGCATTCAAATAGGTTCATAATATAATGTTCATGAAAAATAAAACTGGATATAAGACCCTATATAGAGTACAGTTCCAATATTTTGTTGAAAAACTATATATATGCGTATATATACACGCATATATATACACGCATATATATGCATATATATACTTAAAATCTGGAAAGAAATGTACCCAAATGTTAATAGTGATTATCTTTAGGTTATAAGATGATGTACTGGTATTTCTTCTTTATGTATCCTTTTCTGTGTTTTCCAACACAAAACAAGAGTGTGCTTTGTTGGGAGAAGAGGTACTCCAGTGTCCAGGAGTCTGGTTCCCAGGCTCAGGCCTTGCCTGCTTGGAAGGAAACTTCTTTTCATCCTTCCTGGTAGCAGGCACCGGAGACCAGGGCTGTGGAAGCCTGAGGACCCGTCCACCCCAGGCACTCACATGGCGTGCTGCTTCTCGCTCTTCTTACAAATGATCTTAGATGGCAATTTAAAAAAAAGAAAACTAGGTGTTGAATAAGAGGTATTGACATTGCTTTTAAAATGTGTTCTTTTGACTGCTTTTTTAGGGTACCAGCTCCACAGAGGTGTTTTAACACTGAGTGAGTTCCTGAAGGGAAGGGGCCAGCATGGCATGTCATTCAACCCCTGATTCATCATTCATTCATTCAAGAAAACTTTTACGGAGGTCTCACTGGGCTGCATGCACTTGTCAAAAAAGATATAGTGAAACATTAAAACAGAAAGTTTTAAAATAGAGGTCTGAGGAAAGAGTAGAGTGGTCTTACACATACCCTTCATCTTCACCCCTTGTACACAGGCAAACTTCAACCACCCAAAGAGACAACTCAGAGTTATCATCTCTATAAACGTCCCTTCTCTGCCCTCAAATCAGCACTCAGTCCTCACTTCCTGGAGATGATTGTTTTCTTATTTGCACAAATGCAGCAATTATAGCACCTAGCAGGCTGCAATATAGTTCTTTCTATACAAGTCTCTTTGCTCTATGTCACACGTAGGAAATGATAGCATTTTCCTAGAGTAAACAGATGATACCTCCCCAATATCTAAGGAAATAAATATCTCTCCTATAACCCACTATAATCCACCAGTGTACACAGAATACCAGGGCTGGGAAGTTTTGCTGTAGATCTTGACCTCATAATACCAGGGACCAGGCCTTAATTATTCATCTCAATATGCTCAGAGCCTGGTGTGTTGCCTTTCACATAGCTGGTAGTTAGTGCTTTCATTAATTCATTTCAGCTAATATTTATTGAGTGTCCACCACATGCCAGGCACAGTGCTAGTTGTTAGAAATACACTAGTGAACAAAACAGATATGGTCTTGCCCTACAATTTGGTAGGGCAGAACAATATTAAACAAATAATCCTACACACCAATACACAATTCAAAGTTGTAATAACCAATCTGAAGGAAAAGTACAGAGTGCTATGAATGCTATGGAAATATCTGAACAAATGAATGAATGAAATAAAACTCTGTATGTTTTATACTGTAACATTCGTTCACTAGAAAGGTGTACTCTATAGAGACAGAAAGAGAATATTGTGGGCTCTCTCAGGATGGATTAAGAATCCCACAAGACAATCTACCTCCTGTGCTCATGCTCCCATGATGCATCTCAAGACCTCATTATTTTTTTGTGGTCCCATCTCATGGACGACTCATTCTGAACTTACTTATAGGCAACTAAAAATCCTAGGTATTTTTGTTGTTTGTTTGTTTTATGTGCTGCCATAAATCCAAACCTCTCTTCTTGTATGTGTGAAATTGGTTATTTGGATCTAGGTAGGTGACTTTCTGTTTTCCTCCATTAGCTTTCATCTTGCTAGATTTGGTCTATCAATCTGACCCACCTAAATCCTGTGATGCCCAGTCCTGATAAGGGAATATATCTTTCCCTTCACATCAGTGGGTGTGGCTACCATGATGGAATGCCCATATTCAGGCTATTGAAAGGAGTGCTGAGTGGAATTTTTTGGGGGGAGGGGGAACCACCTTTATAATACACATCAAAAACATAAAAATGTCCATATTCTTTACATTTGTAATTACACTTCTGGGAATCTATTCTAGCAAAATAATGCCAAATAAAGGAAAAGTTTTATGCAAGACACTATTTTTACTCCATTATTTATAATAGTGAATGGCAGATCGAAAAATCCTAATATCTTATAAGGAATGTGACTAAGCTTAAGTGAATATAACAAGAGAAAGTTTTCCTAGAAACTGAGAAAATTCCAAAGAGCAGGCTTGCAATAGCATTTTATTTTTAGAAAAGTGTGTCAAAACTCTTTTTAGCTTCTCACATGGCTCAGAACCCATTAAATGCTAATAAATATTTATTGTTAATGAAGAGATAATGAAAATAGTTTAGAAACAGGTGATTAAGAACGTGGAATAATTAGTTATTAAAAGATACTTGTTTGTATGGTGTTGACAAAGGATCTTCTCGGGCAAACATCCCTTTAAAATGAGGCTTTCTTCCTTTGACTGGCAGACTATTACTTAAACTAGCTGATGGGTAGAAGCCTTAAATTAAAAATAAAATCAAGCAATGGTACTGTAAATTAGCAGCTTAAATACTGTCGATATATATTTGAGTGCCTACTCTCTGCAGGGCGCAGTTCGAGGTGCCAGGGGTACAGCATTAAACAAGACAGATAAGCACCCCTGTCTCATGGAGTGTATAACTTAGTGGAAGGTGGAAGATAATACTCAAGTCAGTAAGTAAAATAGACAGCATGTCAGGTGGCACTAAAAGCAACGGAAAAAATTAAGTGGAGAAGAGGGACAGGGAGCCCAGCTCAGGGAGTGAAGGAGGAGGAAGTTTCAAATAGGGTGATGGGGCAGTCTTCTTGGGAAAGGGACATCTGAGCAGAGACCCGAAGGAGGCAGGAGAAAGAGCCGGGCAGTTGGCTGCCCATGAGCATTCCAGGGAGCAATTCACTTTCAGCAATACAATTCTAAAGGATTGGTGGGTTACTTTTGTGCAGGCAATCCAGCCTGTGCATTCCTCGTCACTTTCAATTAACCACGAGTACACCCAGTTAGCCCATCAAAGAGAGATTCCCGTGTCTCTTCCTTCTGGCAGCCAGCGACAGACACTGTGGTCTGTGCCAGTGCTGCCACGCTGGACCCGCTGCTGGAGGCAGAGGAGACAGCCCCACCCCCTTCCTGGGCCCTCTGCCTGAGTGGTGAGAGCTGTAACCCTTCCCCTCCTGGTACCAGGCAGCCCCATTCCCTCCCCACTGAGTCTGAAGGGGCATTCAAGTTTGCTTTCATAGTGTTTGACCCTGGTGAGTCTGTGCTCTCCAAGTAAGGCCTCACTCATTTAGAAGCAAAATTACCCATTCTCAGAGTCACTTTTAGAACTAAGACTGTAATCTTTAACCAGATTTAAAGAGTATTAGAATTTTGTTGTTGTTGTTAAGTCCTCAAAGCTGTTATATTTGGAGTGAGGGTGTTAACAAAGAAGTACATCTAAATATTTGTTGAGCACCATGTATATATTTTTAAAATTACCATGGCATTAGTAGTTTCTGATCATCTGTGCGTGTTCCAACTGAGGACTTGCTGACTTTCCGCCACGCCTGTCGGCAGCAGAGGTCAAGTACAATTACAAGGAGGACGCCGTAAGCTCCAGGAGGGCAGGACTATGGCTGTTTTTCTCACCATTGTATCCCCAGTGCTACCTCAGGGCCTGGCACAGAAGAGACACTCCATAAGTGCTGGTGAATAAACGGAAGACTCCAAAGATGACAGCTTTGGTACAGACAGAAAAGACCTTTTATGCCAGAGTGGGAGGGGGCGAGCATAGAGACCACACTGTCTGAAGCAGGACAGGCAAATGGAGGCACGGGCTATGATCCCTCCCTCTCTAACCTCTGAGATGATGGGAACCCAAGTGGAGTGTGCATTTAATGCACAGGGGCAGGGCAGGGCACGGAGATGAAGTGTCAGAAAATCACTGGCACAGTGTTTGCCCCCCACCTCCCTCCTGCAGACATTGAATTACTTTGGTCAATTTACTAAACCCCTTGGAGACTCAGTTTCATCATCTGGAAAATGGGGATAACAATACTGACCTCACAGGGTTGCTATGAGAATTAAGTAGGATAATGCATATAAAGCCCTTGGCACAGAGGCTATTACCATAAATGAGTAGACCCTCATTTTTTCACTTAACACCTACAAACTGAGAGGCAGTGTACACCATGGTTGGGAGCAGGGACCCGGAGCCAGACCGCCTGGGTTTGAATCCCAGCTTTATGACTTAGAGCCGAATGTTCTTAAGAAAGTTACTTAATTACTCTTGTACCACAATTTCCTCATCTGTGAAAAACAGGACAATAATGCTTATCTCACAGTATTGCTCTGAGGATTAAATCAGTTAATAAATGTGAACCTCTTAGAACAGTATCTGGCACACAAGCATTATTATTGTATGCTAGGCATTTTTCATATTTGTTTCCCACTTTGATCCCTCTAGGGCTGGTGGCAGCAATGAGGACAGATAGGGGCAGACAGATATGTTGATGTGATGACGGAGGAGTTCACGGTGGATGGGCTGGATCCATGTCTCATTTCAATACCGGTTCTCAAACTTGAGGGTGCACTGGATTCACCCTGAGGGCTTGTTAAAACACAGGTTGTGGGGGCCCCACCTTCAGAGCTTCTGACTCAGTAGGTCTGGGCGGGGCTTGAGACTTTGTGTTTCTAACAGGTCCCCAGAGGGTGGTGATGCTGCTGGTCCAGAGACCACACTCTGAGAACTACTGTGATGTAACAAGAAAGGATGTGAGAAGCCCTAAGACAAGGAAGAAAGGAAGATGCATAAAGAGATAGGAGTTCTGAAACAATTCCAAACAGGACTGAGTTATGGACACCAGTAGAAAGAATAATTTGTTCATTTATTCATTCAACAAACATTTACTCACTGCCCACTATGAACAGGGCTCTGTATTCACCCATCAGTTGCAAAGACCGAGATTTAGCTAAGCAGAAATAATAGCGAGTTGAAGAGAACTATCAATTTACTGGATTAAAACAGAACAGCGTTAAAAAAAGAAGCCATATCCTCATCACGCCTAACTCCACATCATGTCCCCATTAGGCCTAACTCAGGCTACACTTTTTTTATTGTGGTGGAATATACACAACATAAAATTTACCATTTTAACCATTCTTAAGTATGCAGTTCAGTGGCATTAAGTACATTCATATTGTTGTACAACGATCACACCATCCATCTTCAGAACTTTTTTCATCCTCCCAAACTGAAACTCTATACCTGTTCATCAATAATTCCCTATGTCCCCCTCCCCCACATCCCCTGACAACTATCCTTTACTTTCTGTTTCTATGAATTTGACTACTCTAGGTACTTCATATAAGTGGAATCATACAATATTTGTCCTTTTGTGACTGGCTTATTTCACTTAGCATAATATCTTCAAGGTTCATCCATGTTATAGCATGTATCAGAATTTCCTTCCTTTTTAAGGCTGAATAATATCCCACTGTATATATATACCACATTTTGTTTATCCGTTCATCTATCAATGGACATTTGGGTTGTTTCCACGTTTTGGCTATTGTGAATAATGCTGCTGTGAGCATGGGTGTACAAATACCTGTTCGAGTCCCTGCTTTCAATTCTTTTGGGTATATACGTCTAAACAACACTTTAAAGCAGATAAATCTTGTTTGGGTGAAAATTAAGATCACACTCCCCCCATCCCACCCCAACTTTTTCCCTTCTAAGAACTTTACCCCTCCTGACACTCAGCTACCCAGATCTCTCAGCTGTCTGAATCGGATAAATCATCCACACCTCCAGGCAAATTAGCACAACAAGGACAAGGGGAATATATTTTAATGCTTTATGGGCTGAATGCATGCATGAACCTTCCTTTCCTATAATGACAACCCTGCCGATGCACTGTCCAAACACACCTGTGCCAGGAGCTTATGCAGCACTACAGAAAAGCGCTTTAGTCTCCAGAATCAGACACCTGATAGAGGAGCCTGGCCTTACTATTTACTAGTCATTTAGCAAGTGATTTAATCTCTCTAGTTTCAATTTTACGATCTATAAAACAGGGAGAATAGTTCCTATCTATTTGGTTGCTTTGAGAATTCAACTAAGATAAGGTAAACTAACTAAATTAAGATAAGATAAACCAGGATAAGGTAAAGCGCTTAACCTAGTGGCTGGCATATGGTAAGTACCCAACAAATCCTGGCCATTTTTAGTATTATTATCGGGTGATTCCTTCAGATATGTGCCAAGAAAGGTCCTGCCATCTAGGTACATAGAAGGATATTACAATGAGCATGGAATTAACAGTTCCACTAAGCCAGAAGCCTGAATCCTAAACAATGGACAATTAATTGTTTATGTTAAAAACAATTAACAATGTTTTTAATCACAGGATTCAAAATTACAACCTGGCCACTAGGGATTAAAAGGTATCTTTAATGGGGAAGATATTTTGGGGCAGGGTCCTCTGTGGAACCCACAAATTGTACCAGAGTCCCCAGCAGCCAGCTATGGGTGTAAGTATTCTTCCTGAGTTTTTTCTTTTTCTTCTGAGTTTGCAGATGCCAGATAAAAATGGATTCCACAATAATGGAAATTTGAGATGAGAAATGGTTACAGAGAATTTGGCCAGGCCTCCTCCTAGGATCGTCCCAGTGCTTCTGGGACATGTTCTGACAACTTGCTGGCCTCTTTCTAAACCTCTGAAAGGGGATGAGGTTCCCACCATTTCCTTTGGAAGAATATTCCACAGTGGAATATGACTCACTGTCAGGGCCCTTGCCTTTGAGATTCCCTTTCTTCTCTTGACCCACTTTCGTCTTGCTGTGCCCTTTTGAACCAAGTCAAAAGAAGCCTCCCCTGGAGGAGGTTGCTCTGCGAAGACTGACATTTAAAGACCATTACCACCTCTTAAACTCGGCCCTGTTCATTTAGCCAAGCAAAGAAAGCATGTTTAATTCTTTTAATCTTCCCTCATAAATCAGTCTCTTCATTCCCTTAATAATCCTTCTCCTATGCTTTGAACTCCCTCCAGTCTGGCCATCCTAAGCTCTTGTTCCGCTTACACTTGAGAATTGCATGTCAATCACAAAATAGCTGCACAGGAAAAGCAGCTGGGCCTTACTGGGGTTCCGAGCTCTCACCATGTGGCACTGTCTGCCGCCCGAAGGCACTGTGAGCCCAGGGAAGAGCCCTGCCTAGTGGTTGCCTGGTGGCCAACCCCGAAGGCCTCAAAGTAGACTTGAGGCACTTGCTGCCTACTCCATTACGGGTCTTTCAAGTGGATCTGGCCCACCTGGCCCATGCCAAGCAAATTGCACGAGAAACCACCTCAGATACTTGCACCTCTCCTTTCATTCAGGCTCCGCAGTATGTCCACTTTTCACTTGGCCTCTACCTACGAGGGCAAGGAGGGCCACTGGATAAGCCCGGAAGCGGTCTTACCTGGAAGGTCCCAGCATGGTCTTCTTCCTTGTCACCCTCTCTGTTCTCTTTGAGGGCAATTAATGTGAATCCCCTGAAGTAGGAGGGTGGAGCAGCTGAAAGTGTCACTGTAGAGAGAGAGGAAAGCAGACTATAAGCACAAGAATCAGCTGTCTTCCATTTGTCAAGTGGATGGACACGAGTTCTCCATCAGCATCACAGACCCGTGGGTTGCAGGGGCAGTGGACAGCGGAGTTGTGAACTTTCACCCTCTCTACCCAGCTTCCTCTTACATTTCAGAACCTGCTAAATGCCTGAACTGCAATCTCACTTGGGAATTCTTGAAGCAACCAAGGCTGTGGTTAGCTCTCCACCAGTGACCACAATTGGATATAGTCCCTGGTCAGCAACTCCAATCTTGACAGTTATCTAATGTTACACTTCCATTAGATTGGCCCAAGAGAAATCTAGCTGCTCATAGCACAAACTCTTGTAGGATGCCCTTTGTGCAAAGACTGCTGTGTGTTTTCCAAAACACATTTCCTCCTTCTTGTGGACACTCAGCTAGACCACATTCCCAGCCTCTCTTGCAGTTAGGTCTGCTTGCACTCCCGTTCTGCCAGTGGAAAGCATGGACAGACATGATGCATGCCACTTCCAGCCTGGCCTGTACAAACTTTCTACATGATCCTCTACTCTTCCTCTCCTACCTCTGCCTGCTGAGTGCAGGATCCAGCAGAGGACTCTGGTGTCTCAGGAGAAGGACAGTGGAACCACGAGATGGAAGGAACCTGGATTTCTGAATAACCACACAGAGACTCACTCACTGACCAGAAACATCCACATTGTGCTTTGCATGAACTGGAAATAAACTCTTTTTGGGGGGGATTGTTTGTTACAGCAGCTGGAGTTAGGACTCTACATTATACTCTTCCTTCTTACATCTACTCAGAGAACTACGTTCTCATTGAAATCTAGGTCAAGGGCCTACTTAGCAATGAAGGTCACCCCTGCCTTTGGATCCCCAATCTCCTGAGATGGAAACCTTTTACTGAAATTTTTGTACTGTGGGGTACCTGACACTTCACAATGGCCCTGCAGGATCAGACTGAAACTTGGGGTCACAAGTTTCACTTGGGGTCACAGCCTGGCTGGGCTTCTCCTCCTTTCGTGTCCTGCTGCTCTACTTCCTTACTGGCTTCCCCTGGGAACACTTCCTTAATAAGTCACTTGCACCCGAATTCAGACCTGAGGGTTTGTGTTATGGGGTAAATTGTGTTCTCCAAAAATTTATGTTGAAGTCCTAACCCCCGGTACCTGGGAATGTGACTTTATTTGGAAATAGGGTCTTTGCAGATGTAATTAGTTAAGATGAGATCATACTGGATTAGGGTGGGCCCTAAATCCAATATGACTGGTGTCTTTAGAAGAACAGACACGGAGACACACAGGGAAGAATGCCAGGTGTCAACAGAGGGAGAAATTGGAGTGATGCATCTACAAGCCAAAGAATGGCAAGGATTGTGGCTAGAGACTAAGAGAGGCATGGAAGAAACTCTCCCTCAGAGCCTCCAGAAGGAACCAACTCTGCTGACACCTTGATTTCAGACTTCCCTTAGCCTCCAGACCTGTGAGAGAATACATTTCTGTTGTATTAAGCCACTGGTTTGTGATAATATATATGGCAGCCCTAGGAAATGAATCAAGTCTGCTTCTGGGGAACCCAACCTAAGACAGACAGTCAAACCCCGCCGCACAGTCACCTCCTTCAGGATAAAGCTCAGACCCACAGACTGAGAGGCCTGCAGACTCTGGCTTTCCAGCTCACCAACCACATTCCCAGTCCCACCACACTACATTTCCGTCCTGGGACTCATTCACTGGTGGTTTCCTGAAAAGCCATATCATTTCACCCTACAGTACTTTTTTCCCAAATGCTACTCATATGTCTGGAATGTTCCACCTCCTCCATTCCTGGCAAACTTCTTCAGAAACCAGTTAAATTTTCACCTTTTGTGTGATGTTTCTTCTGACTTCTCCATCCAGACCTGGGAGCTCTTTTTTCTTGGACCCTGTTAAGTCCAAGAAATTAACCCTTTTTCTTAACCCTGTTAAGTCCAAGAAATTAAAAAACTTTTTTGTAAATTAAAATTTAAAATACCTATACCATGGGTATGATAACAGATTTACCTTAAAGCACTAGTGTGAAGCATAAACGAATTAATGTATGTAAAGTCATTAAAATCATGCTTAGCATGTAGTAGGCACTTAATAAATATTAAGTCATTATTATGAATGATGAGATTATCACATTATATAATATTGTGTGTATAAGTGTTTGTTTACCCATTTGTAAGTCCTTTGAAGGCAATAACCACATCTGAGCTCAGCAGAGTGATTAGCACAGAGTTGATGTGCAATTAAACTTACTGAATCATGGTCATAGACTTCATACTATAAAGATGCCAATTCTTCTCAAGTTGGCTTATAGATTTAGTGCAATCTAAATTAAAACCCCAGTATTTTTTTGTGATATTGACAAGCTGATTCTAAAATTTATATGAAAATGCCAAGGGCCAAGAATATCCAAGGCAATCTTAAGAAAGAAGTGCAACATTGGAGGGCTTATACTACCAGATATCAAGACTTACGCAGCTATGGAAATTAAGCCAGTGTACTACAGCAAAGAAAAATACGCCAATTGAACAGTTTGGGGTCCAGAAAAAGTTCCACAAATATATGGAAAGTTGATTTACGATAAAGCAGCAGTGGGGAAAAGATGGCACTTTCAATACATGGTGCTAGCACAACTCAATAACCATGTAGAAAAAGGTGAATCTTGGCATTTACCTCACATCATACATAAAAACATAGATTGTAGAGCTGAATGTGAAAAGTAAAACAATAAAGTTTTTAGAAGGTAGCATAGGATAATATGTGATTGACCTTGCAGTAGGCAAGAGTTTTTAAATAGGACATTAAAAAACAGACAATAATGGAGAAGATACATAAATGGAGTGACATCAAAATTGTGTTCATCAAAAGATACCATTAAGAAAAAGTGAGCCACAGAGTGGAAGAAGATATTTGCAATCCATATAACCAGTAATTGACTTTTATCCAAAAATATATAAAGAACTCTTTCAGATCAATAAGAAAAAGGTAAACAACCCAATAGAAAAAAATAGGCAAAACACATGAACTGATACTTCACAAAAGAAGGTGCCCAAATGGCCAGTAAATACAGGAAAAGATACTCAACCTCATTAGTCAACAGGGAAATAAGAATTAAACCCACAATAAAATACTACTGCATTTCCACCAGATGGACTAAATTTGAAAGGATTAACAATATCAAGTGTTGCTAACTGGAACTCTCACACACTGTTGATGAACTGAAAAGGAGCAATTTTCACCAGAAAACTTTTGGCAGTATTTACTGAAGCCGAACATATACATACCCTGTGACCCAGCCATGCCACTCCTAAATCAACAGAAATGCACACACATGTGCACCACACGACATCTATCAGAAGGTTCATAGTAACATTATTTGTTAGAGCACCCAACTGGAAACACTCCAATGTCCATCAGCGGTAGAATGGGTATATAAATTGTGGTATATTCACATAACGGAATGCCTTATAGTACTGAAGATGAACAAGTTACTGCTACATACAACAACATGGATAAATCTCACAAACATAATCTTGAGTGGAAGTAGACAGACATAAAAGAATACATGTGTGGGAGAGGAAAGGGAGCACTGATTTGGAGGGGGCACAAGGGATGCTTCTGGAGCACCAGTCATGTCCTATTTCTTTTTGTTTTGTTTTTTATTGTGCTTTTTTTTTGTGTGTGAGGAAGATCAGCCCTGAGCTAACATCCATGCCAATCCTCCACTTTTTGCTGAGGAAGACTGGCCCTGGGCTAACATCCGTGCCCATCTTCCTCCACTTTATGTGGGACACCACCACAGCATGGCCTGACAAGCGGTGGGTCGGTGCTCGCCCAGGATCCGAACCCGGGCTGCCAGCAGCAGAGCTCATGCACTTAACCGCTACGCCACGGAGCCGGCCCCATGTCCTATTTCTTGATCTGGGTGCCAGTTACATGAGTGTATTGAACATGTAATAATTCACTAAGCTGCATGATTTGTGAACTTTTTTGTAAGTTATATTTTGATAAAAATGTTATTAAACAACGTTTCTGCATGCTCAATATTCATCTTTTTGTACATCTGTGCAGTGCACTTAAAAGACTAATCATAAACTCAGTTTCCCAGAATGCTGCATTCCTGTAGGTTCTAGAAAACTAAGATTCTACTCCACCTTATTGAATATAACACACAAGATGGGGGCTCTGGAGGCTGAACTCAGTGTGGGGTTTCAATCCATAATTATGACTGGTGATGATGGAATCACACAGTACAATTTGAAGGAAGAGAGAAGACCCTGTCCCTCCAGAGAACCCTATTATATGACTCTCTCCTGAAAGGAACAAATGTGCAATGTGTTCTGAGTCTCAGTAATGACTGAAGATGACTGCTTGGCAATAAATAATAGAATCTTCTCTCTAATGACTCCTCCCAAGTGCCTCCCAAGAGAGGCCATTAAGAGACCCAAGAAATTCAAGAAAATTGCTTATGAAGGATTAAAAAAAAAAAGTCCATTTGGAGCCTTCCTGTGAGGGCATACAGAGAACTGATTAAGAGCAAAGATTTCAGATTAGAACCCCAGAGCTACTGCTTATTAATTATGTGACCCCTGGCAAGTTACTTAATCTCCCTCTTTCCTCACTTTTAAAAAGAGGTTAATGATATTGACTTTCTCTTAGGAATACGGAGGACTAAATAAACATTTATCACAGTGCTTGGCACATACAAAGGATTCAAGAATCGTAAAGGATGATGGTGGTGGTGGTGTTGGTGTTGATGGTGATGGTGATGTTGGGATGAAGAAGATGATGATGAAAATGATTACGATGATGAAGATCATAATGCTCAGCAGGCTAATTAACCAACAATGAGTTTCAAAGGGCTGGTCCTCAGGAACAGTGATTGAACTTCCAAAGAAAAACTCTAGTAGGTGCCAATGAAGGGCCACCAAGAGAATTGCAATGCATATAATTGTCTTTGGGATGATCCTCACAGGGCCAGGTTACAGGGAGACTCGGGTAAGTTCTTATAATGAACGGAGTCTTCTTGCAGCTCATCAACTCAAGACAGAGTGCCCTGTGAGGACCTCTCAGCCCCTCCCACCCCCACATCATAAAGCCTATCGATACCCCTTTCCTCTTCTTGAACACCTCTCACTCGATTTTAATTAAATATTTATTTGTGGATTATTTGTTAAATGCCAGCCTCCTCTAATAACCTGTAAGCTCCATGAGAGCAGAGACCAAGTCGGTCTTGGACTACATTGTATCTTTAGCATCTAGCATACCTCTTAACACATAGGAAAAGCTCAATAAGTACTTGTTGAATGAATGAATGAAAAAGAGTTCTAAGTTGGTGCAGCCACTATGGAAAACAGTATGGAGGTTCTTCAAAAAATTAAAAATAGAAGCGCCGTACACTCCAGAAATTCCACTTCTGGGTATTTATCTGAAGAAAGTGAAAACACTAACTTGAAAAGAAATCTGCACCCCCATGTTCATTGCAGCATTATTTATAATAGCCAAGATATGGAAACAATCTAAGTGTCTATTGATGGATGAATGGATTAAGAAAATGTGGTATATATATACACAACGGAATATTATGCAGCCATAAAAAAGAAGGAAATCTTGCCATTTGCAACATGGATGGACCTTGAGGGCATTATGCTAAGTGAAATAAATCAGACAGAGAAAGACAAATACCATATGATCTCACTTACATGTGGAATCTAAAAAACAAACAAAAAACAAAAAAAATGAGCTCATGGATATAGAGAAAAGATTGGTGCCAGAGGCAGAGGGTGAGGGAGAAGGGAGTCAAAAGGCACAAACTTCCAATTATAAAATAAATAAGTCCTAGGAACATAGTGTACAGCATGGTGTCTATAGTTACTAAGAATATATTTGGAAGTTGCTAAGAGAGTAAATCTTAAAAGTTCTCATCACAAGAAAAAAAAAATGTAACTATGTATGGTGATGGATGTTAACTAGATTTACTGTGGTGATCATTTCACAATATATGCAAATAATGAATCATTATGTTGCACACCTGAAACCAATATAATGTTACATGTCAATTGTATCTCAATAAAAAATTTTTTTAAAAAAAGGAAAAGAATTCATTTGTCGTCAATGCATACTTTGCTCACTCCTGCTCTGGTCTTTCTGCCAAAGTTTCCATGGGCTACCATGCATAATATGTCAATCTGCCTCATCCTTTTGTTTACTGAGCACTCGTCTGCGCCAGCCCAGTGCTATGCCCCTGGAGACACAGAGAGAAAAGACATGGTCTCTGCACTCTAGGAGTCTAACAACTGGGAGGAAAAGACATATCAGCAGATATTTTCTATAACATCTGATGGGTGTTATGGAGGTACGAACAAAGTCTTCTGGGCATCCCAGAGGAGGGAACGTCTGAGTCTACTGGATGAGTTAGAGGAGGCTTCAAGGAGGAGGCGGCATTTGAGATCCAAGTTGACTGAGAAATAGGAGTCTGTCCAGCGGACAAGAGGAGCAGCAGCATCCCAGGCAAAGGGAAAGGCACAATGGGCCAGTCTTGGCCTTGGAAACCAGAACTAATTCTGTATTTCATAAATTGCAAGCTGGGAGGGAGGGTGAGACAAGAGGCTAGGGGAGGAAGGCGAGCAGCGGTCTACCCTCTAGTAGGCAAAAGCCTTCAAAGTCTTGCTAAGAAGGGTGGATACTGCCCTGGGGATGATGAGGAGGCACTGAAGGGTTTGAGGTAGTGAACGTCATATTTAGATTTATGTTTTAGGAAGATCAGGCTGGAAATTTTGTGATTATTGGATTACAGCCCTTCCCAAAAATCCAGCTCAGTGGCAAGGGCCTCTCTGGCCTGCCTTGATTGTATGAAGACTGATGTTTCACACTGGAGCCTGGCCTTAAACTTTCACTCAAGGTTAAGCTCTCCCCATCCTTGGGTTCCTATGCCACATGAAAACTCCACTCCCACCTAATTCCCAAACAGCTTTTTGGGTTCTTCAAATGTTGGTGTGTCAACCATTTAACATAAACTCTGATGAACTGTTACCCAATTCATCTGCTGTGCATATTGCCCTCACTGAATATTATCCACTGCCAAGACTCTCCCCACTCTGCCTCTGAGTTTCAGATTCCCCAGCCCCAACGTCAGTGAGAAGGTCCTGAACCAGATCTCAGCTCCATCACACGGCCAGCCCCTGCCATCCACATGCTACGTGTTACTGAGATGCCCCAGTCTTCATGCCCCACACATCAACTACAGGAACTTTGGCTACTGCCTTAACTTGTAACATAGGGTTATAAGAACTGCTGGAGCATTACATAAGCCACAGTGGCCCCCTCCCTTCTCTGCACAACTTCCAGAGCTCTGGGGAGCTGCAACTCACATGCCTCACTTAGAAATTGCACAACAATTCAGCCCACCCAGCCAGGATCAGGCAGAAAGATACTGGTGATGGGCTGATAGCTAGGAAGGCAGGGCTAAACGTCTACACACGAGCAAGTGTGTCTGGTGGGGTTGGATTACACTGTTCCCTGGATGATCTTCTTCAGCCAATGCTCCCAGCATCCCCAGGCAGAGAGGAAACATCTCCCATTCCAAATTAAATACCATGCATGTTTAAATTTGAAAACTGTTTTTCTATAATGATGTAGCTAACAGACCTGGGTTCAAATTCCCCTCTGTTTACTATGTGTAATCTTGGGCAAGTTACTCAACCCCTCCTTGCTTGTTTCTAATCTCCTGTAAAATGGCAGTAATAGTACTTATACCGCATGTTGTTATTATCACAACTAATGAATTAATATTTGTAATAGTAAGTATATATATTTGTTGAATTAATAAAATATATCAAAAATAAATCAATCTCCTCTATAAAATAGGGGTCATTATCATCTAGTGGATTTATCAGAAGGATTAAAGGAGATAATGTATATGAAGCCTGTTGCAACAGCTCAAGAGAAGTTCATTCTTTCTCTCATGTGCTGCCTCATCATGGGACAGCTGGGAGCCAGATGAATGGGTCCTGAGCTGACCAATATGTGGAGAGAAACAGGAATGGATGGGAAGGATACTCCTGCGGAATTGGAGATTTGTCAGCCAAGAGAGTATAGCTGGGAATATGGATGAGGGCAGGAAGCTCTAAGCAACACATGCTGTCTAGGACCCCAACTTCTTCCCCTACTCTGACCACGTGGTCTTTGGGGCTGGCAATAACAGTAAGCCTCTGTCTCTTGAAATATAATGTCACTAAAGTGCCTGTGATCCAGATCTCCAGATCATACCCGATTTCCCTGAGTATGTGACCCAACCTCGATGAATCAGAATCCTTCCCTGGGATTTTTCAGTTTGGAGTTAAAGGGAAAATTTTAGAACTAAGTGAAGTTAGTTCAGAACTAACTGAAAGGCTTTTCATTGAAGGTTGTTGGCAGCTATCCTCCCTGTCATTTGGAGAAAGTTTATCTGTAGCAAGAAAAATGAGAACACACAGAAACACAGCCAAGTGAAAAAGGATGGAAGGAGCAAGACAGAGAAGGTGGAAGGGAGGAATGGAAAGGAGAGAGGGAAGGAGAGAAAGAGAGAAAGATCCCATTGAAGTCCCTAGATCCACTTATACCTGAAGCCAGACCCATCCTTGGACTTTCCAAATATGAGACTCAATAGTTCTGCTTTTTTGCTTTGTTTGACTTCGTTCCTGTCACTTGCAGGGGAAAGAGTCCTGACTAATTTTGAAGCAAAGAGAGAAAATAAATCTTCCTAGACTGTACAATTCATTAGCAGGCTAAGGAAACAGTGTTCGTGACTTAACTGAAGTGGCTGACCAGGGGGGTGGCAGTTGATATTTCAATGTCACTGAGATGAAAGCAAATCAGCTGACTTCATAACTATTTAACTAGATGTCAGCTTTAGGGAAAGACTCAAGGAATGTCACAGGGCTCTGTCCTGAGCCCTGACTTGCTCAACATTCTTATCAAGTTCTTTGATAAAGACTTCTAAGGTCTGCTTATCAAAATTGTATATAATCCAAAATTAGATTATGTGGATAAGTCACTCAGTGACAGAATCCAGATTCATGAATGGTTGACAGCTACAGGGATGGACCCAAATATGCTGAACTAAGTCTAATGGGGAATCACGTCAAATCTTATGTTCAAGGACCAGTTACACCAGTACAGGGTGAGGAGGGCAGCAGGCCTTCTGAGCAGATCACAGGAATTTTGGCTGGCTACAAGCTCAGTGTGATCCCAGAGTACAACACAGCTGCCAAAACAGCAAACACAAGACCTGGCAAGCTTAACACAAACACAGTGTCCAGGACAAGGGAGATAATCATTCTGCCATGTTCTGTCCAGATCAGAGCACATCTGGAGTACAAAGGGAACAAGATACAGCATCCTGTAAAGAATGACTGAAGAAATGGGGCATTTTAGTCAGAAGAGAAGTCATAGTTGCTATTTCTCCACAAACACCTCAAGGGCTAACATATGGCCAAGGGGAGACCTTATTTTGCTTGACTCCGAAGGATAGAACCTGGACCGATGAGTGGAGGTTACACGGCACGCAGATGTTGGCAGTAGAGAAGTCCAACTAGGTCAGCCTTAGCTCGGGCTCCACCAGTCTGTGAGTGTTGTCGCTTAAAGGAAGCTCACGATTCTTCTCTCCTTACCACTCCTCTGCCAAGGCAGGGGAAAGCTGCCATCGTTCTGGGTTTGAGGACATTCCACTGGCCACTGTAAGGATGTCCCACTATAGCAGGATAGGGCAGCGATGTGACCAGGGGCTAAAGCATGTGGGGAGTGGGAGGCTGGGGTGGGGCTGGGAGAGGTGGTGACAGGAAAGCACACTCATAAAAGGTGACCGACCACCTTTTGGCCACCTTCTCTTTGTGTCTCACTATCTTGCTTTAAAAGGAAAAAGAAAGAATATAGATTCCTGGAATCCAGCCCTTTGTTGGGGTGGGGCCAGCGAAGCTATTTTTTTTTAAACTTTCCAAGTGATTGTGATGCATAGCTGGGCTTGGAAACCACACTGCTGAACCCACAAAGTGCTGATTCCAGGGAAAGTCACTTTAATAACTGGCGTCTAGGTTTGATGGATCAACAATGCCCTCTGCCCTGTTCTCTGTATAATCAGAGACAGTGTCTGAGGCTGGCAGCCCCTTCCCTTTGTTCTTTTGCCTGCTGTCATTCTGCTCCTCACCTCTGAACCACTGGGAGCTCCTTGCTATCTGTTCTCATCTCTTGGTCGAACCTCTCTCTGGCTGAGAGAGAAATGCTTTCCCTTCCTTTCATCTAGCTCTTTAGAGGGAGATCTCACACCAGGCTTCTTGGGGTTTAATTGATACATTAACTTTTTCAACAAATAATGATTTAGTGCCTGTTATATTTAGTGCCTGAGAATATGGATGAGGGCACCTTCTGTTCTTGGTGCTGGAAACAAAACAGCAAATAAGAAAGATACAATCCTTGCTCTCATAAAGCTTATATTCTAGCTGGAGGAGGCAGATGATAAACAAGATCATTTCAGAGAGTGGTTGAGGGCTATGAAGAAAACCAGCAAAAGTAACAGTAAACATAAATTGGTGGTCAGAGAAGCCTCTTTAAAGACATAACATTTAAGCTGAAACTTAAAAGACAAGAAGTGAGCCATACAAAGACACAGGGATGAGCATTCTAGGCATGGAGAAGAGCACATACAAAGGCCCTGGGGCGGGAACGAGCTTGATGTGTTTGGAAAATTCAAAGGGCAGTGTTGCTGCTATGAGGAGAAGGAGGAGAAAGAAAAGGAGGTGAAGAAGATGAAGAAGGAGGAGGAGGAGAAGGAGAGAAGGAGGAGAGGGAAGAGGAGCAACAGAAGTGCTTCCTGTAGCACCTAGAAACACCCTTCAGATTTCATGGCCTGCTCTGAGTCTGCCCACCTTGCCACACTCCTATCCCCCACACCCGGTGGTTTGTGCTTGGAACCCTTCCCTGCCCTGCCCCTCTCTCACTCAGTCCATGAGATACCTGAACCACAGCTATAGACAGGATTCAAGTTATTTTCCATGGGTCTCCTGGGCCTTAGCAATCAGTAAATGTGAGTAGACGGGAGGCCCCGTTTAAGTTTCCATGGTAGTTTTGAATATTCCGTGCAAGTTAGAAGCCTCGTCTATGTAGAGCTCACAAAGGGCTTCTGGTCATGTCATCTAACTCCTTACCCTTCCTATCTCAGCCTCAACTCCAGCTCAGGCAAGACATTTTTACAGCTCCCTGTAAAAATGGGAAATTTTGTACCAGGAAGAGCTGGCCAGCCACACAGAAAGCTTTATGTGACACCGTGAGCTCCCTGATGCCATCTGTGCTGCAGCAGAGGTACCTATGATATAATCACACGCAATTGCACACTGTCGGAGAAAAACCAGGGGGAGGAAATAATACTTTGGATAATTGGGGCCACTTGCCACTCCGTTCAATGCATGCACGTGCTTGAGTGTGCATAAGATGAGACCCTCAGTTCCCTCACTCCATCTTACAGTGATATTCCATCTGTGTCACGTCAGTGTTTAAGGACAAGCAAACCCATTGCTTTATCTGGTACTCACTTGAGGAAACACTGGTTTCTTCCAGTGCCGGGGGGAAAAGTAGAAACGCTGGACTTACTGAGAAATGTCGGTTTGTTTCTATTCCCCACTAACAAAACTCTCCGGAGGGGTACACAAATAATGCTAAATTGAATCTAGTATCCACATTATATTTTATATACAATTTCAAGGGATTTTTAAGGAATAATTTTGACTGATGTGATTTTTGCTTTCCATGGTGCCTCCTGAATCTAACCCTCAAGTAATATGGGACTCCATGGTACTCAAATGACTTCTCTCATTTTCATTCCGAATGTCTACCCCAGTGTTTTTTTCCTCTTTTCTTTAATTTCTTTTTTCTTCTTCTCCTTTGCCTTATTCTTCTCTCTCTCGTTTTCTTCCTTTATCTACTTTTTCCTCCATTCCTTTCTTTCCTTGCAGCTTCCTCCTTTATTGAGGGAGAGGGTGACACAGAACAGGTCACTCTGACATACTGGCCCTTTTTTTCTTTAGTATGAAACCTATCAACACACCACATACACACATGCACACACACATACACACATGTGCACACACACATGCACACATACACACATACATCAACACTCCTTCCCCCACTGATCCATTTAGGAGGTCTATCAACCTCACATGCCGTTGAGAAGACCCATCTAGATGACCTGTCACTGAGTGAGAGAACATGAAATATTGTGTTTTTACATGACTATGCATTAAAACATGTGGCAGAGACAGCTAACTGTCCCCCCAAATCCATTTTCACTTCCATCCTTTCGAAAAAATAAATCCCTCCCCCAAGTTTTAGCTGGGCACGTGGCTGCCCAGCTAAATGCTACATTTCCCAGGCTCCTTTGCAGCTAGGTGTGGCCACATGACTCAATTCTCACCAGTGGACTGTGTTTGGAAGTGCTGGGCGCAATTTCTGTGTCACATCATTAAAAGGAAGCTGCTTGCCCTCTCCTTCTTTTCCCCCAGGCATGCTGAGTGGAACCCAGATGCGGTGACAATGAGCTGGCTGTAACCATGCTGATGAGAACAACACCCTAGAATAGTGCTGTCCAATAGAAATAAGCTCAAGCCAGGTGAAATTAATTTTATTTGTTAATAGGTATCAAGTAGTAACAAATGTAAAACAAGTAAAATTAATTTTAACAATATATTTTATTTAACCTAACATACACAATTATCAATTCAACATGTAATCAATATAAAATATTATTAATGAGAAGTTTATTCTTTTTCCATACTAATTATTCAACAATGAGTGTGCATTTTACACTTAAAGCACATCTCAATTTGGCTAGCCACATTTCAGGTACTGTGACTTGTGGCTATGTATTGGACAGACAGTGCTATTAGATGGCAGAGCAACAAGATAGAAGGAACCTGGGTTCCTGATTGACCTTGTGGGGCAAAGCTGCCCATCATCTTGGACTTCCCACTTACCTCTTATTTAAAATACTGTATTTTGTAACATGAGCTTAGCCTGTACCCTGACTAATACAACATAGCAAGAGTTTTTTTCCCTTCACAGAAATTGGTATTGACCTACATCTCACATTCTGTACAACAAGCAAATGGAGAATGTAATAGTGAAAAGTTCTTAATATATCAGCCCATGTTTGGGAACATATCAGCAATTGCAGCGTGTTGTTCCAGTTAAGTCAGTCAGCTGTAACGGAACAACAATTTAACTGTGTATGGAGAAGTACTCAAGTTTTAAACGTTGAAAAATTCCAATTTTTGTAGGTTTTGATTTTTTTTGCATTTCTTGAAACTCAAAGCAATAATCTCCACAACCATTAAGCATTTAGATATGTATGTATCCTTTTATTTTTATTATCAATTTGAACTAAATACCTATTAAAAGGGAGTGAAGGTTTAAAAAATTAATCACATAATAAAAAAGAGGAGAATGGAAAACAAAAACACTAATTCCAAAAGATATCTGCATCCGCATGTTCATTGCAACGTTATTTACAATAGCCAAGATATGGAAACAACCTAAGTGTCCACTGATGGATGAACGGGTAAAGAAGATGTGGTATATATATACAATGGAATACTATTTAGCCATAAAAAATGGAATCTTGCCATTTGCAAAAAACGTGGATGGACCCTTGAAGGCATTATACTAAGTGAAATAAGTCAGACAGAGAAAGACAAATATCGTGTGATCTCACTCATATGTGGAATCTAAAAAACAAAACAAACAAAACAAAACAACAACAACAAAAACTGATCTCATAGATACAGAGAACAGATTGGTGGTCGCCAGGCGGAGGGGGTAGAGGCGTTGGGTGAAATGAGTGAAGGAGGTCAAAAGGTACAAACTTTCAGTTATAAAATAAATAAATCATGGGGATGTAATGTACAGCATGGTGAATACAGTTAATAATACTGTAACGCATATTTGAAAGTTGCTAAGAGGGTAAATCTTAAAAAGTCTCATGAAAAAAAATTTTTCTAACTATGTATGTTGACGGATGTTAACAAGACTTAGTTATTATGTTGTAACCTGAAACTAACATAACATTATATGTCAATTATACCTCAGTTAAAAAAATTTTTTTTAAAAAAGAGGAGAATGGTGCAAGGAAAGGAGAGGTGAGAGGGGTGACTTACAATTAATTACAATATCATTGGCAGTACTTAATTTTACAAAAACCCACTAGATGAGAAATAGTTTATTCAAAAGATCCCATCCAGCTAAAATTTCTCAGATTCTACATACGTACTTTTCAAAAACATAATTTTACAGGCATGGTTATATAACATCTGCATGTAAAAATAAAACAACAGTCAAATTAGTTTCTTTCTTGCCATCCAATTTGTTTCTGTTTCCCCACAAACAAAGGAATTGGCTAAAGATTGACAAAGTTCTTCATATTTCTAAATTAGTCCTCTGGTTTATAGGGAAATGCAATACTGAAGTCTATAAAAAGAAAATGTAAATAAGGACCCATCACTTTATACTTTGGATCCCAACACATGTCAGTTATTATCTTGATTTGTTGTTGTTTTCCTTCAATGAAGACTCACATCCAGAAGGCTGAGGATAGCTGAGTGAATTCATCTACTCCCAGATCATTTCATCGAGTCACTACAGAAGACTGGTTAAGAGCACAGATGTACAAGACAGACATCCCTGGGTTTGTACCCTGACTCCACTGATGATTAGCTGTGTGACCACGGGCAAGCTACTAAACCCTCTGAGACTTAGTCTTCTCATCGGTAAAATAATCATAATAAACCACCTCAAAGTATTGAAAGGAATAATAAGTGAGATGAGTAGGAAGTACTTAACACAATGTCTCATTCAGTGCTCACTGCCAAGTATTATTCTATTTCCAAAATAATCACCTCATAGCATATTTTTTTTAGCACCTACTGTGTGACAGTCTCTTTTGACATGGATTATTTCTAATTCTTACAGCAACATGGGGGGGGGAGGGAGTACTCATTTTATAGTTGGAGAAATTGTGACTCAGAGAAGTGAAGTAGCCTGCCTGAGATCACACAGCGAATATGTGAACGAGCCGGAGCTGAAACAGACCCAGACAACATCACAGCCTGGGCTCTTTCTACCAGGCTGAGGTGTGATACTCTGGGATACACATTACTTATGGCAGTGTATGCCTCAGAGTGGGACAAAGAAAGAGAAGGCAAAGCAGCTTTGGAGGTCTCCAAACCTCCCGGTTTAGAATAAATCCCCCAATTATACTTGAAGTTGGACAAGCTTTTGAAATCTCGACTGGACATTCTTTTCCCATCAAGTTCCTTGAAATTTCCCTTTAAAGAGCATCTAGGAAAAGGCACTCTCATTAGCCAGGGTCTGGCTTTATTTTCCTAATAAACAGACCTTTGGTCAGACAAAAGAGCCTCTTTTATTTTCAATCAATTCTTGAACATTTCAGCTGATTTTCTTCTATTTGGCTTTAAATTGTGATCTGGGAATGGCTGGTCCTGCAAATTGTCCTCCTATAAGGGAAGCCCCTTGAGGATCCTCAACTTGTTATTTTTAATCACTGTAATCTCCTTTTCAAAGGAGGCCATGGTCAGAAACAGAGCAGGCCTTTCAGAGCTTACTAAAGCATAATTATTGCGGAGGGAGGGGAAGGAGAGGGGAGGGAGAGTGGAAAGAAATGGTGGGAGACAGAAGGAAGTCAATATAGTACTAACAACTTGGAAAGGGCTGAATAGTAATCTAAATTGGATCCTGGCTATTGAGAAGAAACCCCATGTTTCAATGTTTTTTACTAGTGACCATTTTATTCCAGTCTAGAATACCCAAAGGATATATTATTGGGGTAGGGGGCACAGAGAGCAGAAGCTATTTGGGGATGAAATGAAATACTGAGGACAATGATTTGAGGCAGGAAAACAAGCCATTGATTCCAAGGATTGTGAGCGGCCCTAATGCAAGAAAAAATAAAAAAGCAAATAGAACACCAGAGGAATGTAAACTTCTACAGCCCTAAGTCTATACCCCAAGCAGAATGCATTAGATTTACTTTTAACATAATTATTCTAAGACAGTATAAGCTAACAGAAAATGTCACAAACTAGTCCAGTGCCTTTTTCTTTCTAACCTTGAGTGGTGGAATCAGGTTTGCTAATTGCAGAGTATTGACTCAGAAAGCCTTAGCATGGTTTCTGCAAGATCTTCCTTTCAAGATCTCTTAGCCACCAGAAAGGAGAAAAGATGGTTGCCCACCAACAGCCTGAGTCGGGGTGTCACACTCCAGAGGGCTAGTGTTCAGGCTGGAATAACATGTAGGGTGAAAGCCTAGCGCTCCCCTCCCGCCTGGTGCCGGTTCCCACCTACTGGCCACGCACACTCAGGCAGTCATGGAACCTCTCTGTCCGTGTGAATACCAGATGCATCTCTCTCCCAGTCCTGGGCCACCCACTGCCAGCGGCAGCCAAACTGGGAGGATTCATTTGGGAAGAGAGGCCGGTAGGATACTTGGCCTTGGCCGCAGACTAGCCTAAATTACCCCAAAGAAATCCTCCTGGGCTTAAATTAGGTACAGTTTTAGGCAAGGTTCCTAATATGGAGAAATCAATTATCCATTCATTCAATTAATTGATGAAGATCCAGATAACCGCCATTCACTGGTAGACTGGACTACAGGAGCACTGAGAAAACTCACTTTTAAACACACTCGCGCACCCGCACACACACACACCCCCAAAACAAAACACATCTGACCAGGCACGTCCCTCCATTATTAAACCAATAAGGGCCTCATATCTAACCAAACTATCACGTATTGGGGACCTCAGGCACCCTCATCTTTGTGAACTCATTTACTCCCTACAACCACCCAGAGAGGTTGGATGAAGAGCTATTTTCACAGCTGGGAAGTAGGTTCATAGAAATTAAAGCACTTGCACAAAGTCACACAGCTACAAGACCCAAGTCGGTCTGACTCAGAGCCACCTCTTTCCCTGCCACGTGGAGCCGGGGCAGTTTCCCCAGGGAACCCAGGTCCTCCATTTTGGGGAGACTACAGAGGCCAATGAGGTCACGCCCGCTTCCCTAGGGTCCACCGAGAGGATTGGCTGCTACCCAGCTCGGCCGAGAGGCTGTCGCTGCACGTAGGTTCGCTCGCTCTCGCTCCGGCAGCCCGGCCAACCCGCCGGCTTCCCCCCAGGCTGGGGTGGGTGTTCTCCACCCACCGTCCTTCTCCGCGGAGAACGAGGATCCCGCCGACCCGTGCGCCCTGGTCCGAGGGGCTCCTCGCCAAGAGCTGAGCGCGTCCACGTGCCGAGGGCGCGCGGAAGCCGGCTCTGGGCAGCTCCAGGTGGAGACAGTCCGGAACACGAACCCGGGAAAACGGGAGAAGCGTTCTGAGAAGGTGGCCCCTGATACTGGTCGCCTGCGTGGCCCGGGCGCCCGCTGACACTGCCCCAAACTTTCCCCACTGTTGCTCCCACCGCTTCCTCCCGCGGCGCTCTAGGAACCGAGAACACGGGGGCGGAAGGGCGGCAGCTGTGAGCCCATTTGCCCCACCAGGCGCCCCAAAGACCCGCTCTTCCCTGCTTGGCACCAGAGCTGACTTATGAAGGGGCGGGGGTGAGGTGACGCGCCCTGTCACTCCCCGCCCGCGGGGTCCTAGGTGAGGCCAGGCAGGCTTCCTTCCCTGCCCGATGTCCTGGCTCCCAACTGGGGGACGGCAGCTGCTGCACGGGCGAAAGATGTCTAGGCAGATGACCCGGCTGAGGAGGGAGGCGGTGGGCCGTGGGGATGGAATCAGGGGTCTTGAGGTCTGTGCCGCTCGACCTGCCTGTCCTGCCCAGGAGGCGCTCACCTGCTTGGACATCCCCTCCCTGCGCTCCTGAAAGCCCGCTCTCAGCTGAGGAGCGTAGGCGAGACATCCCTGTGACGAGGAGCCTTGGAGTTGCTGGAGCCAAGGTCCCCCGGCCTCCAGGGAGCAGGCCTCGGGAATTCGGGCTTCCCTTTCCGTCTTCATCGGGTTCCCCTTCCCTCTCTGCGCCTACTCAAAGCTCTTCAGAGGCCCTTTCCGCTAGGAGCCTGTTCTAGAACTCTAGGGTCTTCTCCCCCGCCTGGGACCATCAGAGAATAATTTGGAGTTCTTTCCCGGGACCTTTCCGAAAAGCTTCGGCTCTTCCTCCCCTCCTCCCGGCGCCCCGGGACCAGTTAAGGGAGAAGCCAAAGTCCCTTCTCTTGAAGGATCTGTCCGCGGAAGCTGGAGTGACCGTCCCGCCGGGGACCGGTCTTTGAGAAGCTGGTATCCTCTCCTTCAGGGATGGGAGCGGGGAAAGCTGGAGTCACTGCCTTGCATGGGACGCGACTGGGAGAAGCCTCTACTCCAGAAACGGATCTAGAGAAAGGCAGGTCTCCACTGCTCCCCTGGAGCTGGCCGGGGGAGAAACCAGCTCCCCTCCCAGGCAGGCCAATGTGACGCGTGGCTCCGCCACAGCCCACGCCCGGGAACCGCGCATAGGAGATGGGGGCTGCCTCGCCTGCCAGTGGCCCTCGCGACGGCCCCGGACGCTGGCTGGCGAAACGCGCAGAGCTCGCTGCTAAACGGGCTGAGAGCAGCCAGGACAGAAGGGCCCTTGCCCGGCTGCGCCGGCACCGTGCGCCTGGGAACCGTGCGCCCTCCTCCGGCATCGCGCGGTCGGCGCCCTCCGGGGGCCGCGTCTCGTGCCCCCAACGCCACGCCGGGCCACTTACCGCGGTAGCTGGTTCCCGGCTTGTAGAAGTCGGGGTCGCCCTCCACGCGAAGGCTGAACTCTGTGTAGCCCTCGCGCCGCGTGCCCTGGGCGCGCAGGATGCGGCTGCAGTAGCCCTCCGACTTGGGCACTTTGTCCAGGGTCTCGTCGGAGAAGGCCAGCGCCGCGGCCAGGGGCAGCGCCAGGGCCAGCAGTGCTGGACTCCGGCTCAGCCTCGGGGGCGCCGGGGACAGCCTCATCCTCGCTGGCCCCCAACTTTGTGCCGCTGCCGCCGGCCCTCGCCACACGACTCCTGCCCGAAGGGGTCCCCGCGGAAGCCAGACCTGGCGGAGCCTGGGCGGGGAGCGGGAGCTCGGAGCCGGCGCTGACAACCGGGAGACGGTGCCCGCCTCGGCTTGGCGGCTGCCGAGCTGCGCTGAGCTGAGCGAGCCGAGCAGCGCGAGGAAGGGAGGGCGGCGGCGGCGGAGGAGGAGGGAGGGCTGATTTTGCCCAGATCCCTGAGCGCAGCGCTGTTTTGTTTCCGAGCTGGCGATTAGCGGCCCGGCCGTGTTTATTTTGCGACGCTAGATTCCCAGGGTCTGGCGGGGAAATCATAGGGTACAGGGACACCGCAGGCTGTGTCCCACCACCAAGGAGGCTGCTGCCCCACCCCGCCTGCTACACACTGGCCACTGTGGAGGAAGGTGCTGGAAGGAGGAAAAGACTGAGAACTAACTTTTGCACACCTACTCTGTGCGTAGCAACGTGCTGGGCGGTTTACTTACGGTATCTGCTCTCCTCCACTCTCACTGGAGCACGAAGAGCACGGCATTACTTTCATTCATTCTACAGATGAGCAAACAGGCCTGGAGCCCAACAGTTAAGGCAGGTCAGCTGCCATGACTAGCTGACTGTTGCTCTTCCCACAGCCGCGCTGGAACAGGTCAGACTGGAGGATGAGGAAGGAACAGAATGACTCTTCCGTTGGGCCCAGTGGGCACAGCGCCTTCGATCTGTAATACTTTTGGAGATTCCTGAAAATGTTTTCTTTAAAATCAGAAGGAAAAAACATTCAGGTCCAATAAAATGTTTTACTATATGATATTAATATATTTGTATTTATACCTACACAGTCATGAAATAGAATGTTTACCATTGTTTTATGAAGGAAAGGACCCGCAAAGTCAAAAGTGCATAGGGTCTACGGGAGTCCTCATATAGCTCTGGAAAGGAGTTTGGAAAGGTTCAAAGAAAAGCCTATGTTTTCTTGGCTTGGATTTTGGTTCAGGTTCTCGGTCCTCAGTGACAGATGTTTGGAGAGGAGCTGAGCCTCAGGGCTCCCTGGGCAGAGCCCAAGGCCAGACAGGAGAAGGCTGAGCGCAGGAATCTCTCCCAGTGTTTCTCTGGGGACTGACCCGAAGCAAACCCTAGTCCTGCCATTCACGCATTCTGAGACTTGGGCAAGTTGTTTAACCTCTCCAAGCTTCAGTTTCATGCTCTGGAGGAGCGTCTGTGTGCCTGCCGGCTACACCCTTCCTCTAGGGGGCGGTAGAGTTAAATGAAATGACCCGTACAAAACACTTGCCTGGTCTCGAGTCTCCTCCCACCCGGACTCTGAATGGGTGGGTCTGAGCTGGCCCTGGGTACCACAGTAGTGAAGACCAAGCCCACCTTGGGGACACCTTAAGGCCCCTGCCTCCCCTCAGTGTGCATAGCATCTCTCCCAAGGTGCTTTCAGAAGCTTTGGTTACCCCTCTCCTCCTTCCCCTGGGCCATCAAAAAGCCTCAAGAGCCTGCATTTAAAAAGCAATCTTGGCCGGCCTGGTGGCGTAGTGGTTACATCTGTTCACTCCGCTTGGTGGGCTCGGGATCCCCGGCACAGACATACACCACTCATCAAGCCATGCTGTGGTGGCGACCCACACACAAAATAGAGGAAGATTGGTACAGATGTTAGCTCAGGGCAAATCTTCCTCACACACACACACAAAAAGCAATCTCCTTTGCTTTCCAGGTCAGGTTTTTCTCTTTGACATCACTAACAGCCCAGAGGAGCCATCTGCATTGGAGGTCTCCATTCCTCCTCGCCCGCCTGCCTACTCCTCAGTCTTTGTGCTGGGATTCCGGCTGCCACTATTAACTGGGCGCCTTCTCTCAGAGGTCAACCAAGAGTGCCCCCTTGCTGAAGCCAATTATGCTCTTTTCTCAGCCCTGACCCTCCTTGACCCTCAGCAGCACCTGATCCAGCTGACCAGCCCTGCTTTACGGAAGGGACACTCAGATTCACCGTCGCTCCTGAGTGAATTACCTCCAGTGTCACTGCAGTGCTCAGAGGTCAAGCTCGACTCCATGGTGCACTGTCCCAGTCATCCAGCAAGCTTGCTTTGAGTGTAGATTTGGGGCCAAGTCCGTGCTGAGCAGTGGGCACCAGACAGAAAATTCATTCATTCATTTATTCATTCATTCATTCATTCATTCATTCATGTTGAAGGCTCCTCCAGGTGCTCAGCTCAGGGACACAAGACAGACATATTTCTTGCCTTTGTGGATCTTACAGTCTTATGGGAAAGGCAAATATTAAATACATAGTTACATAAATCTTTTCAAATTATAATTGTGATATATGCTACAAACTAAACTAAGTGGTTCATGAGAATGTACCCGATTTTATCTCAGAGGACAGGAAACTACAGAGATGAATAAAATGTGGCTCCTGTGTTCAGAGAGCTTATTGTACGTCTAATAGCCTAAATATGTGCTCTTGAATGTCTATTCATCTAAATTGACATACAGTAGTCCCCCTTTATCCACGGGGAATATGTTCTCAGACCCCCAGCGGATGCCTGAAGCCACGGATAGTACCAAACCCTATATATACCATGTTTTTTCCTCTACATACATACATACCTACGATAAAGTGTAATTTATAAATTAGGCACAGCAAGAGATTAACAATAATAATTAATAATAAAATAGAACAATTATAACAATATACTGTAACAAAAGTTACCATAGGTCATAGAAACCTCAGCATACTACTTTTCTTCTTTCCTTATTAAGTCAAGAACTTTCACCTTTTCACTTAAAGGAAGCACTTGAAGGCTCTTCCTTGGCATATCCGAACTGCCAGCATCACTACTCGTGCACTTCGGAGCCATTATTAAGAAAAATAAGGGTTACTTAATCACAAGCCCTGTGATACCACGATGGTTGATCTGATAACTGAGACGGCTACTAAGTGACTCCCGGGCGGGTTGTGTATACAGCGTGCACACGCTGGACAAAGAGATGATTCACGTCCGGGCAGGAGGGAGCAGGAGGGCGCAAGATTTCATCACACTACTCAGAACGGCGGCAATTTAAAACTTATGAATTGTTTATTTCTGGAGTTTTCTGTTTAATATTTTTGGACCACGGTTGACTGTGGGTAACTGAAACCAAGGAAAGCGAAACCAAGGATAAGCGGGGACAGCTTCATTCAAATCTAACGTGGAGGTGGGAGGGCATGGAGCAGGCAGGGATATGATAGTTAATTTTTTATTGAACATTGACAGGAAAACCATGTCAGATAGGAGGCCCATTTCCTCTCTCTTCTCCTATCTTCCAGATTAAGAACCTATAAAATTACCTTTCTAGGTGCCACAGCTAGTAAGGGAAAAAGAACCAGGATTCAAAACAGGCCTCACCAACACCAAAATGGGGTTCTTCCCACTACACAGCGTTGACGCCACCATCTGGGCTATGACTGCAGGCTTTAAGCAGCCCATCAAGCTCCAATCCCACAACCCGAGCTCGATTCCCTAACTCAGCTCTGCCGGCACAGCAGCCCTCTGCTCTCTCTCCACACATCCAATCCATCACCAAGTCATTAGTTTCACCTTCTGAGTACCTCTTGAATCTGTCCACTTCTCTCCATCTCCTCTGCCGCCGCACCAGTCTGAGTCGTCATCATCTCTCAGCCTCCTAATTGGACTGCCAGTATGCACTCTTGCTCCCCTCCAATCTGTCTTCTGCACTGAAGCCCAAATGATCCTTTTTAAAATGCAGGTTTGAATGTCAATCCGGAGGTTAAAATCCTTTTTCAGTGGCTGTTCAGGGCTCTCAGAACAAAGACAGAATCTTTAACGTGGCCTCCCAGGCCCTGCTTGATCTGCCTCTTGGGCCATGCACCCCTTCTCTCATGGGCTGCAGCCGCCACAGCTGTTCAGTTTCATGAACTTTTGCTTGTGCTGTTCTCTCTGCCTGGAATCCAATGCTGTTTGATCTCTCCCACTCACTACCCTCTCCAGCGAACTCCTATGCATCCTTCAGATCTCAGTGTAAAACTGCCTCCTCAGAGAAACCTCCTGATTTCCTGGAACAGATCCTGCCCCTCTTTCTTTGCTCTCCTGGAACCTGATACCTGTTCTCTTAATATTCTCAAGACTTATAATTACCTGTTCACTTTTATGTTTGACTTGTACATTTTCTATTTGTTTGTGTCCGTCTCCATCACTAGACCCTAAGCTCTATAAGGGCAGGAACCGTCCCTGGGGCTCACCACTGTATCCTCCATGCACATCACAGGGCCTGGCACCATAAATATTTGTTCTATGAATAAAGTCTTTAACAGCCTCCCAGGCCCGTCCAACTCAGCCCAAGTTCTTCAAGTGACCCTCAAGGCCCTCCAAGATCTGGTCTTCAATCCCAGACTGAGCTCCCAGCGCTGCACCAGCTGGGTGCCCTGTGTCCCCCACTTTCAGACCTGACTCGGCACCTTCGCTTATAGCTCTCCCATCACCTAGAATGCCCTCCCTCCTCCTGCCCATTGAAATTCTCCTGTCCTCCGTGGAATGAGACCCCACAGTCTCTCCCCTGGACTTGTGTAGAACTTAGGGGACAAAGTTTCTCATTTTGACTGTTGTGTTCAGTGGATTGTCATGAACTGTTTCGTGTGTCTGTGTCTCATGTCCTAGTAGTGAATCCAGTTGACTTTCTGTTTAATTTCCTGTTCAGGTGTTTTGTTCTGTTGTAAAATACACTAGACTTCGAGAAATCTCTTTCCAGTTTTGTAGCCTATGGCAGGGCTGACGTCAGTTGCTAGGGTGTTGCTAGGGAAAGTCATTTAGCCAGGGCAGATAATTAACTTTATCAGTGTGTGTGGGTAGGTCACAGAAGAGAAGAGCTGGGGGCTCCACTTCTCCAAGAAAAAAAAAAATTCCTTTGATTGGTAAGAGGTGAGATCAGCCTCTTTTTTTTTTCCTTTAAGAGAGAAGGGTAAAAGAAGTTTCTAGATTAGTGTTTTTCAGAGTATGGTCATTGAAACACAAGCAAACACAAGATGTTTGCCTCAAATGCAGATTCCAAACCCCCATCCAAGACCTATTGAATCTGCACTTTGAACAAATTCAAATTAAAGTCTAGGGAACTGCTGTACCCGAGTTTGTAATTCGGACTTGAGGTGCAAGTGTTCCATCTGGCTTTCACACACTTTGGCTGAGTGAAGCTGAGTGGTCTCGGGAAGTTTAGGACCTGTCTAAACTGCTTATGTACCAAATTGGGAATAGTAATACCCATGCAGCCTAGCTCCTGGGATTTTGAGAAATAAATGGGTGACTGAGAAAATAATTTGTCAACTTCAAAGTGATTCACCAAAAAAAAAAAAAAAAATAGTATTGTTACTCTTATTAATTTATAACAATAAATCAGAAATGTTATATCTTTGTTTCTCTAACTCATAGCTTTATATTCAGAATATTCTGAGTATAGAATTAACTCATACTCAGTTATGAGAAGGAGTTTCTAGAAAAAGAAAGATAGACAGTAAAGGAAGCTGAATTGCACTGAACGATCTCTTTGTAATCTGTCATGAGGAAAAGCCCAGAAACTGTTTACCAGTGAGCCAGCAGGTTTTGAGACTAAGTTATGGAAGATGACTATAAAGGGTAAAATTTTTTTAAATTCTAAAAGCAAAAGACATTAATTAATTGAAGAGATATTTATCCAGCACCTGCTGTATTCTAGACATTGGCCAAATCATATACAATTACACTACCCTTGGAATTCTGAAGCTGATTGGGTCCATCCCACAACTCTGCCCTAGGTGTGAGCTCCTCTGTTCCCTGGATCTCTCCAGTCCTTTGGTCTCCATTGAGTTTTGCCCTTCCCTGTACTCTATGGAGCATTTCTCTACCTATTTCCCACTGCCACATCCAGATCAGCATTCTAGAATATCCTTCAAAAGCCCCTCTTCCTTTAAAGCTCACAGCATCCAATTTATACTCCTTCATCCTCCCTCAGCCTACCTCCATCGTCTATAGCCACCAGGTCACTACCCTGCAGGCACAGAGCACTCTGCAACTGGCTCACTGGCTTCCTGCCCATCCTAACTCATGCTATAGTCCTGGGAGACTAGCAAGTCTGAACTGATATTCAGCTATCCCTCTAACTCTGCTCCAATGAGCCTGGCTCCCTCCATATCAGCAGCCCTGCCCCACAGAAACATGCTCAGCTTTGGAAATCTGGACTCCCAATGGCCCTCTCTCATTCCACTTTCAGTTTTCCCATTCCCTCACCCCCTCGCGTGGACCCCTCTATGTCGGTATCTACGACTGTTTATGCACTTCTGCTTTTCCCAGCCCATCTTGTCAATTCCTTCCCCACTGAGTCTGGACACCATGCTTAGCTACTGTAACCACATCTTCACCAACATTCTTCACTAGGTCACCTCTTTTATTTCTCTACTTCCTCTCTAACAAACCCCCACCCTAGACCAACTAAGCAGAACAATGGAACGATCCCAGCCTTTTGAGTTCTGCTGCATAAAACCTGGTAACCTCCAAGTGCCCTCATGAATTCTGTTCTTAACCATCGTTCTTAACTTTATTCCTAATCAGCTTCCTTTCCCATTCTTCCTGGTGCCTTATCTCTTTCTTCTAGTCCTAACCACCTTTTCAAGCGTGCTGTATTGCTCTTGTTATTCTCACTCTGTGGGGGTTAACCTGGTCTCTTCTTTCACCCCCTCAAATAGAGAACATAGGCATGAACTTCTTCAAATCTCTGTCTCCTCTATCATCAAACCCAACTCTGGCAACACCCAAGTTCATTTCTTGCCTCAAAGGAAGACAGGTTTTGACTCTTCAGTTCTTCCAAGGCTAATCCCCTACATGTGTTCTTGTCGTCATTCCCTCCTGCCTTCTGGCTGTGATCCTCTCTCCCTCTTGTATTTCTGCTTCCTTCCTGTCCATGTCCTCAGCCTGCAGACATGGGTAAGTCTCCCCTATCCTGGGAGAGGAGCAGGAGTGGGGAGGTCAGGTGGCCCTAGGCATGACACTGGACCTGTCACCCATCTTCTCTCCCTCTCCAGCCATTCTCTTACTTGCTTCAGAGCCAAACTTGTTGCAAGACTTGTCCTCCTTGCTGTCTCTGCTCCCTCAGTTTCCGTTCACTTTTCCATGCAGTGCAGTTTGGGATCAGCTCCTATCTCTTTATTGAAACTGTTCAACAGAGGCCACCTAAGACCGCCTAATTGCCATAGCCATGGTTTGAACTAAAATAGACAAAGGTCGTCAGTAAGGGCCCTGTCACTGCACAACCCAATGGAAGCTCATCACTGGAAGAAGTTAAAGGGAATTGCACAGCAGGCTGTCTTCTAAGGTGTAGACCTGGTCCCACTTGGAGATCTCTCAATTTTCTTGCTTTGGATTTATGGATTAGAGAGAGCATCATGCCTGAATGCAAAACAGCACGTGAGGTGCAGCTGTGGGCAGCTTCCAGGAGCAAGCCCTTGCAAGTTCAGCCATGCACGGAACCCAGAGACAGCCCACGTTCCCCCTGTGGTTTTCTTGCTATTAATCTAGCAACCTGGACCAAGCAGTCACCTTTCTGAAGTTCTGGAACTTCATAGCTTGGACCACATGACCATGGCACACTACTGCCACCTGGTGACAGAGAACAGAATATGCAGCAATATTAAGTAAGGAACTCAGCATTTATTTATAAGCATTTATTATAAATTTATTATTTATAATAATCTGAATTATCACTGCCTTGGACATATTTTAGGGTAGATTGTTCTTTGAGAATAGAGTCATCGAGTTTACCATCATGTTTAGAATAATGTGTCTACATGAAGTAGGTATTCAGTGAATTTTTGTGAAATTTAAGCCTTTCATTCAACAAACATTTATCGATTCACTAGGAGAAGGATAGTACAAACACAGCACATAACCCCTGCCTTCAAGAAGCTGCAGAGACAGATAAAGCAGATACTTGGAAAACACAGAATCATATATACTAACTATTAATGAGAGCACAGAGAAGGGAGTAATTAATCCTGACTCAAGGGAGGGCCCAGGAAAAGGTAACATTTGAAAAGGCACCCGACACCTTCTTGCAAGATAGATAAGAACTTGCCAGTTGGAGAGGGAACAGGTATTTTAGGCAGAGGGAACAGCAAGTAAAAGGCAGAGAGGTGTGAAAAAGCTGGATGTGTCCTTGGGGTGATAGAATGACCTTTTCAGTGGCACTGTATGAAGATGGATTGGCAGTGAGAGTCTGGGGCAGGGACATATGCTAAGAGGCTTTAACAGCAGTCCAGAGGAGGGTCATGGGCTAAGGCTAGAGGGGAAAGGATGGCATGGAAAGTTGTTTAGGAGGGAGGTGAAGAGGACATAGTGAGTGGCATATGTAGGAGGGGAGAAGGGAGTCAGGGATGGCTCTGAGGGTTCTCACATGAGCCATGGAGCTGAGAGGGTGTCAATGGTCAGATAATGAATTCAAGATAATGAATTCAAGAAGAGAATCCACGGGGCGTGTGGAAATAGGGGGATGGTGTGAGATAATATATATTCAATTGTGGATGTGTTAAGGGGTCTTTCAAAGATCTGTCTTTGCCAGTAGACTGTCAAAGGCAATAGGTCTCCAGCTCAGAAGCTAGGTGGGAGCTGGGAACAGAAATCTGGGAGTCGGTAAGGCATTGTGCCCCAACACCCCCTTTAAGACACTCTCAAGGCTTAGCTGTCCTCTCTTGCTTCCTCTCAGCTTTGTGCTCTGATTTCCAAACCAACAGACCAATTTGATAAATGTCCCCTTGCTAGCATGCTAATGGAAAAAAGAATAATCTGTGTTCCCTACCTGGCTCACTAGGTGACACATGTGGCTGTTCACGATGGTGTCCTAGGGTGAGCCGAAGAGGTGAGATGCTGGACTCTGTAACCTAGCACGTACCTGTGGTCTTGGGGAGCTCCCAGGGCTTGTTGACTGACAGCTCCTCTGATCATATATAAGACTAGAACTGGAGGGAGGCACTGAGAGAGGAAAACAGCGGAGAAAACGGACCCACATCCTTTCAGCCTGATGATATGGGGAAGAGACAGAGGGAGGGAAGGAAGACACAGTAAAAAGAACAGGAGATGAGGGAAGAAGACAGAAACGGCCGGAAAGTGTATTTAGTGCAAAAAGGAATACACAAGAGTAACAGAGAAAGGGCAGAGGAAGAGATGCTCCCCTCCTCCTGTTACCATAATGAAGTGTCCGTGTGCTGCAAATGAAAAAATGCCTTCTTTGCCTTCCAGTTAACTGTGGCCCAATTTTGCACCTATTCCAAATCTGGAAAATATAATTGCTGAAGTGTCAGGTTTATGGATTGGGTTGTGGCTTTAAATAAGCTGCATCCAACTGTTACTGCAAATACACAACTCAGAGCTAGGACCTGAAAAAAAAAAGCCCTCAGAACATAATTCAGCCGCAAACTCATTTCTCTTGAAAAATTGGAATCAAATCTGTTGGTCTCAGCGTTAAGAAGAAGTAAGAATAAAACATTTTATTCACTTATCAGATAGTGGTGACATTGACCATCCTGAGCCCTTACTGAGTGGGACGGGAGGACGGGAGGGCATGCCTCCTGTCGCAGCGGACAGTCGTATCACGCCTACTCCGAGCCAGGCAGCCGCGGTCTAAATGCTTCACATATGTGGACTCATCTAATCCTCACAACAACCTGGGTAATTTTACTACCCCATTTTGCAGATGAGTAAACTGAGGCATAGGGAAGTTAAGTGACTTGCTTGCCCAAGGTCACAACCTATTTGAGAGCCCCTGTAGGTCTGCAAGAGACATTTCAGTGCTACTTAAGGACCAAGACAAATGGTCTCTGTTCCTCGCAGAGTCCCCAAAGGGAGAAATCCCCACAGGCTGGAGGGGTCCGAAGGTTTCAGAGAAGCAGTAGGACCTGATGGAGGAGCAGGATTTGGAGAGATGAGGTGGAGAGACATCCTGAGTGGTGCTGACTGTAGGAGTATGGAACAGTGGCAGGGTAGCGAGGGGGCCACTGGTCTGGAGCAGAGGTTTGTGGCAGGGAATCACAGGGAAGGTGTTGTGACAGGAGCAGAGTTATGATGAGTAGTGGGTATTGGAGTTTCTCTTGAGAAGTTTTAAATGTGAAATGGCTTCAGTTCTCGGCCCAGTGCATTTTAATGCACGGGTACAGGAGCCAGAATTGAGAGTGCATTCATTCGTCAAGCTTCATTAACTCATTAAACTTACATTTCACTTTTGTCTCTGCTCCTTCGTTCTCCTTAACAAGTCCTGGCGTCTCAGATACTGACCTTTCAGAAAGATTCTTATGCTGATTGTCAGTCCCCTTCCTTATCCTTGAAAACACAGTTCAAATGGCACCTCCGTGAAGCCTTCACTGACGCCCAAGGCAAGGTTGTCACTCTTGTGTTCATCAGGCTCCTTGTGCATAACCACTGTGGTACCTATCACATGAGATCATCATCTGTGTGAACATCTTGTTCTCTCTCACAACACCCCAGGTCCTTAAAAAGTGGAACTGTTTTCTTTGTATCCCTAGTGCCCTGCACAGTGCCTGACACATAGTAGACACTCAGTGAATGTCTGCTGCATGAATGAAGGACTGGATGAAGGAATGAATGAGTGACTTTCATTATTATTGGGAGGAATCTAGAAGATCATCTGGTTCAAACCTTTGT
Organism: Ceratotherium simum simum; assembly: GCF_057802395.1. NCBI lineage: Eukaryota > Metazoa > Chordata > Mammalia > Perissodactyla > Rhinocerotidae > Ceratotherium > Ceratotherium simum. Next base: position 16,208,152 of record NC_141906.1, read on the forward strand.
CTATTTTATGAACTCTCTCTATAAAACCAGAGTAGCTCCCTAGTCCTTAGTTGCTTTTACAGTAGCCTATTTATTTATTATCTACATAACACTCATCACAACCTACACTTATTTGATTTGCTTGTTCACTCTCTGAGGACAATGTAAACTCCATGAGTGCAGGCGCCACATCTGTCTTGCTCACTGTTGCATCTACAGGTCCTTGCACTGTGCATGGCATGCAGTGAATGCTCTACAGATATTTGTTGAATGAAAGAATGAATAGCACATCTCCAGGTAACTGTTCAGATTCTTTTTGGATCTCTCAAATGGAGGGAAACTCACCAACTCCTTCCCGTTCTTTTAGATGGCTCTAATTATTAGGAAAATTTTCTTTTTGTTGAAATAAAAACTACCTCCCTAGGATGCTTATAGAATGAGCCTAACTCTTTTCTAAGAAGCAGACTGTGGTGATTTTTAAATATGTCCACAAATTCTTTGAGACCCCTCCCTTCAAGCAGTAGTGTGAAGCTACTTAATTCCCCTCCTCTTGAGTGTGAGCTGGACTCAGCAACTCGCTTCTAAAGACTAGAATAACGCAGAAGTTATGGTGAGTGGCTTCACAGACGAAGTCATGAAAGGCACTGCGACTTCTTCTTTGCTCTCTGAGATAGCTCCCTCTTGGGGATGTTAGCTCCCTTGTCATGAGGACACTCATGCAACCCAATGGAGAGACCTATGTAACAGGATCTGAAATCTCCTGCCCTGTGAGTGAGCCGTCTTGGAAGTGGATCCGCCAGGCCCAGTCAAGCCCTCAGATGACTGCAGCCCCTATGGACAGTCTGCCTGCAACCTCGTGAGAGACCTCAAGCTAGAGCCACTCAGATAAGCTGCTTCTGAATTTCTGACCTACAGAAACAATAAGATGACAAATGTTGTTGTTTTAAGCCACTAAGTTTTGGCATAATTTGTTATATAGCAGTAGAAAACTAATACATAACTCTTTAAGTATTTTCTGAGAGTTACCATGTTGCATTATTTTCTTCTCTTTTCCAGGTTAGACATGGTTTCTGGATCCCTCATTCTCCAGTTATGTCTTCCAAGGGCATATTGCCGCTTGTCACCAACCCTGAAAAAGGCTGGCACTCAGAACTGAAAACAGAATTTAAGTTATGGCTGTGTTATCCCAGAAGAAAGAGGCTATACAGCTCAATCGAAACATGGCCACATCATGCTGTCAATTGGCATTGACTTCTTCCCTCACTTCAATTTTCAAACATACCAAAAAGTCCAAAATTTTAAACATACAGAAAAGTCAAAAGAATTTTACAATTAGCTCCCGTATATCCACTACCTAGATTCCACAATGAACATTTTACTACACTTGCTTTTTCATGAATCCATCTGTCTATCACTCTATCATTCCATTAGTCCTTCTTATTTGTTTGATGCATTTCAAAGTAAGTTGCAGACATCCTTATTGATTTTTCAGCCAATCAAAATCCTTTCCTTACTTGCTGCTTCCTCTTACCTAATTCTTCCCCATCTTCTGCTTGGTCCTGAAATACAGGATTTACTTACATTTACTAGCATAGAAAAGCAGAATGATATAGGGGAAATAGAACAGGTTTTGAAGGTGGATAGACCTGGGTAGGTATCTAGTACTTTCACTTCAAGCTATGTGATATTAGGCAAATGACTCAACCTCTTGGGGTCTTGGTTTTTTCATCCGTAAAATGAGGATGATAAGAAGACCTACACTGCAGGCTATTCAGAGGACAAGAGATTATGTGTGGAAAGCATTTAGCGTACTATCTGGCATGTAGTAGTTGTTCAATAAATGACAGCTAGTGTTAGTTAGTCTGCCACTCCTATCCATCTCGATAATTTTGGATTCTTAATCTGTCATCCAGATTTACATTATCTTCAAGTCTATAATGTCTGCTAGATCCTCATCCCAGAAAACTGATGTGCAGCATGACTGGAACAAGGACTGAATTTTCTCTCAGTTATAAATATTGTTATTGTTCATAAGTCTGATATTAATTAAAATAGTACAATGTAGTTCTAATAGCTTTTGCTTATTGAGCTGACATTATTTATCAGCAGTCTTTTGAGTTTTTTAACCAGTTATAAATCTACCTTACTTTAATGTCACTTCGTCCATATTTCTCCATCTTATCTATAAGGACATTACAAGTGACTTTGTTAAATGTCTTGCTGCTGACAAATGCATTTACTACACCTTCCATATTTCTTTTTTCTACCAGCCTAGCAACATTTTCGTTAAAGAAAAGTAGGTTAATCTGCTTTGCAGTTTCTTTGCAAACTCATGGCAATTCCTAGTGATCAACTCTTTTTTTTTTTTTTTTAACATGTTTATAATCTGTTTCTTGGAAAATCTCTTGTTGGAGAGACTGCTAGTTGTGTAACCAGTGCCCATTCTCTCCTTCTTCACTAACAAATCCCTGATCTTGTTGGGGGAGGGGAGCAATGTGTCCAACTGAAAAACTTTATTGTTTCAGATACTAGTGGACCATCTGACACATCCTGACCAATGAGATATGGGTGGAAGTTGCTGGATAGAGCTTTGGGGGAAAGTTCCTTAAAGGGAGGGGTGGGGGGGAGGGGCAGACTTAACTTGCTCTTGTCCTTCCCTTCTCTCTGCCCGGCACACAAATTTACTCTGGTGATGGAGAAACCATCTTGGGACCATAAGATGACGATGAGGAAGAGGCCAAGAGACTCTCAGAGAACTCAGTCCTGACGTCCTTGAGCAGCTAAACCAATGCCTGCCTTAGGACTGCTCATCCAATGAGAAAAATAAGTCTCTAAATTGGTTAATATACTCTTTTGGGGTTTCAATTACTAATAGAAATGTGACTCCTAAGTGATACATCTGTTCTAGAATTCTGACCAGGCTCAATACACTGCTCTGTAGTTTGAAGACTCCATCATCTTTCGTGATATAGAATCAAGATGCTGTGTGACTATTTTCTGATTTGCAGTACCACTGAATTCCCCACAATTCCACTATCTACATGCCAATGATCTTATTGGCAACTCATCTTCATGCCCAGGTAGGTAATTTGTTTAGTCCAAGAGACTAATTCTCATTTGGAGCAGCTCGGTTTTCCAATAATTTTTCTTGGACTTCAAGTCTCTCATGCCAATACAGTTTTCACCCTCTCCAGTCCAATGAGCATTCTCATTGACAAAAACGGAAGCCAGGTAGAGGAGCCGCTCTGTTTTGCCTCTGTCATTCACTACATTTACAGCCCCCACTAAAGCCACAAACACTGGGTTCTGCATTTATTATCCTTCCAGACAGAAGAAAAAAGTCTGTTTTGTTGATCTTGGCATTTCTTGCACGTCTCTGCTCAGTTTAGTCTCCAACCTTCCTTACACAGTTCCCAATATATGTTTGCAGATTGAATGAATGTATCTAAGATATGAACAAACTGACGAATTCAATCAACCACGGAAATACAACAGGGAATGCTCAGTCACTACTCAGAGTGCACGCACGGCTAGGTGTTTTGTTTCTGCTACATGTACAGTGTGGGCTGACTGCTCTTCCTAACTATATTTGTGCAGCGGCATTCACTATTCAAAAACACTAGGGAGCCTTAGCAGAACATCTTGGAAAACAATTGACAAAAGAAGTAAGTGCCTGAATTTATTATTTCTTGTGCCAGCCATCTCTCTGCCAGGCTAAATCCAAGTTCCTTCTCCGCTTTTGCCTTCTAACTAGTTTTCTAGGAGCAGAGGATGAGTCCATCAAACCCAGACATACACTAAACGATCCCATAGGCATTCGTTATTTTAAAGATCCTCATAGTCTCTAATTTCAGAATGTACTTGTATTAAGCAGGGCTCTTTTCGTCTTGTGAAACTGAGCAGAGATTGGCAAACTTTTTCAGATAATAAATATTTTAGGCTTTATGGGTCATTTGGTCTCTGTAGCAACTACTCAAATCTGCATTGTGGCGTGCAAGCAGCCATAAACAATACCTAAGCAAATGAGTGTGGCTGTGTTCCAATAAAACTTTATTGATGGACACTAAAATTTGAATTTCATATAATTTTCATGGTTCATGAAATATCATTCTTCTTTTGATTTTTTTCAACCATTTAAAGAGACAAAAACCATTCTTAGCTTCTGAGGCAAAAGGTTGGATTTGACTCACAGGTCATAGTCTGCTGATCCCTGAAACAGAGATACCCTTAGGGCTGGTTCAAGAAAAGGGGTCCTTTATATAAAGCTACAGCAATATTTGTGGGATCTGGGAAGGGAAAATAGAAAGCTGTCAGGACCTCAGTCTATGTTGTAGCAAATGTGGTCTCCCTCGCGGCTTCTCTGCATCATTCAGCACTTGGACTCCATCTCTAGGTCCAGCCTAGAGCCTGCACTCAGAGCCTCTACAGAGAAATCAATAGACAATCCAATGAAATTGGCATGCACAAGGTGTTATGGAGGACTACAGGAAGGCAGTAGCTCAAGGGTAAGGTCCAAGTTGGAGAAAGGCATCGGTGGTCAGAGGTTTGAGGAAAGTGTAGAAGGTTTGGACTGGTCTGTGTGGAGAATGAGGTAGGAATCAGAGAGAAGAAACAAAAAACCCTCCTAAGTGTCATTGAAGGCCCAAGTGATGCTGAGAGTTGTAGCATTTGGTAGGTGTGTCTTAGTTTGGTTGTCTTTGGCAACAAGTAATAGCAAATCTTCTCAAAGTGGTTGAAGCACTAAGTTCACTGGAATGCAAGTGTCATAAGTGCAGGAAATCTGTCCATCTTGTTCACCAATCTGGCCCCAGTCCTAGGACAGTAGCTGGTGCATGGCAGGCATCCAGTAAATAATGTGTTGAAAGAACAAATGAATGATCTCTCACAGCAGTAAGCGAGCTCCAGGCTTGGTTAACTCAGTGGTTCACTGACCTCATTAAGATTTCAGGTCCAGTCTATCTTCAGGTGAGCTGGCTTTGTCTTCAGGCTGTTTTCCATGGCTGCAAGATGGCTGCTACAGTTCTGGTCATTATAACCAGACCCAAAAATGTCCAACAGAAGGAAAGGGAGCCATCTATCCTTGAGTCTCCTTTTAAGAGTGAAGAAATCTTTTTCAGAAGCCTCAGCAAACTTCCCCTTAGTCCTATTGGCCAGCAATGCATCACATACCACTGTCCACATTAATCACTGGCAGGGGTAATGGGACCACTGTGATTAGCTTAGACCTGTGGTTCTCCCCCTCCACCACCAGGGGACAGTGGCAATGGCTTGAGATGTATTTGATTGTCGTGATTGTAAACTGGGTGATTGTCATGATTCAGGAGGAGGGGTGTTAATGGCATCTAGTAGGTAGGTAGGGATGCTGCTAAACCATCCTGCAATACAGAGGACAGCCTCTACCAAAAAAAAAGAAGTATCTTGTTCAAAATATCACTAGCACTGAGGTTGAGAAACCCTGGCTTAGATGAATCAGAATTTCCCCCTGGATCTGAGACAGGGGCTACTTTCCTTAAAGCACATGGCCAGGGGGGACCATGAATATCTGTACAAAATCAAGGTTCTATAAAGCAGGAAGAAATAAAAAGGAGGTAGGGGGTGGGGGAGAAATGGATGCTATGGGAGGCAATCAACTAAGTCCACTCCAGAGGGATTGACTGGATTTTCCAATTTAACAGAGGACCCAAGAAGGCTTTGGAAAGATTTTTTTTTAGAAATTCAGAACAAAGGGTTCCTGCCTTCTATAAGTAGAATAAAGAGTTCCTGCCTTTTTGGACAAAATTAAAATTATAACCTGTTGGCCATTCACCACTCCAATAAACACGCATTTAGAAAGATTAGGAAGAACTGAGGCTCATTGATCACCTACTGAGAGTGCCAGTGCCAGGAGCACCTAAGAAGTGCAGAAGCCACACCAAGCACTTACACTTATCACTCCATGTCATCCTCACAGCTGCACAGCAAGGCATGCGTTATCATCTGTGTTTTCCAGAGAAGACGCTCAAGCCCAAGGTGATCCCCCTGTGAGGCCGAGAGCCAGGATTCTCCATCACATTCTGTACGTGAAACCTCTTCTCTGAGTTTAGGATGGAGCAGGAGACGTGGCATTTCTAGAAGGAGCATGGGTAGAGAGGATACCACGTGTTGACACATGGTCTCTGGGTGCCTTGGGTGCTACAGCATCTTCCAAGGGCACAGAGGCTGGGTCAGAACTGCTCTGGCGAAAGGGCCTCCTGACAGAGACCTGCCTTTTTCATGGTTTACAAGGCCCAGGAGAATCTCCCAATCTAAAACTCCAAGTTAAATGATTTTTTTAGAGACTTTTCCTTCCCCTCCTCCTTAGTACATACTCATCTTTTCTATCACTCTGCTTTCTGAGTCTGATGGAAAAAAAATCCAGAGTAATAGAAAATGAGCCAAAAATTTTCTGAAGTATTCCTGAAAGACAGTACTGGGTCACTGGTGACTGTTCACCTATTTGCTGTTGAAAATCTTCCGGGAGAAGCCCCCTCCTACTGCCCGAATTAGGATTCAGCCTGGGTCTCCTGGCATGCATGCTGGGGAGAGAAGGGGGCCAGTCTCAGCTGTCCAAATAGAGGGAAGTGAATGCCTTTGTCTCATCGGAGACCACTGAGCTCCATGGTGATTTTCTACTCTCACCCAGGGGTGTTACAAAGGCTCTCTCCCTCCCTCTGTCTTCCCTCTAACTCTTCTGTTTGTTGTGGGAGGAGAAGGGGCCTGTGGTGGGTAAGCTGCAGGTTTGGGATTGGGTCTTAACTAGAACAAGGAAGGAAAGGAGACTTAACTACTATCTGCGCTGGGTCCTATTGAGGCATTTGGTTCCACCCTCACTGTAAGTGCTACAGTGTGCTGTAAGAGTTCAGACACATTATTAAAACACAAATCGGACTCAGTAAAAAACCAGGAGTTTTAACACACTCTTTTGGCCTGAGTTGTCTCACCTATCATAAATCTTACTTCATAGGGTCAGTGTGGGAAATCAAATGAAATAAAAGTTCCTGGTTCAAAATGCACAGTGATGTTGGTTCATTGGCTAATTCATTTGTGTTGAGCTCTCCCGCCTGGAGCTCAGTTTCACATGTCTCCATGAGATATTTTCCCTGTGTGCACCTATGTTGGTGATGTGGGGGTCAGAATTCGCCACCCCAAAATGTGTCTCTTTGGCTTGATTATTTTTAAGAACAAAAGACTCAGAAGAAACTTTGGCCTTCCCCCTAACTGCCTAAAAGAATTGAAGATAGAAGGCCTGTTCCAGGAAGGAGCTATGACCACACATGACTATAGTATAATGTGAACTATGTGTGGTAGGCAGGGAGGAACCTAGCAAGGCCCATTTGATCAAAGTCCTCCCCACGTACCACTGTCTTTGCAAGGTATGGTTAACATTTATTTACCAAACATCTGCTTTTGCATCTCCATGTGAATTGCCTTCCTCCCCTTTGAAGTCCCAAACCACTAGCCCCAACAGCCTCCTTTGTCTTCAGCTGAGAATGGTATTTAAAGTGGTGGCTTTGGCCATCTTGGTGAGTTACTCAGTTTTCCTGGGTTTCTCCCCTGTATACATGTTATTAAATTTGTTTGATTTTCTCCTGTTATTCTGTCTCATGTCAATTTAATTCTTAGACCAGCCAAAAGAACCTAGAGGGTAGAGGACTATGCCTTCCTCCCCTACAGGGATCTTTTGCTGTATAACAAACCACCACACAGTATGGCAGTCTACAACAACAACTGTTTTCATTACTCATGATTCTATGGGTCAGCAAATCAGTAACGCTGACTTGTGTGGCTAAAGTCACCTGGCGGCAACATTCTGTGACTGGATTGTCTGACACAGCTTGACTCACATGTTGGTGCTGGCTGTCAGCTGGGCCATGTGTCTCCAGAGGCTAGCCTAGGTTCTTTGCTTGGGAGATGGGTTTCAGAAGCAAGAGAGAGGGCAAGCACCAATGTGCAACCTCAAGCCTCAGCTTGCCTCATGTTTGCTCACGTTCCATTGGTGTAAGCACTGGATGATGGTGTAAAACGAGTCAGGATAAGGGAAGCACAATTCCCTGGGGGTGTTCCTGTCGTGATCTGCCAGTCTCTTTCCTCCTGGAAACCTATCCTTTGCTTCTCACTGGGTCTCCTGAAAGTAGACCAGTTGTTCAATGGATATAAATCTCAGTTACAAAACTCAGTTTGACCAAACTCAGTATAATTTTTATTAAAAGTAACTGGCCCCACCCCTTCTTGATGGATGGTAGAAATTTAAGTTTAATTTTTAGTTGCCTCCCCTCCTCCACTTCCTAGAAGTCCCATCCAAGTTTCATGGCTGGAGAAGCATTATCTGCTCTGAGTTGTCATCTATCCACAATGGCTTTGGGGAATGTTCTGGCTCTTCTATCAAAGGTCCATGAAGTCCCCTTGAGGTCTGGCCACCTCTCGGGTACTTTTCTGTCCCTCTGTAGTGCACTCAGTTATCCTACTACTGTTGCACCCACTGGGCCATGGGAATCTCTATGGGGCTATTTAAGGCCCTCTCCTTACACTATGAGTTATTTCTTTTTTGAGGTTTTGCTGCCTATTGGGTTCCACATAGGAAACAAGACAAGGGTGTTTCATCTCTCCATTTCCTCCAACTTTTCTGGAGCATCTGCCCTGCCCTGTGCTCAGCCTGGTTGCAGAACAAACAAGCCCCTTCTTCAGAGATCCATAGCGTCCATGCACTTATCCCTTCCCTTCTGGCTCCCATTCGCCACCCCCCACCCCCACCCCAGGACTCTCTCTAGTCTGAGGTAAGCATTGTCTGGCTCTTACTCATCTGGTTGTCTCTCAATCTACTGTTCAAACCTAGAGCTCTCCCTGTTGCCCCTGAGGACTGGCTTTCTGAAAACCAAGAGCAGAAAAGCTTCTGTTTTCTCCCTTTCTGGTGCTCATTCTACACCTAAGACAAAGAACGCAGAAAAGTTTAGTTTGAGAAGGGGAAGGTTCACTCTTGGGAATGGAGGGAGGGGTTGTGTTCATATTTCAGAATATTATCCCAGTACCTTTGCTTCCTATTTCCAACGTGAAAGGATTTTAATCTAAAATGGAGCCAGAAGATATGAAATGGAGAATCTCATGCATGCACCCTCAGAAGAACAGAACTTAAGAACCAAGAGACTGATTGAGAGACTGATTGATTTCCATTAAATGCCTGATTTACAAAAGACTAAGACATATCTCCTGACCAATGAACATCTACAAAGAATCTCTCCCCACCCTCAAGGCAATGAACTTACTGTTTGGACTCTGGCTAGATATTCCCCTCTCTGCACTCCTTGCCCATAAATACAGCCCACCCCAAACCCTCAGGGGACTTGCCTGTAGCTAGCTACAGCATGCGTTTCCCAAATTGTAATTCCTCTGCTATTCCCGAATAAATTCAATTTCTGGTCATTTGAGCTTGCTTCAGTTTGCCTCCTTATCTAGGTTGACACCAACCACAAGGGTCCAGAATCAAGACTGCACTTCTCCTCCCAGGAGTGCTCCTTGAAATGCTCGCTTCTAGAATGTACTTTATTGGGTTGCATGTGGGTATTTACTCAGCAGAAGATATTGGAATTGGGGGAATAGAGTTTTATTTTGTTGGGTAGCAGTCAGTCATTTTCCAGAAGGACTGATATCTTGGTCTATATGGTTCTTCTCATGGGCCATGGTGAGAGTCCCATCTGGAATGATTCTGTCCTATTATTTCTATTAGTGGTAATTTTTTTAAATGTCTACAACTTTATATTAGTTTTCTATTGCCGTGTAACAAATTACCACAAACGTTACTGCTTAAAATGTCGCTTATCTCCCAGTTGCCGTGAGTAAGGAGTCTAAGGACAGCTTAGCTGGATCCTCTGCTTAGGGTCTCACAAGGTTGCAATCAAGGTGTCAGCCAGGGCTTTGGTCTTACCTGAGACTCAAGGTTCTTATCCAAGTTTACATAGTTATTGGCAGAATTCATTTCCTAGAACTCATGGTGGCTTGCTTCTTCAAAGCCAGCAGAAGAATCTTTTATTTAGTTGAGGCAGACCCATCCAGGACAATGGCCCTTCTCATTAACTCCAAGTCAACTACTTTAGGACTTTAATTACATCTGCAAAATCCCTTTACCTTTGCGGTATAACTTATTCACTTGAAAGCCACCATATTCACAAGCCCCACCCACACTCCGGGGGAGGGAATTAAACAAGACATTCATCCCAGGGAATCAGAATCTTGAAGGCCATCCTAGAATTCTCCTACCACACACTTATTGTATGCTTACTCTAGGCTGAGCACTTTTATGCACACTATGCTGTTGTGAAGATGAGCAGTTAAATGCTATCACTTGTCTGAGGTCATTGTTGCTAATGGCTATCAGTTCCCGCTTTAATCGCTGTGGTATTCTGCCTTATACTCTGGTACAAGAATGCTTTTTAGCCATTGGAGGGACTTTGTTAAACCAGGAAGACACCAAGTCTTAGAACAGACTCATAAGCCTCTGTTAAAACATAAAAGGCCATGCAGAGATTGGGTTAAGGGCTCTGGCCAACGACTGAAGAAGAGGCAAAGGAAGCATTTATTGAACACATATGTGCAAGACCTTAGACTAGATTCTTTTATAGGATTCAACTTTTATATTTACAAGAGCCCTGCAAGTAAGTATTAGCATCCCCCTTTCGAAGCACGAAGAAACTGTGGCTCAGAACACTTACATACCTTGCCTGAGACCACAGAGCCCGTAAATGGCAGAGATGGATCTTGATCTGAGACTGTCTTAGTAAACAAAACACCTTTGCAGCATCCTGCAACCCACGCAGGTGGACAGTGGTGTTTCTCATGATGCACAGATTCTGTAAGTTAGAAATACCTCCAGTTCTCCCAGCCTTCCTTCTCTCCTGGACCAGGGATGCAATCCAAGGAGCGGCAGAGACTTTGAGTTACATTGATCTGCGGGACTCCCTGATATATAAGTGTTCAGCCTCACCGTGGGAAACTGAAGCGGCGCAGCAGCTCCAATGTGAGTTGTGCTTCTTCTGGGGGAAAGAGTTAGCCCATGGTGCTCCCCTCATCTCTAGGAACATCAGCAGCCACTCCCTTGACAGTGCGGATCTCTCTCCAAACCCATCCTCCACTCACAGCCCACAGCAAGGCCAGAGGCTCCCACAAAGCCACCCTGTCCCTTTTTGTTTAAGAGGCACTAACAACATTCCCCTTCAGCACATCTTTCTTTTAGAAAATGTCCTGACAGCTTTACTACTTTGGTTTCTTTATGGGGCAGCAGAAGGGCGAAGACAGAAGAAATCAATAGCAGGCAATGGAGGGCGCGGGAGAATGCTTAGCGCCTGGCTCCCTGACCCCTGTCCGGCCCCAGTCAGAGCTAACGCTACTCAGATTTAAAAGTGTGTCCGTGGCTTAGCGGTTAAAGTACGCGCGCTCTGATGCGGGCGGCCCGGGTTCGGATCCCGGGCGCGCCCCGAGGCACCACTTCTCCGTCCAACGCGAGGCCGAGTCCCACGTACAGCAACTAGAAGGATGTGAACCTATGACATGCAACTATCTACTGGGGCTTTGGGGGGAAAAAATGAATAAATAAAATCTTTAAAAAAAAAAAAAAAAAAAAAAAATAAAAAAAAAAAAAATAAAAGTGTGCTGCCCAAGACCTGGAGGGCATCAAGAGTGGAGCCAACCAGGAAGGTTACAGGGAAAGGTCACGACCACAGATTCATTTGCTCAGGACCTCTAGACTATTGGGAAGCGGGTGGGATCTGGGTTGGGTGATGAAGAAAGAGTCTTTAAACTAAATGGTTGGCACAGTGCTGTGGCCCCTCCCTCCAAAATCGACACTCAGAACGAAGTAGGATATTAAGGGGAAACCAGTATCTCTGAGGCAGGAGTGATGGGGCAGCAGGTCAGCAAGAGGTGATGAAGGGATGTGAATCATTGTGACAAAGTCATGCTGTTCAACCTCTGAGAGCTAGGAGGTCTGTTAATAAGAGAAGTGGTAATCATTTTGCAACATATAAGTGTATCAAATCAACATGCTGTACACCTTAAACTTACACAATGTTATACGTCAATTACATCTCAATAAAGTTGAAAAAATAATTTTTAAAAAGTATAGCTCAATTCAAAAAATAATAATAATAAGGAAGATGGAGTTTCCTTATGCTGGCTGCCCACATCAGGAAGGGACTACCTTTCACTTAAGCAGCATCCTTGGTGGACAAACGAGCTGCTGGTTCCACCTGGGTCCCCACTGTAGACACTGTATCCTGGGGGCTGGGGTAATGAATGCAACTCTGAAGCAGAGCTGCCTCTCCCAGCTAGCCCCAGGAGAGAAGGTTGGGGAAGAGTAAATAGTAACATGCAACCCTTCTTAAGTGGAAGTCCCATGAGAAGAAAGTAATTTCCATCATGGCGTAATGATAAATTCCCAAGCTGCTCTATCGCTGTGTGTTAAATGAGTAAATGACTGTTAAATGGAATTATCCTTCTGTGGCTCTTTCCGCCTAGTGCAAATTCCTGCCAAAAGGGCTGTGCCAACTTACGTTATCACGGGAAATGGAATCTGCTTCCCTGCGGACTTGGGTTGTCTCGTTTAAAAATTTTTTCCTGAGTTAATGCCATTCGCATTTGCATTTGCATTTCTCTGCTTATTAGTGAAGTTAAATGCTGTTTTTCCAGATTTTTGCTCCCTTTTGGGTAACTATAACCTGATTATGAAAATGGGAGAGAAGAGCCCTTGAGATACCAATGAGAAGAAAAGACAAAAAGAAGGATAAGGAAGAGGAAAAAGGAAAAATTAGAGAAAGAGATAGAAAAACTCCTCCACTAAAGTTAAGCAAGTTGGAGTAGTACAAAATACCCAGAACCTGGAGTCAAGCTCTGCCCCTACCACCTCCTCCCTCCCACCCTCCCCCGTTCAAATCACAACTCTACCACTTAATAGATCTGTAATCGTGGGCACATCACTTAATTTCGTCTGTAAAATGAAGATAATAATACTTCTTGATTCATAGGATTATTATGAAGATTAAATGAGTTAATGTATGAAAAGTAACTAGTTTAGTACCTGACTAACCATTCCTATAATAATAATAATTATTATAAATACATAATAATTGCTATAGATATAGTAACTATATTATTTATAAAATTTATTAAACAAATAATTGCTATTATTATAATTATTATTATCCAAGTACCAACTTAGGTAGTTACCATAAGTACCTATAATATATTTATAATAATAAAACACAGGATAATGAATAGAATGGAGAGTCTGAAATGGGACATGCCTAGAGATGAGTCCTAGATCCTCTATACACTACCTGTGTTATTTAAACAAAGATTCACCTTCTCACTTATTAAGTCAGGATAAAAATAACTGGCTAGCAAAATATATACAAAAATTAAATAGCATAGACAAAAGCCCTCAGCACAGTGCCTGGCAAGTAGGAGCTGAAGGAGCAGAAGCTGTAACACAACTAATACTCAGTGAGGGTTACTATGCCAGGCCACTTTATCTAGATCTCATTTTAATCCTTACAAAACCTCTTGAAGGATGTGTTATACCCATTTTGTAGATGAGGCAACTGAGGCTTAGATAGGACTACATGACTTGTGCCAGGTCACATACTTGTAAGTGACAGAGTTAGAATTTGAACCCCAAACTCTCCAACTACTGGCACAAACTAATTTTCAGTAAACTTCTTCATCTGCCTTTTTAAAAATTATTGTAATACTTTATTCCATCTTTATCTCTCCCACCTGTCACGTAGAATCACTATTGGCTCTGTCTGTCTTCCTCTCTGGACTGTGAAATCCTGGAGCTTACTCTTGTCTCTGTTCCCACAGAACTCTCCCATATTCCCCAGCACCTCCCGGCCCAGTGCCCACCCCAAGCACGGTACACCTTGTTGAAGGTGCATGCCCTTCCTAGCCCACCACCCCTCCTCTGTACTGGTCCTCCTCAGCACAGCCCGGGCCCCACGCTCCCCTCCAGCACGCTCTGCTCCTGCCTCGTACCCACAGCCAATCCCATCTGCAGCAGCACTTGGCACAGCTGCAGCCCCATGTTCTGGGGCTCAGCATCAACCTCCTATGGCTGCTCCTTGGACTCTGAGTTTCCCCCAGGCTCTACTAATGGAGCATCTGCCTCCATCCCTATCTTCTGCTCACCTGGCTGGTGCTTTCTCTGCACCCCCAGCCCACTTCCAGGGTAGAGGGGAAGAGATGGTGTTAGCGCTGTGAGAACTACTCTTTCACCCCTGTGGTCCATGGACGCCCCTACTCTGTGCCTGAGGCCAGAGTGGCAATGCTCACCCCGAGGATATACCAGTTAAGATGACTTTTCCGTGGTTTTCATCTCAAGCCCAGTGAAGTGAATACCCTACAAGGCCCTCAGAGGAGGCCTGATGCAGAAGTGGGGAAGCCAGCTAGGAAGGATGGATTCTTTTCAACTCTAATCCTATTGATTCACATTTTGTATTTCAGACCCGATGGTTGCATAGCCTTTATACCTTAAAATGGAACCCATCTCAGCAGAACTTCTTGGGTACCGGCTTTGTGCCCGGCCTGTGCAGGGCACTGGGATGACCCCTTCCCTGGTCTTGGGGAGCTCTCACCTGTCTGGTCATATTCAGATTGATTCAAGTTCATGGTGGTGTTAATTGTCATCTTATACATAATTATATTTTACATATAGGTTTTTATTTTTAAAAATCCACTGGAGATCCATGCCATCTGTGTGTATAACCTTTTACAGCACTTAGCTCGGTGCCATGGACCAGAAGGCAATTAATATAGGCTCTTTGATGATATTGAACTTCCTGGAAGCTTCAGGCATTTTCTTTCAATCATTGTAGTTAGTGTCTTAGTGGTAATAGGTTGACTGATTTTTATGTGAGTCTTAATCACCCATCAGATGTTCAACTTGAAATTCAATTCCAGCTCCACCAACATATGACCTTGGGCAGGTTGCTTAACCTTTCTGAACCTCAGTTTCCTCATCTGTTAAAATAGGAATAATAAAACCCACACAGGTTTGACGTTATAATTAAATTGAACAGAATTCCAGCCTGAAGGTTATACACCCCTAACATTCTATCCAGTCACATTTTTTCAGCACATACCATGGTCCAGATACTGTACCGGGCCTTGGGAATATGAAGAGAATAACACACAGTCCATCGCCCCTCCCAAATCCACAAGCTGGTGGGCAGAGGTAGATGTGAGCAAGTAGTTATGATACATACAGATCTCTAAGAGAGGTTCTTTAGGGATTGCAGAGAGAGAGGGAATAAATATTTATTAAGCATTGACTATGAGAGTGTGAGGGATCCCCAGCAGAGTCACAGTGTATTTGCATGTGTGCATCCATAAACTCATTTGGACTTTGCCTTCTCCATGGTTCGGTTCCCCGGATATCTGACTTTTCTGTAACAAGTACCAGAAAGCCAATCTTGACTCTTCCTCCCTCCGGAGCAACCTCATCCCTAAGAACAGCAGGGAATGCTGATGACCACTGAACACATTCTGAAACCATCAGCCAAATCTGAGGCCGGATAAATATGCAAAGAAGGGCTCCCTGTTGACCCTTCCCCTGAATGCTTTTCCCAGCCCTGCTGTCTCCTGCTGCCCAGTAACCTGTTGCCGTGGGAGACAAGTGTACTTAGTGTGACAAGTCACACTGCACCCTGAGCCTCCTCAGTCCCATGTCAGGCTGACCTCAATGCAACGGCCACTCCTCCAAGTTACTGAGGACAGAATACATTTGTGTTTAAATGCATCACACATTTCCATGAGATCTTTTCTTGCATAATTCTGTTGCCTTTTCCCCTCCTTGCAGGAGCCTGTGGAGGAATGGATCATGCCTGTCTGACCCCTATGGATGCCTGGGTTGATTCCTTTGCTGCTACCCCTATCTCCTGGGTGTCAGGTTCCAAACCTATCCAAAACCAAGCCTGGATGGGCCCCTTCCTTGATGAGACAAGAGACACTTATGAAATACAAATCATCACCCTGCATTAAGTTCCCTAGCAGTGCTAAAGATGGAGTGAGAAGAGATAAGTAGAAGCTAGCTTTTAAGACTTCAGTTGTTAATATCAATGGAAGCAAACAGGCTTAGCTTCTCTGCAGCTTAACCTGACATTTTTACTTTCCAACAGAGACAGATTGCAACACTTGGCAGCCCTTATATATCACATGCCCTTGTAACGTTTTGCTTATAGAGTTTATTAGAGAGAGTAATAACAGCTAATATTTGTTGAGTATAAACTATAGGTCAAGTACCTGATATATGTTTATTTCATTTAATGCTTATAGAAACTCTGTGAAGTACTTGGATTAGCCCTTCTTCACAGATTAGGCATTTGAGGTTTAGAAAGTGTGATTCTTTTGCCCAAGCTCACGTGGTGAGTGAGGGAGGCAGCGTTAATACTCAGGAAGTCTAACTTCAGAGGACACACTCTTGGCTCTTGCATGACCCTCTTGTTAGAGAAGCAGCCTGAGAGAGTGATCAAGTGGTAAAGACCACCCAGCTCTGCCACTTACCCACTGCATGACCTTGGGCAAGTTACTTAAGTTCTCTATAAAATGAGGATACTAACAGTACCTACCTCATAGGGTGGCAGCAGTAGTCAAGGATTTAACATACATAAAACGTTTAGTATCATGCTTGGCACCGAGTAAGGGTCCAATACATTTTAGTTATTTTTATAGACAGTAAGTCCCTCTAAGTTAGGGGCATTGTCTTAGTCCTCTTTGAATCTTTATCCCCAGTACATAGTACAGCATAAAGTACACAATAGAAATGGATTCAACATTCCTGACATAAATTAGGAGATTAAATACTCTAGAAGACCATTATAATTAAGCCATACTTTTTATAAGTGCTTTATTATTTACAAAATGCTGTCATTTAGTTTAATTTGGTGTAAGGTTTATATTTGAGTTAAAACATCAAGAAAATTTGGCCCAGCAATTCAACTCCTAGGTATGTGCCCAAGAGAAATGAAAACATATGCCCCTACAAAGACTTCTAGATGATCGTTCATAGCAGCATTATTCACAATAGCCAAAAGGTGGAAACAACCCACTGTCAACCAACAAATGAATGGATATACAAAATGTGGTATCATCCATACCAATGGAATATTATTCAGCCATAAAAAGGAATTAAATATTGATAGATGTTACAACCTGGATGAACCTTGAGAACCTTATGCTAAGTGAAAGAACCAGTCACAGAAGACCACATATTATGAAATTCCATTTATATGAAATGTCTAGAATATACAAATCAATAGAGATAGAAAGTCGATTCATCATTACCTACATCTAGGAGGATGAGCGTGTTGGGGGGGTTGATAATTAAAGGGTATGGGGTTTCTTTTGGGGGTAATATGAATGTTCTAAAGTTGATCATGATGATGGTTGCACAATTCTGTGAATATATTAAAAACCACTAAATTGTACACTTTAAATGAGTGAATTCTATGGTATGTGCATTACCTCTCAATCAATAAAGCGATTTAAAAAGTCAATAAAGTGATAAGTCTCCAAATCAGGAGCTCAGTAGCAGTGAATCTGGCAAGCTTACCAGATTTCCTGTTCTGCCCACACACCCGTTCAGGCAGCCTTGGCCATCTGCGTCCTCGCCAGGGCTGACCCAGGAGGCATGAAAAGCCAACTGCCTGTCATTGTTTGAGGTGAGACTGGAAGAAATTAATTAATGATTATTCTTCTATTCCAGTTCAGCTGCTCCTCAAATGCCTCTTTTTTTTTTTTTTTTTTTGAGGAAGATCAGCCCTCAGCTAACATCCGATGCCAATCTTCCTCTTTTTGCTGAGGAAGACTGGCCCTGGGCTAACATCCGTGCTCATCTTCCTCTACTTTATATGGGACGCCGCCACAGCATGGCTTGACAAACGGTGCATCAGTGCGCGCCTGGGATCTGAACCTGCAAACCCCGGGCCGCCACAGCGGAGTGGCGCACTTAACAGACGCGCCACCAGGCCGGCCCACAAACGCCTCTTTTAAAATTGTGCCTCCTATCTAGGTCTGTTGGGCGGGATGAAAGGCTGGTGGGCTGGTCAAGCCAATGCAGAAACGAGAGGTGTAAGATGAAGCTGTAGCAAGAGCCTGGTCTGTCTCAAAATTACATGCATGCTCCAAAGCTGGAAGTCAAGGATAGAAAGTCTAAATACCAAGTCTATTAGTCATTTGCAAGTCACTTCCCTCCTCATGATCTTGTCTCAGAAACAAATAAAATCTTGATGTTCTAGCATACTCACCGCATCCTTTGTTTTAATGATGTTTTTCAAAACTTAAGCAAATCGCTGAAGGAAAGGAGACAAGTCGGGTTCTAATTAAGCTGCCTCAGTTTGAAAAGTTGTAGAAGATTGCCAAAAGGATTCCAAAAGCTACTTTAAAAGTGAAAACAGGGGAGAAATGATGCTAGGAATTCATGAGAGTAGCTATAAAGGTATGGAATTATGACTAAGACAAATATAATGTTATCAATTGGAAATTTTGTTCTTTGCTCTACTTTTCACCAACAATGCTATATATAGACATGCTCACAAGGGAAATTCCTTAGGCAAAAGACAAAAAAGGAAAATTGCACTTTCCCTTTTCCTGAGAACTGTTAGTACTGTTAATTCAAACACAAATAAATGTTAACTTAGGGAGTGATAGTGAGAAGATTTACAGACGATATGTTGGTTTCACTAGAGGATGAGTGCCGACCTTTACTGAATGCCCTCAGCTCCTCATGTGGTTTAGTTTCATTTAACCCCTACGGCGCCCCATGTGGTGGGTACTATTTATTATTATTGTTTTTTTATTATTATTATTCTATTTTACAGATGAAGAAAACAAGGCACAGAGAAGTTAAGCAGCTCGCCCAGGGTGACACTCCTGGTATAAGTGATAGAACTGAAATTTAAACCCTGTCTGACTCCAGAGCCATGTTCTTAATCATTATCACATTCTGCCTCTCCAGTAAACTGACAGTTCTTAATTTTACTCTTGATGCTTCTACTTTGAAGAGTTGAACATGTTAGAACCTTGGAAAGAAATATTATTATATCAATAATATCATTTTATTTATTTAACATATATTGCTTTTTTTTTTAATTTATCACATGTATGTTGGGTACCCTCTGTATGCAAGGTGGTGTCCATAGCCAGCCACGTGGTAATATGCCTCAGGGACTTTGCATACACTATTTCTTTGCCTGGCATGCCCTGCCCTCCTCCTCCTCCACATCACCTAGCTAACACCTACTCAACCTTCAGATATCAACTTAAAATATCACTTCCCAGACAAGCTTTTCTTGACCTCCCCTTAACTCACTCCTCTGTTACATATTCACTTAGCCTCCTACACTTTCCCTTTGTAGTACTTTCCAAGCTTGTAATCAAATGTGCAATTAGTTGTTAAGTGGCTGTCTTCCCTGCTGGAATGCAAGTTCTCTGAGGGCTGAGCTGGTGCCTGTCTTGTTCACTACTGTTTCTCCTGTGCTTAGCAGAGCACCTGCTATGCTTCATCAATGTTTGAACAGCAAATGAATAAATGAATGAATGAGACATCAGTTGTGCACTTGTGTTCCTTACATTTTAGGTGTTATATGCAAGCATGTATCTACAAGGAGGAAATAGGGGTTTAGAAGAAGGAGCTCATCAGAGAGGAGATTATCAAGGCCATAACATTTGAACTGGCCCTTGGAGGATGGGCCAACATTTCCGATGCAGAAAAACCAAGAGCAAAGCACAGAGCCAAGCAAACACAGCCCACTGAGTAAATTGCTGTGGTATATAATACTTATTTAGAAAATAAAGTAAGAAAAGAGTAAAACAGCAAATGTCATTTTCCTTTTACCTGAAAGCATTTAGGTATAGATTGTCTTTGGGGGCCTAAAAACAAATGGAGTTGCTTAGCTCGAAGAGAGGTGTCTTCATGTATTGATGAAAATTATAAAAGCCAAAATACAAAATATAACTTGTGCCTTTGATCCATATACCACCTCTCACTGAGAAGGAAAGAGAAAGAGCCACAAATTTCTGAGAATGGATGGGTGAGATGTTTCCTTTGTTCCTCGGCCTTACACTCTGTTCCTGTTCCCAGGGAGCAGGATGAGGTTGCAGAATTTCTCAGCCAAGTCATGAAGAGGCTCTTAAAAACCAGTCCGTCACTTTTAAAGCTCAAAATCAATAAAAGAAATCACACAAAGATCAATAGATTTGACTCCATAAAAATTAAAAACTACTCTATGTCAAAAACCTACACACCCTAAATGAAAGGCAAACAATAAACTGAGAAAACTATTCACCACTACCGTGATGGCGAAATGCAGTCCAGTTCAGTTCAACACACACCAACTGTGCATTCCCGTGTATATAGAACTGCTGGTATGGACAGCTCCAGAACTCACAGGACGGTTTCTATTCTCATGGAGCTCTGCTGAGAGGTCAGGACATATAAACTGACCAGTCCAATGAGATGTTGTAGGAGCAGAAGAGGTTCTGAGAAAAGAGGAGGGATGGGCATCTAACGTAGTCTGAGGTTCAGGGAAGGCTTCCCGAAAAGAAGCCTCGGACTAATAAAAGTTGAGGAGAACTTACCCCAGGCAACAAGAGGGAGAGGAGGAGGGCATTTAAAACAATGAGAAAGGGCCGGCTCCGTGGCTTAGCGGTTAAGTGCGCGCGCTCTGATGCTGGCGCCCCGGGTTCGGATCCCGGGAGCGCCCTGAGGCACCACTTCTCCCTCCAACGTGAGGCCGAGTCCCACGTACAGCAACTAGAAGGATGTGAACCTATGACATACAACTATCTACTGGGGCTTTAGGGGGAAAAAACTGAATAAATAAAATCTTAAAAAAAAAAAAAAAAAAACAATGAGAAAAATGAATGAAGGCGCAGAGATGTGAAACATCTTGGTATGTATGTGTTTGTTGGGGGTGGTTACAAATTCTTCAGGGTTCTGGAATAAAGTGCAATGTTGAGAGTGATGGAGATGAGGGTGCACAGACAAACCAGGATTGTCTTATAAATGTTTTTACTTTATCCTATAGCTGACAGGGAGCCACTGAAGCATGTAACAAGGACCTAGACAGGGATAAACCTTACAAGGCAAGGAACTGGGTAGGATTGAGTAGAGTTTACAGCAGAATAGCTTTAGATTGGTCAGTGCAGTGAGGTTAGGCTTTTGAAGTGAGTTTTGATGAGCATGTTCTTAGTTTTGATAATTTAACTGTTTAGTTGGTTCACAGCCTCTCCTTGCAGGAGTAGGTATTTTCTGGAGCAAGCAACTCAGTTATGTTTGCTTGGTCTCAGTATTGTTTATCAGGCACAGAAGAGTGTGTCTGGTCCCAGCATTATTTACTGCAGGGACAGGAAATTATTTTGGTTTCAGGGCAGAAACCTACCCAAGACTGTGTTGCTTCAGCACCCTACTCCCAACCCACCCCACCCACTTCATGATATTTTTGGCTAAATAAAGCAGATTTTTTTTTTTAATGCATTTGGGAAATGGGATTATGGTGACCCTGGGATTGCCTGATTGGATGGAATAAGTGGATTCTAGAGTTAGACCAACAGCTATGGGAAGAGGGTGAGCTTTCCCTCATTGTGGAGGAGGGGTGCAGTTTTACATGTAGGGGGTTGAAGAAGAAGAGGGGTAATCTGGATGGGCAGAGGGAGTGCTGACCTCAAGATGACAGGAGTAAACTGGAACCATGGGGAGACATAGTGGGACCCTCTGGGAAGGGTTTATCTTTTTTTGTTGTTCTTTGCCCATAGACCACCTGAGTCACTTTTGATGTACTATTAAACATTGCCTTCTCCTTATTGAGATAACTTTTGGACATCACAGCGTGGAGCTTTGAGTGAGATGTGCTGGGAATTCGAGGTTTGAGCAGTAAAGGGAAATGTGGTCTCTGCAACATGATCCATCCGCTGAGGCCAGTGGAGTGGTGCTTCATAGAGAAGAAGGAAGGGACCTGAGCACCAACAGAGACGAGAGAGGAGGAGCTCACCATGCCCAAATAGCTGCCACGTGGGTGCCTAGAACAAACTCCTCCGCTTTCCCCAAATGTGTTAGAGGAAGGCTGCCTTTGGAGAAGGCAAGCTGACATTTGGGTTGCCTTTGTATCACTGGAAAAACTAAACAATTTGAAACCAAAAAGACCTTTAAAAAAAAAAAAGAGTTATTTTAATTCTCCATGAATTTTATGCAGGGAGGCGGAAAGAACTAGATTAAAATGAGCAAGAATAGCCTACAAGATCCTTAATTGATAAGGGAAGAAGAACTCATTAATTGGTAGCTGTCTTGAATAATATGCATTAGAAAGTGCATAATCTAAAGTAGCACACTGAGTAAGAAAAATAACCGAGGAAATAAGGAAGTAGTCAAGAAAAGTTCCATAAATCAAATCATAGTTTGAAAGGATAAAGTCATGTTAAGACTCATTACCATATTTTAATTTCATGGTGATTAAAATTATAATGTAGCATGTATTACCACTTAATTGATCTGCCAACATCAAGTATTTGCAAGTTTCTCTTTGTTCTCTGAAGTCATAAACTATCTATTCTTTGCTGCATAATTTCAGAGGTAATTTTAAACCATAAATATTTCTCTTCATTAAAATTCTCAGGAAATTAGAGCCTTGATAGCTACTTATTTATATCTGCTTTGGTAAGAGGCCAAGAAATTCATTTTCTTATATTTTGAATTCTACAAAATTAAAGTGCTAAAAAATGTTATCTATTAATCTTCTCGCTTCTTTTTATGACAGTTTTACAGTTTAATCTCAATGTTCAGATATCTGAGGGTGACTAGCTAAGCCACATCCCTTTAAAATTGGATATTTTTCTGTGATAGAAAGCCTGCCCTAGTTGAGGATGCAGACCCATCCCACTGCCAAGCACTGTACCTTTGCAGCACATGGCCAGCCTGCCCAGGACAGAGCTGCCCCCTGGTGATGCCAATCCCCAGAGACCTGGCAATAGTCAGGGCCGTCACTCCCCTGGGGCACCCCTACCTCACACACAGCCTTGGATAAGTTGATGACCTCGTGCTGACTCTTTGCTGCAGTCTGCCCTGACCCCTCAGAATGTAGCCGTCTCCAGCCTGATCTAGCTCATCCTTAATCCGTGCATCTGTGCCAGGCCACCCTGGTTCTGATGGAGTAAATAGGACACATATGTCACTGTGGAGCCTCATGAGTTCTTTAGATAAAACTAAACTTGGAAAATTTCAAAACCTTCCAGAGACAATACCTTCCTAATGATTCTTGCCTCCTTTGACACGCCATTGCTCTGATTAATTGTCATTCAAATTGACCATCTGGCATAGCTCACTGTTAAAATCAAAAAAAGACATATTTTCAAAAGTCAGGTGCTGTCTTTTGTGTTGTGGAGTCCTGGTGTGCACATGTGTGTGCATGCACACGCAGACTTACAACAATTACAAACAGATGCAGTACCCGAATCCTAATATTTATTGGTAGCCCTTACTCTACGTAAATATTCTCCAGTACCATTATTCTTAGGACTTATAGAATTAGTCATTACAACTAGTTCTCATACTTAGCAAAAGGGAAAGACTATGGCTGGCCAAATATTTTAAGCCAACTAGAAGTGGAGAAATCCTTTGTACAGACCTTTGGCATGAACTACCTGGAGGTTAAAAAAAAAAAATAGGAGGCAACAGAAACAGCCTGTTTTATATC
This sequence comes from Ceratotherium simum simum, assembly GCF_057802395.1. NCBI lineage: Eukaryota > Metazoa > Chordata > Mammalia > Perissodactyla > Rhinocerotidae > Ceratotherium > Ceratotherium simum. The sequence continues at coordinate 16,231,878 of NC_141906.1, forward strand.
ATTATAAGCTGTGAGCAAAGAAATCTACTTTCCATTTTTTCTTGGTATGGATTTGATCACTCCCCCTGACATTTTCTTAAAATCTGGCTCTGTTGGCTTTATTGAGCACACATAAAACTCATACATGAGTGCACCATCCATAGTTATAGAGCAGAGTCAGGGGATATTTGATTTTAAGACACAGAAACCCATTTTAAAATGACACAAACCCCAAAGGAGTGCTTACTGGAGCAGACAGAACATATCTCATAGACCCCAAGGGCAGAAACTATAGCCACAGGGCCAATATAAATGAAAGTCAGGACTCAAGGTTAAGGGCTGCACAGTCCCTTAGCTCTGCCCTCTGTGGTCCAGCTCCCGTGGGCCCATGAGCAGAGCCCAAGGTCCTGCTCCACCTGACTTCCAAGTTCCAGCATCTCAGTCTCTGAGTTTAAGTTCAAGCAAGAGAGAGAGAGAAAATTGAATCGGTCCCTGGCCAGCCAATGGACTGGACCCTCCTGGGTCAAGTGGCTCAGAACTTTGGGTGCAACAGTTTTAGGTAGAGTGGCATCTCAGCAACCTTGATCAATGTCTCCGTAACACGCAAGATCTCTGGTCAAGAGGGGCTCTGTGGCATCCCGCTTTTGGTACTTACTTAATGAGGCAAAAGTACCAGGTATGAAGAGGTTCCGCTATTTCACAAAGGCCACTGGGAAGCATATTTCATGAGAAGGCACAGGAGAGTATGTGTGGGGCCTGGGATTAGAAAATTTAAAGACCATAGGGAGCAATTCTAGCCTTGGGGTGAGGGCAAATACAGAACTGCAAGGGCCGAGGTGAGACTCTGTATAATAGGAAGTGACCAGGTTAAGGCCACAGGCCAGGAGGATAGACGTTGGGAGAGGAGTGAGAACTCAGTCAAAGGGTCAACTACATTATCATCTCAGCAAGTGACACACATCCTCTCATTTAATCCTTCCAACAAGCCTCCCACCCACAGAGGTGGCATAGTGTGCTGACTAACCCCTGACCTCTGGAGTCTGAATGCCTGGGTCCAAATCCCAGCCCTGCCCCTTACTAGTGGTGGAAGTTTGGGCTAGTTATTTTTCTTTTCATGCCTAAATTCCTCGTCTGCAAAATCCCAGCAGGGGCTGGCCCAGTGGCGTAGTGGTTAAATTCGCACGCTCCAGTTCTGCAGCCCAGGGTTGATAGTTTGGTTCCTGAGCATGGACCTATCTTGGCGCAGACCTACGCACCGCTCATCAAGCCATGCTGAGGTGGTGCCCCACATAGAGCAACTAGAAGGGTGTACAACTATGACATACAACTATCTACTGGGGCTTTGGGGAGAAACAAAAAGGAAAAAAAGGAGGAAGATTGGCAACAGATGTTAGCTCAGGGCCAATCTTCTCCAAAAAAAAAAAAATCCCAGCAAAGGATTAGCTCCAGCTCACCTGCCCACTCTGAGGTTAAACACGATTGGGAGGGGAAGGGAGAGGAGGTGAAAGAAATTCAACAAACTTTTGCTGAGTCATCTATTAGGAGCCAGAGCTCCTAATATAAGTTTCTACATCTTCGTAAATTCTCAAATCTTTAGATAAACTATGAGATCTTAGCTGGGTCTGTCCACCTCCATTCTCCCAACTCTTCCACTTATGCCCATTGTTTCCTCTGCAGTTCGTGTGAATATTCTAGTAGCATAGATCTGATCATGCCTCTGCTTGAGTAGGTTTGATGTTCCTCATCATCTACAAGATCAAATCTTCTCACTTTAGTTAGGCACACATGGTCCTTCCCAAGAGCCCCAGCCTCACTTCTAGCCACATATTACGCCCCCAGCCACTCCACCCTGTATCTCTTCCGGCCGTCCCAGTGTGCCTTCCTCAATGACATTGCTCTCATACCTCTGTTTGAATGCATTTTGCACATAGAGTTCTCTTTGCCTTAATTGTGCCCCCACACTTCTCTCTCTCTCTTTTGGCAAAAGATCATCAGTTATTCAAGATCTAGGTCAAATATCCATGAATTCTTCAAGCTGTTAGTTGCTCCCTCCTAATACTCCAAATATACCTCTATTATAGCTCATACAATATTATATGTGCATTAAAGTCATCCTTTTACCTGGCTGTCTCTCTCAGTATATGGCAATCTAAAGGGCAGGGCTTGGGGCTTCTTCATCCCTGCATCTCCAGGGACTAAAACTGTTCCTGGCCTTGGAACAGTAGACTTGGCCTAGGGCAGACTTGTAATCATTGCTTGTTGAATGAATGTGATCACTGGAGCTTTCACACTCACAATCAGTCTTAATTGGTGTTTTGCAAGGATTTTGTTCCACCCCCTCTAGTAGAAGCTTGTTCATGTTTAGACACAAAGAAGAAAATATGGAATATTGTTGCTGTGGAAACAAACTTGGAACATGACTTTCTTTCCTCCTAAATATAAACGGAGGAGTCATATCTCATGACTAAGCTGAACGTGAACACTTACACAATGGCACTGAAAGCATCGAGCCTCCTCCCAAAGCACTCTGTGGCAGTCAGCTATGTGGACCGTGGAATGCGCTCCGTGTGCCATTCTAGCATATAATCTTCTCACTTAGATGCACAGTCACTGGGTTAAATATTATTTTCAGTGCATCCTACAAAGAAATTATTGCATTTCCGTGGATTTCTGTTGGGGGATTTAAAATGTTTTAAAATCACACAGTATAACAATTTTTCAAGAGAAAAAGCACTTATCCATTATTTTTAAAAGTTCCTTTCAAAAGCCTCTATTCTGTCTTATGTATTTGGGATCAGCCCACATGGAAAGGTTCTCTTAAGATTCTGTACAAATATTTTCCTTTTCCTCCCATGAACTCCTACAAAAAAGGTAGTGAAAAAGTAATAGCAAAATACTTTGCATTTTGTGATATTTCTCCTTGTGGAACGATTCTCTGTCTAACTACCTTTTCTCCTGACCAATTATTTTACTGGGAGGAACAAGCGGAAATTTGATTACTTTTTTCACCTTAATCGATCAAAAGACCATTTCCATGTATTAAAACCTCCATGTCCTGTCTGATCTCTGGGATTCTATAGCTTGACTTCTACCACGTTGATAACATTCCTGGGTCTCAGTCTAAACTGCAGTGTCAACCCAAATATCCTTACCTCAAAAACTGAAAAAATGGAGGAGTTTCTCATTTTAACATAGGTAGGATGTTGCATAATTCTAGCATTAAAAAAAAGGCTTCCTGATAGCACTCAAACTTTCTCCACAGGCTTTCATGCACCAGGTGGTTCTCCTGTAAGAAATGTATAACCCACATGTAAGCAGATTTGACAAAGGGTCCAAGATATTACACAAACAGGGCTCCCAAGGCTGGGAGCTGGGAAACGCCGTCTAATCAATTGACTGGAGAAAACAGAAAAGATAAAACTCAACTCACAGGGTTGTTAAAAGGATCAATGAGATAGCGCATGCGGATAATGCAGCGTTCCTTGGAGATCTGTCTTCTTCACTTTGCAAGCTCCACACCAGCCTTGAGTGACCTCCGTCCACTTTGGGGGGAGTGTGTGTACCCCAAATATGTGCCATTAGGATTTTGCCCATGAGTTTCAGATCCACACACTCAACTGTTTGTCAGGATTTTCCACAGCCTCCTGGAACACAATATATACAAAACTAAACTCACCTTTGGCCTTTCCAAATTGGATTCTCCCCGAATCTCCATATGGGTAAGCGGCACTGCCATCCACTGGCAGAAATCTGGGCTTCCCCAGCTCCCTTCTTGCCCTCGCCCACCCTTCATTTCCAATCAGTCACCAAGTCCTGTTGGTTCTATGTTCTAGCTGGACCCCACTCACTTTTCTTCATCCTTTGCCACTGCCTTGGTTAAGGCCACCAGTCTCTCTCACCTGGGCTCCTGCAGCAGATTCTGGGTGGGCCTCCCAACTCCAGTGTCACCCTTCAGTTCAGTCTTTATTGTAGCCAGAGGTCTGTCTCTAAAGCACACACCTTCTCTCCCTTAAATCCTTTCACTGCCCTCCTATTCTCTGAGCAAAGTCCGAGCTCCTTCTGATCCTCTTGGTCCTTTCTCTGGTTACTCCTCCAGTCTCTTCTTTTTCCACTTCCCCTCACGTGGCACTCCAGCCGTACCAAGCACCTTTTAGTTCCTCAAACACACACTGTTTCTCTTACCTCCAGGTCTTTGTACTCACTCAGCCTTTGCTGACAGGGTCAAGACTGGGAGCTACCAAACTACAAATAGAGAAAATCCTAGGATTTGTCCTCTGACTCTTCTTTATGGTGAAGTGTTTTCATTCAGCTCTCCCATGAACTCCAGACCCATATTTCCACATGTCCTCCAGCTCATCCTTCATTTGGATGTTTAACGGACATCTCAAAATTAACCATGTCCAAAATTGATCTCCTCTCAACTTACCCCCCCATTCTCCTTAACACTATCACCACTCACACACTCGGTATTTACTTATTTATTTTGTGTATTATTTGTTTCCAACAGATGGAGTAACTTTTTCTTTTTTGTTCAATTGTGAATTCCCAGAGCCTGCTACAGTTCCTGACAGTTATGGATTATATTTTTGTGCCCCCCCCCCAAATTCATATGTTGAAATCCTATCCTATAATATTATTAGGAAGTGGGGCTTTGGGAGGTAATTAGGATTTGATGAGGTCATAAGGGTGGAGCCCTCATGAATGAGATCAGTGCCCTTATAAGAGTCACAAGAGAGCATGTTTCCTCTGCTCTACTCTCTGCTATATGAAGACACAAGGAGAAATTGGCAGTCTGCGACCTGGAAGCATGCTCTCACCAGAACCTGACTGTGCTGGCACCCTGATCTCAGACTTCTAGCCTCCAGAGCTGTGAGAAATGATATTTTGTTATAGCATCCAGAATGGACTAAGACATTGACACATAGGGGACATTTGATAAATGTTTGTTGAATGAATAAATGATTTTATAGCAATAGAATGAAGATGGACTGAAACTTCCCCAGAATTCCCTGGATCTGGATAGCCACCATGCAGTAGAAAGATCACAGATTCCATCAGGCAGATCTGTCTAGTTGTGTGATCTAGGGTAACCCATTTAATCTCTTTGAGACATTTTTCTCATTTGGTAAAAAGAAGATAAGATTGTTGTGGGTTAATTAATATAATCAACTTTAACCTTACAATGGTTGGTCCTCCATAAATATTATTCACTTCCCTACTCCTTAAAAACTTGGCAAGGTAGCAAGTCTTATCCAGCAGACCTCAGATGAAGCAACTCAGGAATTGATCAAACCGTGAGTTATAAGGAGCTCACTTTATTAAAAGTGCTGTAGCTCTTATGGGGAGGAATAGGGTTTAATGTGAGGGTCAATTGAAAAGCATCTTCTTGTAAAGAGTTGCTCAAGGCATGGTCTCCTTGAGGGGAACTGGGGACATGACCTCCCCTTGCCACCTATTTCTCCCAACTCACTGGGAAGTGTTTATGAGACATTGTTTACTGAGCCTGGGGTCCTGTGCCTTGCCTTCTCACATAATGCCTAACAGCTCTTATAAAGTTCCTTCCGCTGCAGTGTGGCCAACAGTCTTTCCAGGGGGTTAGAGTGGGAAGGGAGGTGACACCAAAGAACTGGGCTGTGCTAGGGAGAGTCCAAAGTGTCTGGAGAAATGAAATGAAAATGCGGTTTTGCCTGGTGCTCACGATTGTCAGGGCAAAATAACATACAGCCCTCTTCTGATGTGAACTTGCTAAGGCACTCTTGTGGGACGATGCTCACAGACACCCTGCAAGGGCACTCATGTTTGCTGACATCGAAGCGACCCACAGGAACCAAGCATAGCAGGCATGGAAGGAACCACCACGTCATATAAGAATCTAACACAGAGGAATGAAACCTCGGGAGTCCTGGTTCTGAAGACCAGGAAAAAGCAGTAGAGAGAGATGAAGTGATCAGACGAGGGTCACACTGCTGGTAAGGAGCAGAAAGACAACTCCAACCCTGGTGTTTGGAGTCTCAGGCCTAAACCCTTTCTACCACAGTGTGCTTACAATAAGGAAAGAGAGGCCTAAAGAAGCTAAGTGATTCCAGCTTTCAACAAAATTTTTAAGATTTTTCTCCATGGTCAGATTAAAATGACCTAAAATAGGTCAATATTTAATAAATGAGATAATGTATGTGTAATTAGATCGTAAATTATAAAATATTGCCTAACAATTGGATACATTGTTGATGAAATCTGTGAGGTTAATAAATGACCAAATGGATATAATCGTACGGTATTACGCGTCATATTTTAATGACGACCAAACACAGCAGAGTGATTTCGCCTGTTTTGTCAGTTGTTCCATCAACTCTTTGTTGCTGTCTCCAGAGGAGGTAACACATCGATCACAAATTTATACAGGGAAAATGTGCAGGAAAATTAATTTGTACATGGTGTTTTTTACTAAGATTTTTTTCAATTATAAAAAAATGTGAGTATATTATTGTAGAACACTGGGAAAATAGAGCAAAATATAAAAGAAACAATAAAAATGACCAGCAAACCTACCCCTGGAAACAAATACTATTAAAATGTTAGTGTATTTTTTTCTAAAAGACCAATATCCTGTAAGTACATACTGTATATGCAGTTTAAAATCCTTATCTTCAAGCAACATTATTTAGTGACTATTTTTTCCATTAGTGTTTAAGAATACTATTATTTCTTCATACAGAACTATCATAATTTATTTATCTACCCATCTATTGTTGGATTTTGTTACCAAATTTTCACTATTATAAAAATTTCTGAAATGAAAACAACGCCTCTTTGGCCACACTTCTGATTTTTATCCTGCCTAGAATTGATGCCTAGAAGTTGGAGTATTAGATCAAAGACTACGACAATTTTTAATGTTCCTCAGAAGGATCGCTTGATTGCTCTTCAGAGACTGACCTACGTATACTTGCACTATCACTGTGTGTGAACATCCTTCTCACCCACCCTTGCCAGCATTGCCAAAACAATAATTGACAATGAGTAAAAGTTTGATGAGAAATAGGATATTTACAGGGTCTCAAAATAAATTCCTACAAGGTGCTTAATAACTACAAAGGGAAAAATAATAAATTTACAGAAGAGAAATCTTGCAGATACCACATTAACAGGGATCCAAGTTGGTGTCATCAATAGTGGGACAAGTTGACATCATATTCTTCATAATAGGATGCATGGAGAAGGCTACAACATTACTTCTGAGATATTCCTGCCCAAAATGCATAAACTGAATCTAATCATGGGGAAATAACAGCCAAACCCAAATTAAGAGACATTCAATAAAATAAGTGATCTGTATTCTTCAAAAATGTGGGCATCATTGGGCGTTTAATGTTTTCTGGTTTGCATTGTGATTGAATTCTGCTCCCCATTACGTTGTCTGAGTGGCATTGCTGGCAATGAGGAAAGCTACTGGATTTTGTATATTTTTCTTGTATGCCACAATTTTACTTATTGTGAATTCATGTTAAGAGCTTTCAGCTGATTTCTCTTGCATTTTTTTAAAGATATATAATCATATTGTCTGCAAATAACAGTAATTTTGACTCTTCCTTTCCAATAATTTTACCTTTTATTTCTGCCTGATGTCTTATTGCATCAGATAGAATTTCCTGAACAGCGCTACATAATAACGCAGAAATCCAGCACCTCTGCCTCTTCCTGGCTGTAATGGGAATGTTTCTGGTGTTTCAACGTTAAGGATGATACAGGCTGTGAACGTGTGATGTTGTATGTTATAGGAAGTATCTTCCTATTTCTAGATCTCTATGGGGATTTTTAATTTTAATCAGACATGAACATTGAATTTTATCTGAACATTTTGTCCTCTATTGGGATTATCATATGGTTCTTCTTATTGAGATTGTTGAGCTGATGTCATTATATTAATAGATTTTTCTATCATGAAACTATCCTTGCTTCCCTGGAGTAAATCTGATTCAGTTGTGATAGACAATTCTCTTAATACATACTTCATTTTGCTATTATTATATTATGTCCTTTTGCAACTCTGTGGTGGATTTGTATTCTATCAACTCAGTTTAGCTGGGACTGTTTCCAGAATTCCTTTCCCTGAATAGTTCTGGGTTAGCTGGGGCCATAAGAGACAATGTATGAGATTGGGAAGGCAGACATGAAGCAGGAGCCGTATACTCAGTACACTCACCGGTCGGTGCAGGGCACGGGACATTGATGCCACTCGAAGTGCTGCCACTGCTCTGCTGGCTCGCCTGATTGGGGTGGGACAGCAGCCGCGCCCATAGTAACTCCAGTTTCTTGGGGGCCAACACCTTCAGCTTCACTGACTCCTGAGCTGGGTATGTTTCAGCTCCATGAGAAGGGCACCAATTTCTCCTGCAGATTCTCCCCTCAGCAAAATTGGAGACTTGAGGGCAGTGGGAGACTGATATAGCTTCCAGTCTGTCTGCAGGCTCCTGTTCTTGCCGCTCCCACTCATGTCCATCCTTCTCTCCCCACTTTCCTGACTTCAGTCTGAGGCCCCAGACACAGAAGCAACAGTCATATAGAAATTGTTTAACCAGCTCCCGCAATTGCATAAGGTCCAATATGTATAATACATCCCTTATGTTATATATCTCCTAGTGGTTCTCCTTTTCTGACCAAATCCTGATCAAAACACTGTTCCTAAGTGAGATTGCTCTGAGTATGTTCTGATTATTCTTTGTCGGCTCCATAAGATTCGTCCTTTGACCTGTACTGTGCCCCAGGGCTAATCTTTACAGACTGGGGCTCCCTTGCCATCTGGCTTCTGCTGGGTCTGGTCAGTGTATGCACTGGCAGAAGGTTGAAGGGCAGGAGGAGAGAGAGCAGAGGGCTTTCTTCTGTCTCTCCCTCCCAGCCTGGGCCCAGGGGTTCTGACAAAGGCCACAGCCTCTATGTCTACAGTTCTTGCCTGGAAGCCCCTTCTCCACAATTCAAATTTTCACCATCTCCGGGGACATTACTTTCTCCATGTATTAGTTATCTATTGCAGTGTAACAAGTTAGCCCCAAATTTAACAAACGCTTATGATCTCACACAGTTTCTGAGGGTCAGGAATCTAGGAGTGGCACAGCTGGGTGGGTCTGGCTCAGGGTCCCTCATGAGGTTGCAGTTAAGATGCTGCTGGGCTGCAGTCATCGAAGGCTTGACTGGGACTGGAGGCCCTGATTCCAGGCTCTAGCATCTGGTTGTTGGCAGGAGGCCTCAGGCCCTTACCCTGTGGGCCTCTACAAAGGCTTGTTTGAGTGCCTGTGAAATGTCAGCTGGATTCCTCCAGAACAAGCCATCCAAGAGAGAGAACAAGAAGGAAGAAACATGCCTTTTAGTCTCAGAAGTCACACACTATGAAGTCATCACTTCCTCCAAATTTTGTCTGTTAGAAGGGAGATACTAAGTGCAGCCCACACTCACGTGGAGTGGAATTAAGCTCTACTTCCTCAAGGGAGGTGCAGCCAAAAATCTGTGGACATACTTTAAAACTACCACACTCCCTTTGTCCCCTTCAGGCCTGGGGTGGTAATGGCTTCCCATTGTTGGGAGTCTTGAGTCTTGACTACCTCAGTATACATGAATTTCCTGAACCCTTGCCCACACTTCTGTATAGAATCTCTTTATTAAATTATCTGTAGTTAAACCCATTTGAATGTAATTCTGCTTTGGGGATTTTAATAAAACATATTTTAGGGGGAGGGTGTGCAGTTATACAGCACGGAAATTTCATAGGTATATATAGTTATATAATTATTTATATCTTATATATAATTATTAGATATTATCTAATATTATATAAGTATGTAAAATATATAATTATATAATTTATATTGAAATCAACATATAATTAACTTATAATTAATTTAATTATATAATTTATATATTTTTCTTATATAATTTATATATGTATAATTATATAATTTATTATTATATATATTTTTATATACAGTCATGCATCACTTAACAACAGGGACATGTTTGGAGAAACACGCCATTAGGCGATTTTGTCATCTTGCGAACATCATAAAGTGTTCTTACCTCAACCTAGGTGGTATAGCCTACTACATCCTAGGCTATATGGTACTATCTTATGTGACCACTGTCATATATGTGGTCCGTCATTGACCAAAATGTTGCTATGCTGTGCATGGGGTGTATATATATATATATATATATTATACATATATATATATACACACACACACACACAGAGAATATGGGCTTTTCTTCTTTTCCTAAATAAAATATTCAAAAATAAAACAAAAAAATGTGCCAGGATGGCTGCCAGTACTTCAAACCATTCCTCCTTTCCCATCCCTTTTATGCTCTCTACATTACAGGGGCTGGAAAACTGAGAACTACATTTCCCCAAATCCTTTGCCATTAGGGTTCTGATTTATAGTCCATTAATGAGAGGCACTCACTGAGAGATTATTTCTACTATTTCTCCTCCTGCAGCGCAGTGGCCTCAGGGCCTTTCCTCCCAGAGACACCCACCTTGGTGCTACAGGCAACTGTGACCATTGGCAACAGTTGGTTTCTTGTAGTTGCAGCTGGGGAGACAGTAGCAACTTCTTGATTCCCTGAAAGCTAGCAGGAACCTGAGCGCTGTCGGCCATCTTCCCTGGCTTTTGCTTCTCTGCCTCTTCCAGTAGTTTCGTGTGTGTGTGTGTGTGTGTGTGTGTGTGTGTGTGTGTGTGTGTTTCCCAATGGTTTTTCAAGCATACGGTTTCCTGTCCTAAATCACGTGCTACCTAAAATACCCAGAGTACCTCATTTTCCTCACCAACTCCTGACTAATACAATAATTAGAAGGAAACATGAAACCTGAATATACAATGATTATTTTTCATTTATTTTTTCTATAGCAAAAGATCCATTTTGAGATTGTCAATTTTATTAGCATGACATTCTCTTAAAATTTTAAAATTCTCTCTGTATTTATCGTATGCTGGCCTAAATCTTAATTTTATTTGCTTTTTCACTCTTTTAAAATTTCTTTTTATTTTTGCCAAGGGTTTTGTTTTTATTTTCAGAATCAGTTCTTTGATTTGTATACTGTGTGAGTTAGAAAACAATTCAGCTGCATGCATCAGAAAATGAAACTAACAGGGGCTCCAACACATAGGCAAATACGCAGCGAGCTCAGAGGTAGGTGGTGGCCAGCATTGTTCAGCTACTTAACAGTGCCAGCAGGGATCCAGACTCATTCTGTCCTTCAGAGTCACTATCCCTAACCCTTTGGCTTTCCTCCTAGTGTTTGTGGCTTCGTGGTTAGAAGATGGTTATTATTACATCAGACATCAGAGGTACGTTCGAGACAGAAAATGTGGCCAGGTAAGGGGGAAAGGGAAGGCACTGAATCAGCTCTGTCTGTACCCCTTTCTACCATTAAAGAAGAGTGGTCCAAGAAGCCCCCTCACTCATCCTCCACTGATATTTCAGTGATAAGATTTATTTCTCATGGCCACTTTCTTACCACAAGGGGTCCCGGGAAGTTAACTATTTCATTCTCCAGCTTCCGTGGAAGAAGAGAAGGGAAAACGAGATTGGGCTTGGAAACATTATGAAAATCATCCCACAGTCTCTACCACATATATCAATTTCACAGTGTTTGTTTCTGCCTCTTTTTTATTTATCTTGCTGTTTATTTTCTAAGTTATTGAGTTAAAGAGGGAAGTTTATTTATTTTATTTTGTTGTTGTTAAATAATGAGATCACTTTATATTATGAATTTGCCTACGAGGATAGCTTTGACATCTCGTGAGTTTTGATATACTGTATTCTCACTGCAATTTTCTAAATTATCTATAAATGCACCATTGATTTCCTCTCTTAATGATAGATTTTTAGGAGAGTGTTTTTGGTTTCCATGAGATTGAGGACCTTATTCTTAAACTTTTTTCTTGATTTCTACATTTACTGCATTTTAGGTAGAGAAAGTAGTCATTATAATCTCTACTTTTTGAGATTTATTAAACTTTTCTTTGTGGTCTAATTTAAGATCTATTTTTGTAAATATTTCTCAAACATTTTAATAAAAGGTATAATTTTGGGGCTGGCCCACTGGTGTAGTTGTTAAGTGTGCACACTCCACTGTGGCGGCCCAGGGTTCGGATCCCATGCGCACACTGATGCACAGCTTGTCAAGCCATGCTGGGGTGATGTCCCATATAAAATGGAGGAAGAAGGGCACAGATGTTGGCCCAGGGCCAGTCTTCCTCAGCAAAAAGAGGAAGATTGGCGACAGATATTAGCTCAGGGCTAGTCTTCCTCACACACAAAAAAGAAGATATAATTTTGTTTATAACATTATATATTATAATATGTATATATTGTTCAAATTCTCTATAACCCCAGTTTTGTGGGGGTTTTTTTTTTGGGTGCTAATTTGTCTGCAGAAGTCACCCAAATAATTATACAACTATCAGTTTCTTCTTATGTTTGCAATCATTTTTTTTCTTTATCTGGTTTGACGCTTTGCAATTTGGCAGTTACATTTCATGACAATACATTTTGTTATCGCTGGTCATTGTAGAGTTATGGCTACCTGGATTTCTGATAGGAAGACCTTGTATTTCTGAACTGGGCAGAAAATAAAAGAGGAACTAGATAAAGTGTGTGGATTTTAATTTCGGCTCTATTACTTACTAGCTTGTGACCCTGAACAAGATACTTAGCCTCTCTGTGCCTCAGTTTCCTCATCCGTAAAATGAGGAAAATAGTAGTTCCTACTTCATAGACTTGTTGAGAAGGTTAAATGATTTAATTTCATGTAAAACCAGTGCTTCCACATAGTCAGCACCCAATAAGTGTTGTAAAGTAATCAAACAAGGAGGCCCTTAGACTGAGGTGACTCTAATGTCTTGGCAGCCTACGTAAGAAAACCAAAAACAGAAACCTAAGCCAGATTCAATTCCTGTAAAGGCTTCCAGGGTTAGAAGAACAACCAATCACAAATAGCCAACGAGGTCCCAAATAATGCAACTGCAGAAGCTATAACCAATCAAATAATTTCCTTGTTTTGCTTCTGCGTCTTCTCTATAAAAACCTTGCCCCTAGCTCCTGACAGTGGGTCCCTCCTAACCACTTCCGATTTGGCACTGCCCAATTCCAACTGACTTTTGCTCAAACAAACTTTAAAAAAATTTAATATGCCTCAGTTTATCTTTTAACAGTGTTAACTACCCTTATTACTATCACTGCTTTCAATCTAGCAGACTGACTCTGTTTTTAATAACAGAGCGAGGGTAGGACAGAATCTGCATTCTCAGGCCAATTCCATTAGGATTGAAGTTAGTGTTAATTAGTCCCAGATTCTAGCAGCGGTTCATCAGCCCTAGTCTGCAGTTTTTTAGATGCCTTTTTGACATTTTCTCTGTCTTCGTAGACTTTTATTGAGAGGTTGGAAGAGGTTGTGTCAAGGGTTACTAGCCAGCCACCTTTTAAACCAGAACACTTGTATCTAATTTTTAAAGTAAACTGCTTCAATGTGAATCAAGTTAGGCAGAGATTGATGCTATAATTCAATTGCCATAAAGAAATAACCATTAATGCACTTTTCAGTCCTGGCTGGGCACTTTCTTAACGGCCTCAAAAGACTTTCGTGAAATATTTCAGAGAATCTCTTTGTTCTTATCAGGAGTTCATTTGAGAATTTAGGTTCTTTTTTTTTTTCGCGTCATGAATTTCAACACTATCTGTCTGAATTATATCTGATCTACTCTCTAAAACAAATCACAGAATCATCTCTAAAATAGCACCCCTGTTCCAATGAGAGCTCCCTTTTAAAAATAATAAGTCTGACAGGCATCACGCATTTTAAATTGAACATAGGCTGCAAAGCAGCCCTCACCCATTAGTCCCGCTGACCTTTGAATAACCCAGACCAGAAGAGAATAGGCCATAAATCGAAGAAGACTAATCCTGGCGGGGCTTGGTGATCCTATGAGCCCAGGAGTGGAAACGGCAATCATGCAAGATGTGGGGATTGTTCTCACATGAAAGTCAACCTCCGATAATGGAAAGAGCACTTGAGTGGGAGTCAGAAGATGGGGGTTGTAGTCTCGATTTTAAAACGTACAGATTAGGTCACTTAACAGTCCAGAGTCTCACTTCTCTTATTTATAACATGACGATGATGTCCTAGGCCATGCCTCCTTCAACACTATCTTTTCCTGCTCTCAGGGAGCTCGTGATTAGTTGAGGGACGGCAGGGCAAAGTGGCCGAGTGGGTGAGCTTTGGAGATCTGGGATTTGAATACCAGCTCTACCTACTTATTAACTGTGTAACTTTGAGCAAATTATTTGTGTTCTTGGTGCCTCAGTTTCTTCACCTGTAAAATGGGGGATGATAATAGTACCTACGTCATGAGTGTTCTGAGGATTAAATGAAAAAATGTGCATCAAGCTCTTAGCCCAGTTTTTGGCACAAGGTCAGCCCCCAATAAACAGTGTACACCTCAGATGTGACTGATGCTCTTCGGGTAGCCTTTGGTTTTTTCCCCAAGTCCACCATTAGGCCAGACTTAGTAGTTTGCCCCATCCTCCCCATATCCTCCCTTCTCCCGAAAAATCCAGCTGCAAAGGATTGAAAAGTAATGTTGATGTTAATGAAGATTTCATGGAGATTCAGAAGAAGGGGTAAAATAATAATAATAATGACAATAACTAAATTTTATTGGTTCTTAGTATGTTTTAGGTATGGTGCTGAATACTTTCCATGGATGATCCAATTTCATTCCATACAGTACAGGAACGTTTAAGCCAACTTTCTCTTGGATATTTTAATTTTTTCTGTAGAGCCTCTTCCCTTTAGAGAAAGAACTACTTTCTGAGGAGTCTCTTTCTTCTGTCCTATTCTTGTCAAGGCACCAAAAATTCCCCCTATTGTCCCAAGCAATTCCGTTTCCCATCAAGTTATATACCCCACTCAGTAAAACCAAAGCGAGAGAGCGGACTGACCACTCTTCTGCCCTAACTCATGCTGCCCAGGATGCCTCAGTTCACCCCACAATGCCTGCTATTAGGGGTCTAGAGCAGTGGTCCTGGTCACCCCACATGGTCAGGAATAGTGTCTGGATTTCAATTTTTCTCCCCATTTTATCTCCCATGCCTGACACAGTGCCTGACACACAGAAGGTTGTTCGTATATATTTACGAAATGAACAAATGTATGATCAAACTAATATAACAGAGGTCAGAATGAACTAGTGTTTAACAAAGGCAGTGGCAATGTGCTGTGGGGTACTAACTGAGAGGATCAGGGAAATTTTCATGGAGAAGACAGGATTTGACCTTGAAAGTTGAGCAGGATTT
The DNA here is from genome assembly GCF_057802395.1 of Ceratotherium simum simum. NCBI lineage: Eukaryota > Metazoa > Chordata > Mammalia > Perissodactyla > Rhinocerotidae > Ceratotherium > Ceratotherium simum. The sequence continues at coordinate 16,247,205 of NC_141906.1, forward strand.
TAATAGGCAGAGACTAGGGACAAGAACACTTGAAATAAGGGGAGCTGTGTACAGCACAGATACAAGAGTATATGGTTTGCTCGGTGGAGAGAAGTCATTTGAACAGTCTGCATTGTGGAGGTTCAGTGTCTGAACCCCAGAGGTGCCTGAACCTTCAGGGAGGCCAGAGGGGGTGTAGACAGAGATGGGGCTAGGGAGCATGTAGAAGCCAGCTCAAAGGAAGAGATTTAAACACCTTGTTCAGGAGCTTGACTTCATTCGTAGGCAGCAGGAGAAATCTACCACTGAGAGCTTCTGAGGAGGAGACTGGCTTGCTCAAATGTGTCCTTTAAAAAGATGACTCTGCTGAGGATGGATTAGGAGGTGGGCAGAGACTGAAGACAAGGACAGCCAGACAGGAGACAAGGATGGCAGAGCATGTGAGTGAGAACCTCCTCGCACAAGTCTTCGAGGCCACCTCCTCAAGGGAAGTTTGTCTGGAGTGGTGCTTCTGTTCCCAACAGATGTGGGGATATTTGTCATATGAAACAGGGCTGTGCCTTCCCTGTTCTTTGTGAGTACTTTAAATACAAGGTCATAGAGAGGAAGTTAATTAACATAGAAACATATCATGGATATTAAATCTTCTAATCAAGGCTAACAAGTCTGCTCTGATTGGGGTGTAGTAGGGTGAGTATATTCATAAATCCAAAGTCTGAGAAAAAAACAGGGGGGAGAAAAGTACTTTTCGAATCCTGGGAGCTTCACTCCATTGCTCTCTGCAGAGCTGCTGCTTGTTCCTGGCAGGTGCTTTTATCATTAATTCTTTGACAGTCTCTAATACATTCCTAGAACGCGCAGAATTCCAAATAATAAAGCATCTCTGTTACTTCATGGTGCCAACCTCTCCTTCTGAAGCTTGTGGCCACTATCATGTGTCTGCTCATAGCCACCATCTTGTTTTCCTCCATAATTATTTTTTATTTACCATTGCTGTATGCAAATTTAAATCTCTGGTTAATTCTGGTATCACATAATCACCATGAAACTTCCCCCTACTCCCATTGCAATTGTAAAAATTATTTCATCCCCATTTGAATGTATGTTACAAAAGCATCAAGAGTGGACAGTAGGAGGAGACATTAAGACACAAAATAGCAATAGGGCCTATAGCAATTTGAAACTGGTTGGGTATGGAGATAACAGATCAGAAAATAGTCAAAGATGTTTTATATTTTCTAGGTTGGGTACTAGGAGGATGGTGATATTTGTTAGAAATAGTACTCAAATTTGAGGTCTTATTATTTAGTATTCAGCCAGAAAACCAGGGTCTACCACAATCCCTTCCCAAACCATAGTCACCTATCATGAAGTCACCAAGAGAGAAGACAAACACACACACACACACACACACACAGAGAAAAAATAAAAGAATAAGCTAAAGCAGGTAAAGAAGTTTTGCCCAATTTTGTTGCTCCTTTCTCCTTCAAAGCCCAAACTCAAGTTTCAACTCTTGCCACACTGATCACATGGGTGGAAGAAGCCAAAAGGAGACTGAGAGAGTACAAGACAGCCAGGTTGACTGCTGGACCTTATCACTTTAGACACGTAGAAGAAAGAGACAGATAAGATACAGATGGTCAGATCTGCTTAGTTGGAGAAAGCCCTGGGTCAGCAAACTACTCTCGCTACACAGAGAAAAAAAAAACAATAGAGAAAGTCCCACCGATATAGTGACCTTTTACAGTAGAAGTTGGGAAACTATAGAGCATGGGCTGAATATGGCCCACTGCTTGTTTTCATATGACCCACAAGCTAAGAATGATTTTTACATTTTTTAGTGGTTAGGAAAAATTAAAAGGAGAATGATATTTTATGACAAGTGAAAATTATATAAAATTTGAATTTCAGTGTCCATACATAACATTTTATTGGAACACAGCCGTGCCCATTCATTTACCTATTGTCGATGACTGCTTCTAGTTTTGACAGAGAAGGTGTGGCCCACAAAGCCTAAAATAGTTAGTATCTGGCCCTTTACAGAAAAAGTTTGCCAGTTCCTGTTCTAAAGCATAGTGATGTCACCCAAATAAATAGGGCCTGATTAGATTTTTAAAAATCTGCCCCATTCACATCAATTTCTCCTCTCTGGGAGAAGCAAGGAAGAGCTTGGAAAGAAGAGAGAGGGTCTTTGCACTCCTTCCTTTAAAGGCAACTGTGTACAGAGATTGGAACACAGAGGAGCAGCAGGTGTTGAGGAGGCAGAGAGCATATTTAGTTTGAGATGCTTTGGGGACACCCAGGAGGTGACGGGATTTCTCAGCTGAGTCTCAGGAAACAGAGTTGGAGATATGGATTTTAAGACATGTCTACAGAGGGAAGAGTGAAGCCATGGATCAGATTTCCCAGGAAGAATATAGATGGATAAGAAGAAAGCTGGCTAGGATTGCCAGATAAAATATTTGTTTATTTGCTAAATCTGGCAACCCTACTGGGGCCGGAACATTGACATTTGAAATTTGAACAGAAAATGAAGAGCTGACAAAGGAAACAGTAAAGGGAAAGTCAGAGGAGTGGAGAAGAAGCCTAAGAGCTCCTAAAGTAGGAACCATTTGTGACCTTGGGGAAGGCAGTTTAATTGGAATAGTGGGGCAGGAGATTGAAAAGAGAGAAAAACGGAATATAGATTCTCCTTTCTAGAAATTTACTCGTGCTGCAAAGGACCATAGGATGGCAGGTTGAGGGGGGACTTTGGGTTAGTGGCTGAGTTTGGGGTAATAGGGGCCACATGAGCCTGTCTTTTAGTGAAGGTGAGAAGACAGTGGGAAGGGTTGAAGATATGACGACATGATGTTTTTGCTGTTGTTACATTAAGCTGGGTTACTGCTCACACACGTGTGCTCTCCTCACCACCTCCTGACCCCTTCCACACTCACTACTGGAGAGGACAACGGTGGTTAAATCACTGGAAAAAATAAAGCCCTGGAGTTCTACTGTCTTAGAAACTGTCTATCATCAGAGCTCATAATGTCCTGTGAAGTGATTGAATTGATGTTTTTTAATTCCTTACAGTTAGACCTAACTGGCTCATTGGTCCAGCAGTCATCTTAAGCAACGCTTGGTAGAAATTTTACCCAGAAGATAATAATAAAAAGGAGGAGGGGGCGGAGGAGGAGGAAGAAGAAGAAATGATAGTAAACACATATATAGTGCTTACTCAGTGACCACTCTGTTCTAAGTGGATGATACAGACTAACCCACATGTGAAAATAGCTTCCTGGCATCTTCTTGGTGATAATAATAATACTGGTGGTAGCCAACATGAGTTGAATTCTTAAGTGTCAGGCGCTATGCAAAACATTTTATTTGCCTGATGATGGACTAATCCTTGACGGAGCAAGAGTGCTACAGAGATAGGAGGGAATTAAAGACACAGGTGGCAAGAAAAGAACCAGATGAAGAGGATTACCTGTGGACAAGAGTAGGGACACCTATTCCTCTGTGACAGGGGGGTGAGAAGAGAGGATGAGCACAGGCACACTATGCTGTGTCCTATAGAAGGGACACTCAGAGAGTGTCAAGCTCAATGGCTTCATTTCTCAGGGGATAAGGAGACTTTCTCACCTGCTGTGAGTGAGAGGGGCTTCCACATTAGACAAAACTCTGCGACACTAATATATTCTAAGGCAGAAATGACTGAATATAGCTGATGTGTTTTGCTCCTGTAGACTTTAGCTGTGAACAAGCAATGATCATATAGACTAAAGGAAGGAATCTCTGGTTTTTGGTGACATGTTATAGGGCCAGGCAGCCACCACTCCTGCACTCAGGGTTAGCACCCAGCTCCTCATTGATGCATTCAGTCAACTCCACAGGCAATGCCTGCATCCTCAGGTCAGTGTGGCCTCATATCCCTTGGACCCATTCCAACCTCCCGAAAGTTGGGGCCTTAAGGTGGGACCACTCAGCCTTGGAGGGGACCAACACAAAAACATGACCACAAACCCCCTACCTGAAAGCTCTGATTCTCCTCGAGGGCCCCTCTCTCTCTCCTGCACATCATGAAGTCGTCCAGTTTGAGACACGTGTGTTCAGTGGCAAGAGCAGGCCCAACCTTTCCTTAGAAAAAAACTTATGCTGCTGAAACACATCTTTACATCACACTCTTTTTGTCGGGAACCTATCATTTCATTCATAACTTTGGGAAGATAATTACACCATGCTAGTGAGAGACAACTTGATGAATAACTGTTTATTTTCCAAGGAGACATATTTCATACACCGGCTGCATAGTGGGGTCAGGAAAACAGCAAGCTGTCACCGTGTTTTCTATGTCTTTTAACCGCCTGGCAGGGTTCTACATGGAAAACAGAAAATATCCTTATGATAGATAATATAATATCCTCGGCCTCACTCAGATGCCATATTTTAGAGGCAAGATTTGTAAGTGTCTTGATACCACTTGTGTAACAGTACCTGTCAGCTTTGTCTGTTTCTGCTCCACCTTCAGACTCTGCCTGCCCCAGGTCCCAGCACAGCCCAGTGTGAGACAGGTGGTAAGTAATCACCTTTAGCGCCTCACCTGATGGGCTTCAAAGGAGGTAGTTAGTAGGGCTATAACTGTTGAGGACCTGGGCTGATCCCAATGTTTTCACTACAGATCAGATCCAGGACCTGGAATCAACCCTCTCAACGTTCAGAGGATTTGAAGAAACTGAGAACGTTATATATAATAGAAGCATATAAATAATGAAATTCAAGTATGGACCAGAAAACATAGGAACTAGCATAACGTTAATAGCTAACCTTTATTAAGTCTTTACTGTGTGCCTGCTACTGATCTAAACACTTTACATGGATTACTCAGTGAATCCTTGCAAAAACCTTATGAGGTAGATAATATCATTATCTGTTTTGTAGATGAGGAAATTATGGAACTTGCCAAAAAGTCATCCAGCCAATAGGTGGTTGAGCCAGAATTCAAACTCAGAGAGTCTGAGTCCAGGGTGTAAGCACTTTACCAGGAGGTCTGTTCCTCCCCATAGTGGATGCTGTCATGTGCCACCCAGATCTTGCACATTCAGGCCTGAAACACTCATTTCCCCAGCTGAAGGAAGTTATTCCACCCATCCAATGACCGGCCGATGGGGAAGTGTAAAGGCCCAGCCCCTTGCCCCAATTCAAGACAGCTCTGAATGGCCATTCAAGATTCAGAGCTCTCCAAAGATCAGCTGAGACCTGTTGTGACTGCATTGCAGTTCACCTTCTAGATCCGCCCAGTCCTGCTTCTTTCCCTCCCCCACAGGTCTCACTACCAGGAGTCCACCCCAATACGCTTCCTGCACACAGATCTCCACTTCAGAATCCACTGCCCCAGAGAACCTGGTCGGCAACACTCTCTTAGACAGGATTCAGCAGAAAAATTAAAACACAGAGGTACGGGCTGAAGGACTGCTACACGATTATTAGAGGAGAGCTGCCAACTTACCTCAGAGCTTTTTGACTGCCAAAGAAAAGATGGAGGGGCCGGCCCAGTAGCGTATCCGTTGAGTTCGTGCGCTCTGCTTCGGCAGCCCAGGGTTCGCACGGACCTACGCACCACTCATCATGCCATGCTGCGGTGGCGTCCCACATACAAATTAGAGGAAGATGGGCACACATGTTAGCTCAAGGACAATCTTCCTCACCAAAAAAAAACAAAAAAACGATGGATACGTGAAAGAGAATAGAACTGAGACTCCAGGGACGGTCTTGGAGGCGCTCTTGGTATCTCAAAACTATTTCTTTTTCTTGTCTTTTTTTGTTGTTATCCACAATGAATTTGGCTGTATTAATTTTTTTCTGTTTATATACATGACACAGGCTCATTGGAAAGTTTTAAACAATACGTAAATGTATAAGGTAAAAAGCTAGAAATCACCTCAAATCTCATTGCACCATCAATAACATTTTGTTGTCCACGCTTTTATGCATCTTTTTATGTATGCACATATAAATAACTTAACACAAATGGCTCTTCCTTCAGTATATTTCCTGAATCTGATCATTTCTCACTATCTCCACTGGTCCCATACCCAGTCCAAGTCACCAGCCCCCTCTCGCTCAGACTACTGCAATAGCCTCATAACTGGTATTCCTACAATCTGTTCTCCATAGGGGAGCCAGACTGCTCTTCTGAAACATTTAAACACTACATCACTGCTCTCATCAAAACCTTCCAACAGCTTTGCTTCACTCTTAGAACGACCATGAAATCCCTTACCAGATTCTACGAGGCTCTCCCTGGTCTTGCCCTGCCTGCCTCTGCCCCATCTCCCACCACACCCCCCATCACTCACTCTCTTGCAGTTTCTCAGATACTGACATCAAGCTTGGTCCCCTTCGAGGCCTTAGCATTGATGCTTCTCTGCTTGGAACTCTTCTCCATCCCCCAAATACCTGCATGGCTTGCTCCTTCACACCATTCATGTCTCTGCTCAACTGCTCCCTCCCCCAAAACTCAAACCACTCTATCTAAAGAGCAGCCCATCCCCACTTACTCCTCCCTCCCTATCCACTTACTCTGGTTAGTTTTCTTTCTTTAACTATCTTTACTTGAAATCACATACCCGTCTGTTTACTTGTTTATTGTCTCTCCTCTACTAGAATGTACGTTCCATGACAGCAGGGGCATTACCTGTATTGTTTGCCAGCCGGTGCACAGAATCATGCCTGCCTCATAATAGATGCCCAAGAGACACCTGTAAAATGAATAAATTATTAAATAAATGATCCACTTAGGCTGAACTATGTATTGTGAGGCTCATGGTTTGTTTTCCCTTGCCTTGCGATACTTATTCTGATTCTCCAATATTTTTCTGAGATGGAGTATGTGAGTGAGATATTCACTGAATCCTTGCATATTAGCAAGGACATATCTCGGCTGGGTACAGGATTCGGGGGTTGCAGTTCTTTTCTCTCGGGGATCTGTAGACTGTATTTCACTCTGCTAGCTTCTGGTGTCACAGATGAGAAGTCTGACACCAAACTGATCCTTTCTCTTTTGTAAGTTAGCTTCATAAAGGGAACAGAATAGTTGGACCCAGGTAAAACCACAGGGCATAGCTGTGGCCCAAAGCATAATTCTCTTTCTCTCTCTTTTTTTTTTTTTTTTGCTTAGACTATGTCACTGGGATTCTGATCTGGTACCTGAGCCTGAGCCACAAAAGTTACCTCTCCTTTTGCTTTCTTTTGGACCAGCGGAGGTCAGGGCTCCTTCTTAGAGCTGGAATGGGGATCTAGAAAAGTCACAAGTGGCATCCGACTCTACCCAGCCATGAACCTGTTTCAAGAGTATTTCTTCTCGGGGCCAGCCCAGTGGTGTAGTGGTTAAGTTCACACACTCCACTTTGGCGAGCTGGAGTTCGCACGGACCTACACACCGTTCATCAAGCCATGCTGTGGTGGTGTCCCACATACAAAATCGAGGAAGACTGGCACAGATGTCAGCTCAGCAACAATCTTCCTCAAGAAAAAGAGGAAGATTGGCAACAGGTGTTAGCTCAGGGCCAATCTTCCTCACCAAAAAAAGAAAAAAAAAGAGTATTTCTTCTTAAATCCTGAGGGGATTTGCTCTCTCTTTCTCTCTCTTCCCAACTCTTCTAGTGTCTCCTTCTACTTTTTGCCTTCACATGTTTACCTTTCTTTCCTATTTAACTAAAAGTGAAAAGATCTAGGCCATCCTTGTGTGATTGGAAAGGGGGATTTATGAGAGCCCCCCATTCCCTGGACTGGGAGTGAGCCAAGGCCTTCAGTGGTTTATCAGCAAGTTCAAGTAATTAGTAGATACCAAAATGCAACAGATGTGAAATTCCAAAAAGAAGCACTAAATCATCATATGCAGATTTTCTACAGAAAGAGTTGGCAATCATTGTCTATCTCTTGAACCCACTCACTCTTTTTGAGAGACAGAATTTCATGAGGAAGGATTCTCTGGGGAAAGTTGGGTAGTACTCTCTCTCCCCACCCTGCCCCCAAGTAGGAGGTGAGAGCCTTACTGACTGAGTGCCCGAGTGCCTGCCCTCTCACCACAAACCTGGTGAACAGGGGCTTCCTCCTGTCTACCCAGAGAACTACCCACTCACACATACACACACACACGTACACGCACACATGCACACAGGCAGGCGCCTGGGTGGGAGGATGGGAAGACTAAGAGGCTGACGGCCGGCTTTCCTGGTGGACCAGGGGAGGCTGCTGCCTTCAGATCTCTTGCACTTTTAGAGATTGTCCGGGCAAGGATAAGTATTTTTCCATGGAACACATGTGGGCTACACTCGAGAAGGGCAGCCTGAGGTCCTGACATCTGACTGGAGGGCAAGGAGTTTACCACCCATAAAAAAGATGCATGTCCCTGGGTGAAGAAAAACTCAGGCAAGAGGGGCTCAAGAGGAAACTCCAGAGAGCCTGAGAGAGCACCCCAGAAAAGAAAGTCAGCTCAAACATCTACCAGCCGAGAGAGCATGATGTCAGACAAGACCACACATTTCAAGTAAGACCTTTCCTACCCTCCCTGCACCTGGGGAGATTGGATAATGGGGGAGCCCAAGGAGAAGAAATGGGGATACCAGCCGCACCACCCCACCCCCCTTTCCAATTGCAGTCTCCCATCCTAACGTTGGCCCAAGCTGGGGAGGAGGAGGAGAAGACACCAAGCTAAATCAAGATTAGAGTTTGGGACTGAACATTCTAATTACTAAATGAGACTGTGTTTGCAATTTAAAGTGACCTAGGAATACCTGTCACCGGAGAGTGAGCAGAATAATTGTGAGCTTGCTGGAGATTTCATCCCGGGCAGGGGGAGATTTATCCCTACTGAATAAATTGCAAACTGATTGTGGGAGACAAAAATAAAACTGTATTTGGATTACACCACTAGTGCTGCTTGTTCAACAGCCCAGTTACATTTGTATACATGACCTCATCTGGGCTGGCTTCGCGCACCTGCTTAGGGGGAGGGACATTTGCATATTTCCTAGGGAACTTGGGACATGAGGGAGGCCGAGTGAGCACACTGGGGAAGTAGCGACCCCTAGGAGAGGGGGAGAGGGGACAGGAATCCAGTTTTCCTGCAGGGAGGGGCTGACGTGACTGAGGGATGTCCGCTGCCTTCTCCCTGCTCTGCGGTGGGAGGCGGCCTGGGTCACGGGAGCACCTGAAGATACCAGGGGTTCTCACGCCAGCCAGACCCCGCACACAGGGCTTGGTGCCCACGCTTTTGGTAGGGCTAGGAGGCAAAGCACCGTGTGAGATATTGCACCCCCCTCCACGCGCACACACACACACGCGCACACTTTGGCTCAACAGCCACAATAACCCTTAGCTCCCCTGCCTCTTTTAGCATCTCTCCCCCCCTTGCTTCCTACAACTAATGGCTTGCAGAAGACCTGAAAAGTATAAGTTGTGTGTGTGTGTTTTGGGAGAGCAGGTTTTTCCGAAACACCTGCTGAACTAGTCAGGGTCTCGACAGGAAACAGACGGCCCACTCACAAGTGTAATTCAAGGAGGGTCTATTTGCAGAGGGCCTTTTACAAAGGTGTGGGTGTAGAGGACACATGGGGGATTGTGCAGTAGCCTGGGCTATCCCACCTCAGGCCCAAAAGGACGAGGGATGAGGGAGGGAGTGGTTACCAGAAGGCAGGCTCATCCCACACATTTGTGGGCCCAGGACGAGAGAACACTTGGAGACCGCCCAAACCGTGTGTCTAAATATTTGAAAGTCATAACTCAAACTAACAAACTGCTAAATGAAATATAGCCTGTCTGTTGCTCTTGGCAAATAAACCTTTGTAACAACCTGGAAGACCGAGTTTGAATTCAGAAGCCTCAGACTGCACAGAGTTCTGTGCAGGAACATGGCAGAGGAAAACATCTGAGCCCTAGCCCCTGGCTCACAGCCCACCCCCTTCTCTTCCCACCCCTACCTCCACTTGTTACTGAATATGATGTCACTCATACAGGTGGACACCCCAGCCCCATGCCCATGGTACTGCCGGAGCCCACCACACACCCTCTGGCCAACCCCTCAGGCCTAGGGCTAAGAACGCTACTGGCACAGTCCCCACTCTGGACGAGTGCTGGGGTGCAGGCACACAAAGCGGAGGGGCAGGCACAGGTGTGAGGGGTGAGGCGTCTTACCCCAGGGGCAGTGGTGCAGCTGGAGGAGGACCACAGCTTTAGAACATGGTGTCAGAGCTGGTGACCCAGCTCTCTCCTGGGTCAAAGGGCAGCCCTGCTGGAGAGAGGGCACAGGAATAATTACTTTTCATTAAAGGACCCAGCCAACTGGAGCAACTCCACAGGGAAGAAGACAGGAGATGCGTACCCTGACCTCACGCTCCTCACACCCGTGATTCTCTAGGCGGCTAGTGCTCCCCAACAGAGAGCCAGAGAGCTCAGGGGAGCTAGAGATGTCCTCCCAGGCAGTCAGCCTCCAGGGGCTGAGAGCAGGATGGGGAAGAGCAGAGAGTGGGTCTGGAAAATGTCCTGTTCTCTGTCTTCCCCATTTCCTCTAGTTAATTTTTACTTAAGCTTTAAATACCAGCTCAAGTGTGACTCTCTCAAGAAAACCCTGCCTGCCCCCCGAACTAGAGCAGGTCTCTCATTAGGGTCCCATGACTCCCTGGCCTGCCCTTCACAGCATTCAGAAGTTTCTAACTGTGATCTGTGTGGTTATTTTATTAATGGCAGTATCGCCACCAGACCACAAGCTCCACGAGGCCACGGACTGGGTCTGCTTGGGTCCTTGCTGTATCTACTGCCTGGCCCAGGCCTGGCAGGCGGGGGTGGTCCTTGCTGTTCTGTTTGAGGTCCTCTCTACTTTGCTGGGGTCAGGGAGAGCTACATTCAAGGGAACATAGCACACATGACAGTAAGTACCACACACACACACATGCACACATGGGACTTGGAAATAAGTGAGTCTTTGGAGGTTAAAATACAGATTCCCATATAATTGATCATAACCATCATCAGCTCACAGAGCCAGAATGACTCCCAGATCTGGACAAGAATCAAAAAAAGTATGGTCACATCTAAAGAACGTGTAGTTGAGCCAAAGGACTGGTCAGCTGTGGAGGCAGCGAGAGAAGCAGTACAGTCCAGACAGTGCCCAGAGCAGAGCGCCCAGCCAGGCCGGGTAAGTGCCCCGGCACCAGACAGGCCTGTGCTTACAGGGGAAAGGGGAGTATCAGTTTGTCAGGGCCCGATGACATTATATTTTCAAATTCCATAACTCCCTTGTTCCGCTTCCATAGTCACCAAGCACTTGTCTGATAAGCCGCTCCTGTGGAGCTGGCTGGTCAGGTCCACACAATGACAGATTCACCTGTCAGGTGTATTGCTCATTATAAAGTAATAAATAAATTAATTATAAATTAATTTAATTTAAATTAATAATAGATGAGTTGTTAATTATAAATTAAATATAAATGAGATGGCATTCTGCTTTTATTCCCACTTAGAGCTCTCGTTAACATGAGTGAGCATTCCTGAGTGTAGTCACCTCTGGAAAGCTGATGGGTGTCGGTTCCTAACTCTTCAAGGCTGGGGTCCAACCCCAGGCTGCGGTAAACTCACAGGACAATACCCAACAGAGAACTCCCCGAAACCCAGCCATGAAAAGTCTTTTTCTTTTGTGAAACTGAAATAATGACATTCTCAAAAGTTCTAACATTTATCGAGGGAAAGAGGGAGGCATATTGAGTTGCGTGCGAACAGAAATGGTTTTGATTTTTCATTTTTCCTTTGACTTCCCTAGACCTAAATTGTCTTCTGAGCCAGAATACATAGCAGCAGAGAAATTCATGATGACTGGTTTTTGACCACGTCTCTGGGGAGGCTGGGGTGATGGTGCCCCAGGGAGGCAGCACAAGGGCTGGGAGTAGAGTGGGGAACTGAGAGGGACATTACCCAAGGCCCTTGAGGCAGTATAGTGCATACGGAGAATAAAGTTATTATTGATAGGAGTTCCAAGGTCATAGTGTGCATCAAACCTGAGGGGCAAGGAGAAAACTCAGGAGGAATTGAAAAATCAGAGGCCAGGGAAGTTGGGAGTGAGACCAGGTGAAGGTATAAGGAGTGACTTCTGAGCAGCTCAAGTAGATAGCTCAGTGATATGGTCTCCCACTGCAATCCCAGTTTTATAAAAATATAAAGGCTAAATGCAATGTGGTATCCTGGAGTGGATCCTGGAACAGTCAAAGAACATTAGTGAAAAACCTGGTGGAATTTGCATAAAATCTGTACTTTAGTTAATTGTCATGTACCAATGCCAATAACTTAGTTTTGACAAATGCACCATGGTTACGGAAGATGTTAACATTAGGGGATACCGGGTAAAGAGTGTACAGGAACTCCGCGTTTGCAACTTTTCCATAAATTTAAAATTATTCAAAATAAAAAGTTTATTTAAAAAATATAGGTCTATTTCTTTTTTAGCTCAAGAAACTTTTCTTCAATGTGTTTTTTGATTACTGTCTTCATTCTAATTGTTTTTTAATCAAAAATATAATTCTTAGATTAGATTTCTTTTCTCTACTTTTGTTTTTATCTCTTTGGTTTTTTTCTCTGAATTCTGGGAGACCTTCTGCTATTCATTCTCCACATCGCTGATTTGATTTTCTGCAATGCTGCTTCGGCTTGTAAGTCCTCCAGCGTAGATATTAATTCTGCCACTGCATTTTTAGTTTCTTTGTAATTCATTCTTATCTCAGTCCTCTTTATTTACATCTGCTCCAGCTGTATTTTAATCACAGACTATCTTCTACTGTCACTGTATGCTATTGTTTCACAGAAGCCGTGGCCACTTATGTTCTAGCAGACATCCAGCTAGAGTGACTTTGCAAGACATCAGCGGGCATTCCCTCTTGTTACCCTTAATGACTGCTCCTTTGCTGTCTGAGTTTATGGAGCACATGAAAACACACTCAGTAAGAACAAATACAGAAATCATCGGGTCTCCAGAGCTGCCTGTGATATTTGCTTGTGGAGATCGTTGTACTGAGAGTTGGGAATTCTTGATCAAAATCCCAGAAAACTTGTATCTTCTGAGGAACGTATAAATCACAAATAAAGAACCCCGTACTGCCTAGCTAAAAGTTGACACTCTATAATTGGCAATGGGACCTTATTATTGTTAGGTACTTTATAGGAAACGAGAGTGATTATACACCACCAGGAACTGGATCAGGAAAAAAATCTCTGCTATGCCCATGATGCCTCTGTTAAAAAAATATTTCTGTTACTCTGTGTCTAATAGAGGGGTTATTGTTTAGTGTTTGAGTATTCCATTGGAATCTAACTGCACAAAGCCTACCTTTGTGAGGAGGAAACAGGATTCTCACCTGAGGAGTAAGTTTCTTTTGTGTGTGTGTATCAACCACCAGAAGTCGGCTGTCAGCTGGGAGAGAGCAAGGCCACGCCCTCAGACCACAGAGTAGACTAAAGGGAGTGCTGGAGGGGAAGTAGGTCATTTTCCCTGAAGGGTCAAGGATGTCTAGGGGACAGGTTCGGGTAGGGCATGTGTGAAGGAGGGAAGACAGGCAGGACACGTGAAATGCAACGACCCTTTGGAGCCAGAAACCACTTAGGATGGAAGAAAAGAAACAAATATAAAACATCATTTTGAAAGTGTAACTTTATAGAAAGCTTGTACTTGCTGTAATTTTTCCCTTTATGTTCTCATTATTTAGTAAAGTTTCTTTGGGAAGTCAGACTATCTGAAAAGATATTTCCATTTCTGCAAGGCCAGTCTTCAAAGACTGGGAGCAGCATCCGCAGGAGGTAGATAGTGGTGACCCTGGAGCCAAATGGGAGTCCCTCTAAAGGAAAGAGAATTCAAGACTAATGCGAGAGACCTGTGCTGCCCCCGCTGGGAGGGGCTGTGCTGTGCTTTAACACGGGGCCAGGCCTGAGATGGTTCTTATGTAGCCTTCTCACTTGCTGCCATATTTCAGACTTGCTCTCACACGCGCTTTCTGCCCTTTCCAGAACCTCAGAGGAAGCCACGTACCTGCCAAGAAGTGGTCCTCTCACTTCCTGAGCCCCCAATAGTGGAAATCACTGAGATCACCTGAAACTCATGAACCTTCCTGTCCTTTGCTGGATAAAGGATTTGCTTAATTAAGAAAAGAGTTCAATAAGTTCTAGAACCTGCTTTGCATTTTTAAAGCGCTTAACCCATCATATGCATTCTGTTTTAGCAAAGCTGAATCTCAATCTTTTATATAAATGGATTTGACAGAATGCTACACGCTCAGGATAAGGATTTTGGCCACAGACTGGGAAATTTTCTTCACCCAGTCGCAACTTCTAGGCTTCTATATTTTTCTCCTTAACAAAGTTGAACTACTGCAATTCAAGACTTGGTGCCCACACTTGTCCTCATAGTAAAACCCCAGGAGGAATTGCTAATATTTACAGAGCACTTGCTCTTTGCCAGATATTTTAAGTGCTTTATGTGCAAAAATGAACGAGGGAGGGAGGGTGTTATAATGAAGAGAAAGACGAGATAAACTTTGGGGTTAGATAAACCTTGTTCAAATCCCCAGTCTGCCACTTACACTACTCATGTAATTTTCGTCAAATTCCTTAACCATTTTAGGTCTCAGTTTCCTTCTCCTTGAAAAGGAGCTATTAGTAATACCTATTTCCAGGGTGTTTTGTGAAAATTAAGAGAAAAAACATATGGAAAGAATGCCTGCCATGTAACCAGGGTCCCTCCCCTTTGCTTCTTCTAGATGGAACATAAGTGTAGCAGAATGTGTACAGTTCGACCCACAACACTACAAAATGCAGTGGTTCGTTTTCTACCTTCCAATAAATGGTCTCATTAATTTTCTGACAAAGAGAGGAGACAGGCTGGCATCTTGCCAGGGCTAATGGAGTCGTTTCATAGGATTCTGTGGCTTGTTGTTGATGAATGAAACTCTTACCCACCACCATTACTCTACAGAGCAGCACAATCCAAACTGGATGCAATTATGAGAGTCCAATACCCAAGGGTGTGGGAAAGTGTTGATCCTAGAGCAGTGGTCCTCAAACCAGGCTGTGTCTTAGAATCCCCCAGGGAGATTTGAAATGAACAGGTGCCTGGGCTGCACCCCAAAACATTCTGATTGAACTAGTTTGGAGTGAGGCCTGGGCATCAGTATTTTTTATAGTGATGCCAGCAATCAGACATGAGCCCTCCGAGGTCAGAGGTCTGGTTCTGCAAACACTGCCTCCAGATGTGGATGTCAGCTGCTGTAGAGGCAGACTTTCTGCTCTATTACTGCTGCTGCTGCCACCAACTATATCACATTGCTGCTCCATCCCACCTGCCTCCATATGGCCAGAGATGGGTCACAGCCGCCACCAAAATTTCTCCAGACCTCCCTCAGTGTTTGGGCTCAGCTGCACCTGGCTGGTACAATGGTGGGAGGGAAGGGAGATAGTCTCCCCTCTGCTAGTCCAAAGACCCACCTCACGCACATTTCCCATGATGATTGGCTATCAGGACATTTACCCTCTTCACAGAAAAATCCCACCCCATCCATCAGATTGTGTTCTGTTTTTATGGTCCCCATAAGACACTCACAGGAAAGCCCCAAGTTGTGCATTTTTCAGAACCATATTCAATCTCTTCCAGGATCACCTTGAGCCCACACCTTGAAATGAGAGCCACATGCAGTTGACTCGGACTGTGTCCACCAGTCTCTGAGGGCCCATAGTCTCCAGTTCATATTCACTGAAGAGCTGGCAATTAGGGTACCCAGTGTGCCTAACGGAATAATTCTGGTCTACCTGGGGTCACCCTCTGTGGCTTCCATGCTCTTGTGCTATATTCTTATGCCAGGCTGGGATGTTACAGTCTCCCTTGAAATCTTAGTCTCTGTTTATGCACTTGCTTAAAACTAAGCCTTTAGTACTGCTTTTTACAGAAGGCTTATCTTTTCCTTAGGGCATTGTTGTTTTTATCATTTCATGCCTTATGCAGTCTATTTTAAAAAATGACTTTCAATTGTTTTTACTATAGATAACATAAGTTCTATAAGATATTCAAGCAAGACAAAGTGAATACAATGCTTTCCCTCCACCTCCCCTCACAAATACCACTCCCTAGTACCAACTAACTTTAATTTGGTGTATATACTTCTAGATATTTCCTAAAGGCTATAGTTTAATACTCATATTTAAAGAGTACACACATTTCATTGCATAAAATATTCTATAATAATTTTCCAGTCTCCTTGACTATTGTTTTAAACATTTGCATAATATTCTAAGTGAAAGTATCATAATTAGCCATTTACCAAGTATCAGTGAATTGGTTTTTTCCAATTTTTCATGATTATAAATAATGTTGTGATAAACATCTTCACACATATTTTTTCACTTAAGATAATTTACTTTGGTTCAATTCCCATAAATGGCATTACTTAGTGAAAGATTATGAACAAGCTAAAAAAGCAATTTACAATTTAATGATAGGAAAAAAAGAAATACATACACCCAAGCACTGTGTTTGGTTAAATAAATGATAGTTTATCTGTATAATTGAATACAATGAAGCCATTAAAAATAATGTTATAGAAGAATGTTTAATATCATGGAAAGATTTCCACTATATCTTAAGTAATTCGTAAAACAAGTTACAAAACTTTCTGTGTAATTTGTATAAAAACATTTTATAATCAAAATATATCTGAATAGAATTTATATGGAAATACAAAGCCCAAAGAATAGCCAAGACAATCTTGAAGAACAAAATTGGAAGGCTTACTCTACCAAAAATCAAGATTGATTGTAAAGCTATAGTAATTAAGACAGTATAGTATTAGTGCAAGAATAATTAAGAAAAAAAACGATCAGAATGCAGAGATCATATACACTTTTTCTGAAAAGGGCCAGATAGTAAATGCTTAAGCTTTGCAAGGCACATGGTCTGTCACAACAACTCAGCTCTGCTGTTGTAGCACGAAAGGAGCCATGATGACACACGAATGAGCGTGGCTGTGTTACAATACAACCTCACCTACAAAAACAGGCAGCTGGCCTTAGTTTGTCCATCCCTGGGACAGAGAATTCAGAAACAGAGCAATATATATACATATAAATGTATATACACGCGTGTGTGAGACTTGTGACAAAGATGCTACTGAAATGCAATGGGGAAAGGATTTTTTTTTCTTTTGGTGAGGAAGATCGGCCCTGAGCTAACAGCCATTGCCAATCTTCCTCTTTTTGCTGAGGAAGATTAGCCCTGAGCTAACACCTGTGCCCATCTTTCACTACTTTTTGTATGTGGGATGCCACCACAGCGTGGCTTGATGAGGGGTGCATAGGTCCACGCCTGGGATCTGAACCTGCGAACCCCAGGCTGCTGAAGCAGAGCGAGCAAACTTAACCATTACGCCACTGGGCTGGCCCCTGAAAAGATGGTTTTTTAAATAAATGATATAGGTCCAATTGGCTAGCCATATTGAAAATAACGAAAATTGATTTCTATCTCACATCACATCTAAAAATAAATTCCAGCTCAATTATAGACATAAATGTGAAAAAGCCAATGACAAAGCTTCTAGAAAATAATAGGAGAATATGTATATTCATGACCTTGTGGTAGAGAAAGACGTCTTAGATAAGACACAAAAAGCACTAACCATAAAGGAAAAGACTGATACACTGGGCTATATTAAAGTTATAAACTTTTTCTTCATCAAAAGCTGTGGGCAAGCTACAGTCTGAGAGAAGATATTAGCAACACATATAAGTGAAAAGGAGCTCATATCCATAAAATATTAAAAATGACTACGAATCAATTTTTTAAAAAGGAGACTGAAAATCCAGTAGTAAAATAGGCAAAGTCTCAGACACGTGACAAAAAAAGAATATCCAAATAGACAATAGATATCAAAAAGATGTTAAACTTCATTGGTTATCAGGGAAATGCAAATTTAAAACGTAATGATATAATTGTTAGAATATCCACGGTTAGTGAGGATGTGGAGCAATGGCGGATACTCTCAAACACTGCTGGGTATAAACTGGTACAATCCCTTTAGGAAGACCTACCAAAGCTGGTGACCTATGACCCTGCAATTCCACTCCTAGGTTTATACCCAACAGAATGTGTACAAGAATGTTCACAGCTATGTCATTCATAATAACCTCAAACTGGAAACAACTCAAATGTCTCTAAATAGTAGAATGGATAAATAAACTGTAGTATATTCATATGAGGCAAACTATGTAGCAATACTATCCCAGTGAATGAATTCTTCTCCACATGATATGGATGAATTCATAATTTGCATGAAAGAAGCCAGACACTAGAGATTGCAAACAGACCAAACCAACTCATTTTGCCAGAAGTTGGGATATTGAGAGAGGAGTTAGTAATTGGGGGCGAGCATGAGAGGGAGTTTGGGTTCCTCGTAATAGTCTATTGCTCTGGAGGGCAGTTACGTGAATTATTCATTTCGTGATAAGTCGTTAAGTTTTGCGTTTATGACAGATAGGCTTTTCTGTATGTATGATATATTTTAATTTGTCTAAAAGTTTATAAAACTATATCTGAATAGAAACAGAATTAAGGCAATTGGTAGTTTAAAATTGATAAATCAAGAGATAAAGGTAAAAGCATGTTTTTATCTAGAGTGGCACTGTCCAATACAAGTTTCTGTGAGGATGAGCATGTTCTACATCTGCTCTGCCCAGTATGGTAGTTTCTAGACACATGTGGTTATTGAGCACTTGAATGTAGCCAGTGAGACCGAGAACTGAATTTTTATTTTTATTTCATTCTAATTAATTTTAATTTGAAGAGCCACATGAGGCTGGTGGCCAGCATATTGGACAGTACAGATCGTGAGCTATTGAGGCAACCACCATGGGAAGCAGAAGCCACTAAAATACATTCTCTGGGGAGTGGGAGAGTATGAGGAGGTTGAGACGGAGCCAAGTTGCTTTTTATCATAAACTTTTCTGTAAATGTGTAAATGTGTAGATGTGTAAATTTCTGTGTGTATTACTTAGAAATTAAAATTTGGGCCGGCCCTGTGGCTTAGCGGTTAGGTGCGGGCACTCCACTACTGGCGGCCCGGGTTCAGATCCCGGGCGCACATCGATGCACCACTTCTCCAGCCATGCTGATGCCACGTCCCACATACAGCAACTAGAAGGGTGTGCAACTATGACATACAACTATCTACTGGGGCTTTGGGGAAAAAAAGGAGGAGGATTGGCAATAGATGTTAGCTCAGAGCCGGTCTTCCTCAGCAAAAAGAGGAGGATTAGCATGGATGTTAGCTCAGATCTTCCCCACAAAAAAAAAAAAGAAATTAAAATTTAATTTTAAAAAAGAAAGAAAGCTTGAATGATGTACTCAAAATTGTTAACAGTGGTATATCTTTGGGTGGTAGGATTTATGGTGATTTTTCTTTTCCTCCTTTTTAAAAAATTATCCATATTTTCTAAGATGTTTACCATAAGCACACATGAAAAAAGAACAACTTAATAAATCAAAAGCTAAAACTAAATACTGATGACAAATCAGAAAATTCTTCAGGGGCCTATCTGTACTCGTACTATTAAGGCAATAATGTACGTAATGAGAATTTATGGCAGGTCATATTTTTCTTTCGACATTTAATATCTAAACATGCTGGATAAGCAGAGATTTCATATAAAGCATGCCAGATTTCTGCTGCTCCCTACTTCCTCATAAGGTACACAGATGATTGAATTTGGGCTGAACCAACAACGGAGAATTTGGTGTGGCCCACCTTCAGGATGGGTTGAGCAGGTATCTTTGGAGGAACGGCTTCACTTTCCTGCTGCCACTGTCTTTCAGATCAGCACCAAGGTCTTCCAAGGGCTAGATTTTTGGTGAGCTTCGTAACAAGTATGTGGTGAGTTCACGTTCCTAATGGTGTATCCAACTACCTACTGGACCTTCCCCATCTGGATGTTCTACAGGCCCCTCAAACTCAGCATACCCAACCCAGCTACATCCATCTTCCCTCCCAAACTTATACTTCTCGTAGAAGCACAATCTTATTCTACTTCCAATGTGTATCCACCCAAGTAGATGGATAAGTAGTATCTCGATGCCTGTTTTATGAACAAGGAGACAAGGACTTAGAGTTTGGACCAAACCTAGGTCTCTCGTCTCGAAAGCCTATGTACTTCCTGATGCACAGCATGTAACTCTCCAAATTGCATTCTTTTTGGAACATACCCCCTGGACTAGGAGGAAAGATCACTGCTAGGTGAAAATGGAAAGCATCCTGATAAGGTCACTTAGTGATGCTCCTTCAAGATACTCCTAGGCCTGGAAAGACTCCTGGGAGTGGTGCAAATGTGGACACGTGCTTACCCCTACTGGGAGGATTTCTCTCTCAGTCTAAGACCATCACAGATTGTCCACTTGTTCACTTGTGTTTTTTTCCAGCTTTGTAAATATTCAGAACAGGTGGACCTAAATAAGGATAAATGCCGTTTAATTTGAGCCTGAACTCCTGCCTCACAGACCAATGCTTCGGTCAGTCCCTGAGGAAAAGCAATTATCGCACTCCAGCTAGCACAGGCGCTGGCTATGGAGTAGCATCAGTGGCACAATAGGTTATTGGCAAAGAGATGGGAGGTTTGGAAAAAACCAATTTTGTTAAAAATAAACAAACTGTAATTCCACCTTCTTGACAAGAGAACATTTCCAAGGCAAATGAATAATGGCATGGCATTTTAGTTCCCAGAAACGATTCCGGAATCATCTTCACAACACGTTACTTCATACCAAATGTCTTGGCAGGGCATTCGAGGCCTCCTGCAATCTGCCCCTGCCAACCTTTCATCCCTCACTCCAGCAGTGGTGAACCATTTCCAGTTCTCTGAACATGATGTACACTTTTTTGATCAGTCTTAAAGACTCAGTACAGCCACCACCATATCCGTGAGCTCTTGCAGACACGTCTCCTTCAGTGCCCTCTTAGAATCTGGTACCTTGTTCCATCTGTACTGCATGTGCCACATTAATCAAATGGTTTTACTTTTCTATACTGTCTTAGTCCATTCAGGCTGCTGTAACAAAAATACCATAAAGTGGGTGGCTTATCACAACAAACATTTATTTCCCACTGTTCCAGAGGCTGGGAAGTCCAAGATGATGGCGCTGGCAGATTCGGTGTCTGGTGAAGGTCTGCTCCCTCATAGACAGTTGTCTTTTTGTTACAACCTCACATGGTGGAGGGAGTAAGGGAGCTTCCCTGGGCCTCTTTCATAAGGACACTAATTCCATTCATGATGGCCCTGCCCTCATGACCTAATCACCTCCCAAAGGCTCCACCTCCTAATACCATCACTTGGGCGTTAGGTTTTCAACATATGAATTTTGAGGAGACACATTCAGACCATAACACATACTAACATTTATGGAGCACTTGCAATGTTCTAGAAGTGCTTTTACACGTATCATAATGGTCTTTACGATACTCTCATGCAGTAGACATAACTTTTATATTCCCATTTTACAATCAAGGTACAAAGAAGGGAGATAAATTTTTCAAGGTCAACAGCTTGTAAGTGGCAGAGCCAAGACTTAAACCCAACAATCTGACTCCAGAGTCTACACATCTGACGCTAGCCTGTATTTTTTTGTTTCTTTTAGAAGCAGTGGGACCCAAGGCCCATAGAAAGTACTTAATGAATGCAAACTGGGAATAAACAAGTGAATGAAACCTATTTCTCAGTTCCCAGTGGCCCTGGAATGCTGATGTATAACATCTGTTTTTCTAACTTGGCCACCACCATCCCAAGCCCTGGGCCTTGAGGCAGAGAGGGGAGTCAGCAGGCCTCTGTGCTCCTCTCCGCGAACGCGCCTGGACACGTGGGCAGTTCCCTGCTTGGCCCAGATGCCCCCTGATCTTTAAAAGAACGACCGCTTCCACTGAAACAGGTAAATTGCTTCAGGGAATGACAGGTTACTCCTCTCTCTCTGAAGATAGAAACTGTTCCTTCAGCCCAGAGTGAGTTAGTTGGAAAAAACTGATTTCACGCTTTGCTGAGTCTGATTGTCCTTGAACACCAGAGCGCATTATCTGCCTGCCTGAGCTGGCTAAGTGCAGGGCTGCTGTGACTGCGGTTCAGGGGGCGCAGTGGGCCCTCTGTGGGGGGAGATCTTAGATCTGAGCCTTCGCTGGTCCCCCAGGAGGTCACGAAGAGCAAAGCCATCAGGTTTTTCTGGCAACAACACTACTTTCTTGGCTTCTCCTCCCCCTCCCCCATTTTTCCCTGTTTTCTCCCGGGGCTGCAGACCTGCTTTCCCAGCTGCCTCCCCTAAGGCCTCTTGCCCTTGGTTATTCCACAGGCTCCTCAGACTTACTATGCCTGAAAGGGACTTTTCCTCCCCAAATCTGCTGTGCTTGTGTTCCCATGAATGTCACCTTGGGCAGCCAGTCCCTAAGCCAAGAGTTGCCTAGAATCCACCCTCCTGTTATGGATTTCTTGGTCCTCCCTGTGTCCCCTTGATGGTAACATTCTAATATTAGACGGTGGTCCCAGGTTCCCTGCCTCCAGCCCCCATGCACAGGACGACATGGGACTCCTCACTGAACAAATGATCTTGCTACCTGGAACCTTCCAAAGAGGTGACACTGGCCCCCTCCAGAGAGCAAGTGTGTGACACAGGGCCCAGCTGGAGTGTGGTGCCCGGCCCGGGCTGCCATGTGTGTGGTCAGGGTCAGTGAGGCAAGAAAATGGAGTCAAACCCAGACACCCTAATGGTCACCCCAGGGGTTACGTGCAGGAGAAAATGCCAGCGAAGGGAGGGAGAAGGAAGCTGGCACAGATGGAGGAGAGAAAACACACAAACGAAAAGTCCAACACCCCCGGGGTGGGGGGGTTCCTCTGACAAAGGAAGGAGCTCTTTCTAATGAGTTTGGCATGTTAAAGGGAAAAGTGTTTTTTCAGAGCTTCTTTGGGTGCCTTTGGATGAAGTTTGTGAAAAGATGGCAAAGTTCAGCAGAGCTCCTTAATGAGTTTTGGAAATGCAAAGGGCGTCCAAGGTTTGTGGGCAGAGGGTGGATAGCTGAAGTGTTCTGAGTATGAAATTAACAGGAATGTGGTGGTTTGGGTGGGGAACTGGGAGCATGGGAGGGGAGGAGAAGGTTCTCAAGGCTGAGAGCAGAGAAGACGACAGCAAGGGCTAATGAGAGATGGGCCAGTGAGAGATTTCCCAGGGCAGGAAACATCCACTAGTGATCTAGACGATGAGAGGTAAGACATGATTATGGGTTGTGATCTCTACTGTGACATGCTCAAATCTACCATTACCCCAAAACCTCCAGGAAAGTCTACTCTGTAAGAGGCCTCATGTGAGTAGTAACCCAGGGAGAAGTGGAGAAAATTAGGGTGATGCCTGAAATGGAGCAAGGAGGTGTCAGAGGTAGTAGGTTACAGAGTGGGATCAAGAAGTCAGGCTCAATGGCTGACAGTAAGAAAGCTTTATTTCAAGTTTAAGATGTGGGTTGTCGGGGGACTCTGCTTCATGCTTCTTCACCCAGATTCAAGTTGATGGAGCAGCTCTTGTCTAAAAAATTACCAGTCTCACAGCAAAGAGGAAAGAGAGCATGGCAAACCACAATTCAGCTCTTAAAGCTTCTGCTTGGAAGCAGCACCTACTATGAAGAAAGGAACAAATCCAGGAAGGTAGGAAAACAGGAGCTACTAGGAGGATGCTGTGCTCCTTCCCACATGTGGGATGAGGTTGGAGCCAGTTGTCTCCATCCATTAAAGGATGGAAATGGCCCAGCAGACTGGAGGACTGGAGACACCCAGGTGGCTGACATCTGCATTAGATTACTGCCCAGGAAAGGAAGGTTTGAAGCAGAGAGCACTGGGGGGAAGTTAGGCTTGGAGGAGACCTTTCTTATTAGGTATCTGTGGCTACAGGGCTGGACTGAGGAGGTAGCTGTTACCAGCACTGGCCGGAACCGGCCTCAGGCAAAATAGGGAAGAAAGGAGGTTCCCCGCAACACGGCCAGAGAACTGAGCCCATCCTGCGAGGTTATAGACATGGATCAGAGATAAGTGAAGGAGCTCTGTGTCTGGGCTAAGAAAGTGGGACAAAGAGGGTCCATCCGAGATGAATGTGCCAGAGCTGCCCAAGGAGGAGGGGTGAAGAGGGACGTAGCGGGAATGTACAAGCAGGCTCTCGGCACCCGTTCTTGGGGCTAAGCCAGCTTGCATTTCACTTTGCTCCCGTCCAGCTGATGGAGCAAACACCCAGTGAACTCCACCTGGCTGTGTTCTGTATGGGTGGACAATCCAGGCCCTTCAGCAAAAGCCCAGTTCCTGGCAGATCTGCTGCTGGTGGAAGCCCAGGTAACAATCCCCCTCACTGCTCCCCCAGGGCCTTTCTTCACGCTGTCCTTTCCATGGGCTAAGTCTCAGACTTCCCTTCAAGGTTGAGCACGTGCCAGCAGATGCTCCACAAATGCTTTTTAAGTGAATAGCTTCTGGTCAAGAGCCAAACCCTTGTACTGCATGCCCCCCACTACACACACACACACACACAGACTCTGATTCCTAGGGTAGTTCCTTTTCCTTAAAAAAGCATGTCCCCTGCAGTTTCACACTTAAATCTAAGTGTAAAATTTGCCAACATAGGAGAACTGAAGGATCTTCCAATGTGTTGCTGAGACCTCACAAGAGCTATTAGCTCACCCTCTAGCTTTGCATGGATTTGGGGACGGGATCCTACTCCACCACAGGGGATGACACAGCTGTCTTCAAGCTGTAAACTGTCCTTTCAGGGGGCTGCTAAGAAGCAGTCTGCCCTCTCACCTTCTCTTCTCCATCATCTTCCTCTTTTCCTGGTCCTCTTCCCCCTCCATGAATTCATCACTTATTCACATTGGCTACAATGTCAGGCACTATAGTAGGCTCAATAAATAACTTATCTCAATTAATCCTCACCATCACCCTCTGACATGGGTACCAGTATCCCCATCTTACATAAGTTAAGAGACTTGTTCAACGCCCCAGAGTCAGGGAGCAGGAGTCTCTTTGGTTCCAAAGCCCCTGCTCTCTCTGCTCTCCTGGGCTGCCTCTCACTTGAGCCGGATTCATCTGGCCAGTCCCTTATCTTTATTCCCTCCAGTCTCTCCATAAAGCCTTGCTAGCTGGCTGCCTCTGTTGCCCACCCCCCCCACACACACCTTAATTCAGAATCTGGTCGATCAAGTTCCTTTCATATTCCTGGTGTTGCTTATGGAAAACTCTGATCACTTTCTACCACAAGATATATTATGGTCTTTAACAAATTTATTATTTAAATTTAAAATAATTTAAACGTATTATGGTCCTTAACAAATTGCACTTTGATTCTATATCTGCCTCCACTTCTACACTGTCAACTAGGAGAACAGGGACCAAGTCCAATTCACGTGTGTAACCTTCAGAATGCTTTATCCAGAGACTGGGACACTAGGGACATTCTGTTGATGTTTCTGAGTAAAGGGTGACAGCAGAGTCCACAGTCAAATAGTCCCAGATCCGATTCCACTCCAGCACATCTGGCTCTGCGACCTTGAGCAAGGGGCTCACCTTTCTGAACCTTAGCTTTCAAAATGAGAACGAGCGCCCACTCAATAACATGTGAAAAATGCACATACAGGGATTAGCGTACTTCCCTAACAGAGTAAGTGCTAAATAGATGTTGGCCATTATTGTTGTGTTGGTGGTGAGGGATTGCATCCTTCCTGTCTCTGACCCTTTAAGACCACCCAGCATAGCCACCCAAACCTCCCAGGCCTGTCAGGGGCAGTTCCTTTGGACCTTTCTGATCGTTCTTACCCTGCTCTCACCCTGACCCCATTCCCCAGTTGTAATCTCTGGTCTCTGTGTCCAGCCTTCTGATTCTTGCCTCACGCTTGGCACATGGATTTTGTGTCTGGTTTCCAGGATTTGACTTGTGGATGCTCCCTCACAGTCTTGGGCTTGGCTGGGTCCATTTGGTTCTTCCCAAAGCCTGGGGTCTGACCCTGCCCTTGCTCTGACCAAAGGCCACCCAATCTGCCTAACTCTTCCCATTTCCTAGTCACACTCCTCCTACCAAGAAAGAGAAAGAAGGAAGGAATAAAGGCAGCTGGGAGGGGAAAGCAAGGAAGAGGAAAGAGCTTCAATTAGGCTCTCCTAACTCTTCTCCGGGATTTTTAACTGATGCTTGAACTGGTATTGCTGCTTCTGACTTTATTTTTCAACCAATTCACCATCCATGTGGTCACTGGAATAATAATAATAATAATAAAAACAACAACAACAACTAGCATGTATTAATCATGCATTACGTACGTGACAAATACGATTCAAAGCACTTCACATACATTAATTCATTTAACCCTCACTACCAACATACAAAGTAAGCAATACTGCTAACTTCATTTTGAAGATGAAGAGGCTGTACACACTTGCTCACTTGCTTGAGCGCCTCGCCCAAGGTTGCACAGCTAGTAAAGTAGCAGAGCTGAGATTCCATCAGAATAGTTACTCAAGATGAACCTGGTTGCTGTCTTTGCATGAGACTGTGCGCACACCCTTCAAGCCAGGTGTAGACAGCTTTTGAGGCAACTTATTCAGGTTTGGCTACTACCTGGGACGGGATTTTGGACAGGATCAATATTTGTGTGACAGTGTGCTCTGCTCCCCTGCACAAATTTTCCCCTGCAGGGCAGCCAAAATTTGAGAGGCCCTTGAGCTGGGAGAGACTCACAAGGCCCTGCTGTCTTCCGCACCCTGATGCACACACATAACAGTGGATTCCCACAGGTCAGGGACTCCCGTCCGTCTGTAAACCTCCCTAACGCTCTTACCAGCACAATGCCCAGCCCAACGCACGCTTTATACACATGGTGTTATTCATACTGATCTCCCCAGGTTGTACTGAGAATTTCATGAAATCATATTTGCAAAGTGTCTTGTAAGACGTTAGGTGTTTTTCATGTAAAACTCATCATCATTATTATTATTGTCTCAAAAAAATTTTCAACTATTTCAGAGGCTCTTGAAGAGTTTTCACGCCATTGGAAAACGTCAGGAGGAACAGCCACGCAGAGTTTCTTTCGAAGGGGTTGAATTGTGGTTTGGAGACCTCTGTATAGTCTAAATTCTGCTTTTCTTGTCAGGCTGTGTGGAGAAAGAGCAGCCTGGGGGGTCCCACCTTTGCCCCTCCCCCACCTGGCTGTGGCAGAGCCCTCAGGAGCCCACCACCCTCTGGAGGGGGCTCATTCCTTGACTTTGGTCGATAAACAAGCCCGGGAGACTGAGCAGCCAGTATGGGTGTTTGTATAGAGCAGTTGAGGAAACATTCCCAGCACAGAGGACACAGCTGGGGAGGCTGTCAGAACAATCCAGGCCTCTGGGAAAAGGCGAGGCTTAGCCTAGCAAACATGGCCCCTGCCTGGGCTTGACCTCTGGATGCCACGTGTCACCTTCGGTGGGAAAATAAATAGTCCGCTTGTCTGGAATGCACACCCCTTCCCTTGTGGAACATGGGAAACAGCCAGCAATTGTGTGAGAGGAAAAGCCTGTCTACAAGCTGTCCTGGGAGCATGCGGACAGGCCTGCCTCCGCCAGCAGGTCAATATTGCTATTGTCTCCCTTCACGGGCGACACTCCTCACTCGGCCACCCAAGATTCAGGCTCTAGGTTTCAGGATGGGCCAGGGCCGCTGTCCGTGCAGTTTTGTAAAGGGGGCGGGGGAGGGCAAAGGGACACACTTCACTTTGGTTTGGTTAAGTGCTGCCCGGCTTGTATGAAGACTGTGGACAGGGAGAAAGCCCAGATCAGGGTGGTGCAAGGCTCACCTTTAGATCGTGGCTGCTGAGACCTGTTGCCCGGAGCCCTCACAGGGGCGGAGCAAAGGCAGAGTCTCGAGGCAGGAGTGAGGAAGCTGGCCTGGGCGGCAGTGAGTTTGCTAAGCAGGCACAGAGCAAGGACCACAGCTTTCTTACCCATAAGCTGCACTCCTGAACCTCTAGGGCTGTAAGAGGAAGCAAACAGCTTTCATCTGCAGAACTAAATTTAATTAACTGATAATGACTTCCAGGAGCCATCATATTGCAAAGTGTTCTGACACTGGGTTCAAGCTCAGTGATAAAGATGGGCACAATTGATGAGCAACATCTGCTATAAGGTCCGACTGGGAAGGGTTGGGGCTGTCAGATATGTATGCCCCTCTCTGCCATCCCTGCCCTAGCTCCTTTTCCACATACATCCCAATGGCCGTCAGGGTCTTTCCCTTCCCCAGATTTCCCCCAGGCCAGACTGTCCGTCTTCATCCACCTCTGTCCCTGCCGGTGAAAATGTATTCTATGGCTCAAGCCAGAAACCTGGATCTTCTCCTTTTTCATTTCCCTCCAGATATGGGTAATTTACAAATCCTTCCAGTTCTATTTTCTCAAGATCTTTTTAATCCATCCTACTTCCTCCCGCATCCACATAGCCTTCGTCTTATTTCATCTCTCACCTCAATGAGTACAATATAGCCCTTTCAACAGGTCTATCTGACTTTGACCTCTTCCCATCCAGTTCATCATCCACCCATAACACCCATCACAAGAGGGATCCTAGGAAAGCTTATGTCAAGAATCAGAGGCTTCCACATAGAGAGGAGGAACTCTTCAAATGGTGAAAGAGCTATCTGAGATTGTTTTAGGCAGATATCTGAGATTGTTCATAACTCCTTGGGCTCCCAGTGACTAAAATTCAAGATAACTCTCTAGTTTCCTTGCTCCTTGCACTGTTCTCTCCATTCTTGCTCTCTCTCCCATTTACCTTATTAACTGATCTCCTAAATGCCTTCCAAAGCATCCTTATTCAAGTGTGTGGAGTACCCAGTTCAAAGATCTTGATTCTTCAAGTTCTGAAGTCTAGGAAAGCTAATAATTTTCTCTTGTTCCTCCAATAGCCTTATTATCTGTTCGGTCATTTTGCTTCTGTCTCCAGAGAAGCAAAGGGCCCAGAGGAAAGCTTGAGGCAAAATATGAATGACTACCGGCCAGTGAGTGGGAAGCAAGACATGGCAGCTCAGGAAATTCTTTTCTTGGAGAGCCAGCCCTCAGCAGAGGGTCTGCCCCGACAGGAGACAGCAGTTGTAATTTGTTTCAACCAGCTACAAGAGGGTGATTTATTCCCTGGAGCAGTAGGATGGGCTTCATAGGCATGGAAGAGGAACACAACATTTTTTAAATAGACCCATGGGGCCGGCCGGGTGGCGCAAGCGGTTAAGTGCGCACGCTCTGCTATGGTGGTCCGGGGTTCGCAGGTTCAGATCCCGGGTGTGCACTGACTCCCTGCTTGTGAAGCCATGCTGTGGCGGCGTCCCATATAAAATAGAGGGAGATGGGCATGGATGTTAGCCCAGGGCCAGTCTCCCTCAGCAAAAAAAGAGGAAGATTGGCAGATGTTAACTCAGGGCCGATCTTCCTCACACACAAAAAAATAAATGAACCCAGCAGAGGCCCAGGCCAGAGGCCCTTGCCTGGGAGGAAGGAAAGCTCGGTGACTCAGATTTTAAGCTGTCAGAATATGGCTGGACAGGTCAAACGAAGAGAACCCTTGCACAGGGCCGGCTTCCCAGATGCTGGGGAAGGCTTGAGCCACCTACTGGTGAAGGATAAATAAGACAGCTTCCAGAGAGCCTTTCGGGGAGAGAGCCAGGGAGCCAATACATCACTTTAATTGCAAAATCCAAGGTGTTAGTTTTTATTTTAACTAGCAAAGATGGGACACTGTGCCTGTGTGTTGCACATGGCAGGAAAGATAACAATTATTTCCAGTTTCCAAAGGACTTAGTATCTATTTTGATCATTTTACTGGTATCTCCAGAAGCATCCTAAGGCAGGAGAGAGAAATTACAGACAACAGGAGATGCCTAGGAAGGGTGATACGCCAAGGAGGGTGTGGGAAAACACTGGAAATATTGAGATCCATTAGAAGGCAATAGTCAGTGCTTTTTCTAGGTATAAGTTGAGTGGATTTGTGAGATAATTAAAAAATTAACATTTAAACTGCAAACATACTTTCCCCCTTTTTTACAAAGGAAATTCTTTTAATTTTCTTTAGGGAAGCCTTCCCTGTCCCCAGAGACTAGACTAGACTATCCTATTATACAAACTCAGTGCCTCCTGTACTTTTCCTTTCAAGCACTTCTCATAATTTTAAATCATACTTTTCTATGTTTCCTCATATCTAATGCCTGTTCCCCAACTAGACTATAAATTCTAGGGGTGCAGGGCTGCTCTGTCCTCAGCACCTAGCATTTGCCTGGGACATAATCTAAACATATCAGGTGGATAGGGAGGAAGATGAGGACATGAGGGAGTAATAAAGAGTAAAAAATGCTAACGTCCACAGATGGAAAGCCCAAATGAGGATGAAGAATTACTACAGTGTGGGTTCTAGAAGGTTGGCAGGAGGTTATGGGAGGCATGGAATTGAGATTTTAAGAGGAGGTGTAGCTGTTGGTGATGACAAGACCTAGACTAGGGTATCACACAGGAGTTGGTAGCTGAAGTGGGTGAAGAACTTCATCATGAGCGATGAGGAGCTGAATGTCTGAGGCCAGCTGTTGGCTGTGTCTTCTCCATAGATGTTGACATTAACAAAATGGTTGTTAATGTCAGGAAAGGTCTGAAGAGCTGAGCCTACGGTGAATGATGGGGAGACAGGAAAATTGGTGGATGACAACAATAAGGAGAGGTAGCAGGTGGCATAGTCTGATGGCATACGTTTCCTCCATCCATTTTTTTTTTTACAAATATTTACTAAGTTCACACAATCTATGACGCCTGATTCATGCATTGAGCGATACAAATAAGAGTAAAATATTGTCCTTCCTTCAAGGAGCTTATAATTTACTGGCTATAAATGTAAGTAACATTGAAAAGCATTTATTGATTCAAACATTATTGGTGATCTTAGTCTGTGCCAAGCATAATACTAGGCCTTTAAGGACACAAAGACTCGTGGATCTTGCCTTCAAGGAGTTTATTGTATGGGAGAGAGACAAACAGCAACATAGAAAATTATAACCCAAATTGATAAATGCTAATATTGAAGTTTTCACATAATGTCAAGACGGCATGAGGAGGTTTCCTAGTCTAGACTAAGGAAAGGGAATCAGAGAAAATTTCCTGGAAGAGAGTATGTCTGATTTCAGTTTTGCAGAAATAAGAGAAAGTGGTGAGAGGCAGACTAGAGATTGTTCTAGAGAGAGGAAATTGTGCGTGCAATGCATGATGGTGAATGGAAGGACGACAAATTCTGAAACCTACAAGAAGCTCTGTGTGATGGGAGCCTAAGGGGAGGAGTGGGGAGTGGCAGAAGATGAAGTTGGAAAGGTACTAGATCACATAGATTTTCATGACAGGCCAGGGACTTTGAACTTCATCCTGAAGAATATCGGGAAACCATGAAGCAGAGGAATGACATGAGCCTGGATTGTTAGTAGGAAATGATGAAAATAAATAAACAAAAAGCTCAACTCAAAGGAGCTTAAGCAAAAACATGAATTTATTGATTACATAACTAAAAAGTGCAAAGGTTAAGGTGGCTTCAGTCAAATCTTGATTTAGGACCTAATTTATGTTATCAGGACAGCCCTTTTCCATCTTTTGGTTCTGTTCTCTTGAATGTTAGTTTCATTCTCTAGCTCATTGAGGTGGCAGTTCTGGGCCTATGTCTGTCCAGAGTTCAATCCAGTAGAAAGAGAGCTTTTCTTCCTGGCAGTTCTCACTCAAGTCCTAGGACTCTCTAATTAGACCAGTTTGGTCACATGCCCTCTCTGAACCCATCACTTTGGCAGGGGCTCAGTGTGCTGATGGCCAGGCTGCTCTCATGCCTCTCATAACCTCCTGCCAATGTTCTAGAACCCACACTGTAGTAATTCTTCATCCTCATTTGGGCTTTCCGTCTGTGGACGTTAGCATTTTTCACTCTTTATTACTCCCTCATGTCCTCATCTTCCTCCCTATCCACCTGACAGGCCATCATTATCATCAGTCCCTTTGAGTTTAGATAATGTCCCAGGGAAATGCTAGGTGCTGAGGACAGAGCAGTCCTGCACCCCTGGAATTTATAGTCTAGTCGGGGAACAGGCGTTAGATATGAGGAGACATACAAAAGTATGATTTAAAATTATGAGAAGTGCTTGAAAGAAAGCACAGGAGGCAATGAGAACCAGGATCAGCGCTCCACTCAAACTCCTTAGGGGAGAAAGGGGAAGGTGGTTCCTCCACATAAGGGTACTGTCACCAGAATAAGGGTGAATGGATATTGAGCAGGTAAGAAAAACAAATGTGTGCCCCAGTTTTAAGAAAGCTCACTCTTGGTAACTGTGTAGGAAATGGATTTGATAGGGAAGCCTGGAGGCAAGGATACTTGGTCTTCAGTTAGTACTAGTCATTTAAGAGGTGATGAGGACCTGAACTAAGACAATGAAAATATGAGAAATTTTTAGGTACAAGCAATAGAATTTGGAGGATGGCTGGGCGTCAAGGGGAAATAAGGAGTCGAGGTGGCTCACAGGTTCCTAGCTCAGATAATAGTGGCATTCCACAGAGGTAGAAACTACTGGAGGAGGAGCAGTTTGGGTGGTGGTTGAGATTAACAAATTTAGTTTTGACATCTTAAGTTTCAAGTGCCTGTGGAACACTCAGGTGGAGAGTTCTAGGAGGTAGCTAGATTTAAGAGTCTGGAACTCGAGAAAGAAGTCTGAACTGGAAACATGGATTCGAGAGTCTTCAGGTTATAGATGAAGATTGAGTCCATGGGGGGGAAATGAGATAACCCAGGAAAAGTGCATAAGTCAGAAGGAAAGAGAGTCCAGGAAAGAGTCCCAAGCATCCCCAAATTTAAGAGGCAGGCAGAAAAAGATGGACTAACAAAGACGACTTGGAAGAAACTACCAGAGAGATATGCTTTAAACCAGAATAGAACATCATCAAGGAAGGCAAGAGTGAGGCAGCAGTGCACGGAAGCAGCTGTGTGGAGGACAGAGGATGCCCACCTTCCACCTCATGCCCTCAGGAGAACAAGCTAGTAACACTCAGGAGGAATGCAGTGAAACAGCATCTTTCTGAGGACTGTCTTGTCTTTCAGTTTAAGATAAGAAGGTGAAAGAAATAAATATGAGGATGTTGAGAAGAAAGGGGGGGTTTATTTATTCTGGAGTAGGGGGTTCTAGGAGACAGAGTAGAAACATTTTGAGGGAAAAGAGTGGGGTATGGGGAGATAAAGCCCCAGCAGAGGATTTGCGACTGCAGGGGCTTGAACTTGGCTGCTCAACCAAGGTTGATAGGGATTGGGGTGTGGTGGGGATAGGTGATCTCAAGGCTCTAAATAAAATGCTGCCAAAAGTTGTTTCGGTGCTGGTGTAGATAAATCAGATGGTGATGTATAAATCAGGTAATGTCGCTTCCCTGATGCAACCTTCCGATGGCTTCCCATTGTCCCTCTAATAATATGCAGTACCTTACCCTCACCTTCAAGACCCCACCTGGTCTGGTCCCTGACCACCTCTCTAATTTCACACCCGGGCACCCCCGCCCTTTGTTCCACATACAAGCACATGAACATTCTTTCTGCATCTGGAAGATCCCACGCTTGCTCCCGTCTCAGGGCTTTTGCACCTGCCGCTCCTCTGTCTACCATCTTCATCCCTTACTCAAGTCTGGCTCCTTCGATTCATGCAGGTCTCTGTTCAAGCATCACCTCCTCAGAGAGGCCTCCCTTCTCCTGCTTCCACAAGCCACCTTCTTTCTCTTTACCTGCTTTATTTCCTTCAGAGTACTTATTACTCTCTGAGATGCTTTCATTGATTTATTTCCTATTCCTTTCCACCAGAGTGTAAGATCCAAGAGGTCATGGACCTTTTCTGTCTTTGTTTATGGGCTATCTCCAGCATCGGGAACAGAGGCTGGCACAAGTAGGTGCTCCATAAATGTTTACTAACTAACTGACCAAATCAATGAATATTTAAAGTTGCAACCTTGTATGTAGGTTCTGGATAGAGCCATGGTCAGATTCCGTTGAGCTTTTAGGAATAGACAGGCTGACATATTTTGAAGTGAGAAGTCACTCAAGGTTCTTCAAACAAGACATTTTTCTCTGATGTAAATTTTTCTGAATATCCTATAGCATTTCCAAAAGACCAAAGTTTGCTGATGAAAGAAAGAATATTAAAAAGTAGCTTCCCAAACAATTCTGTTTAAATAAGATATGGAAACAATGGCCCACCTTATGAAGAGGTTTCCAAAAGGAACTATTGCACAAAACAAAAAGCCACCTACTCTTACCTAAAATATTTTTGGAGTTTTCATTTTAAACGGAAATTTTAGAGTGCCACATTCTCAGGCACTATTGAAGCTTAATGAGACGCCTCAACTTGGCAGAGACTGTCGGAGTCCGTATCCTGACTGTATTTTTGTTGTAAAGCTGTATTTCCTAAAATGGAACTTCTTTAGGAGAGGATAGTGAAATGAGATCTCCTGAGTAAGTCTTCCCAGAAAGTTGAGAATGTGAGAAGGTCTGCAGCCATGAACCAAAAGGGACATTAACATTTTCCAAACTGTGTTCCAAAGAAGGTTAATTCCTTTAGCTAGAACAAGGGCAACAAAAGCTGGCTGGGTGTGAGGAGGGTAGTATTCTATCAAAATACATCTGGTCATGTAGGTATTAAAACTAACTTAAACAGGCTTATTTACTGCAGAACTTCCATGCATTTGGAAATGTTCCTAAGCTTTGCGGTGACCTATCATATCCATTTTCTTGACCTCAACACTTCCCAAGAAACAGCTACTAACATGGGTCACGGTATCAATGGGAGTTGTATGCTTCTTTGATAATAAACTCGGCTTTGACATATTGGAGCATCAGGACTGAGTAGTGGGTGGTGGAAGTGACGAAAGACGGGTCAATATACACAGAAGAGGGAGGTGAACAGCAAAGACATAGCTTTGATGATCTGTCACCTTAAAGGGCACAGGCTGCCATGCTGGAGGTGGAAATGTGGGAAGGGTCGGGATTCTAAGCAAACTTCATGCTAGCAAAGCCAACCTACATGACAGAGGCTTCCAAGCTTTCCTCTGCTCCCTCTAATTTGTTTGGCTAGAAGCAATCTCTGACACAGCATTTCCTTATCCAAAGTCTGGAGTCATTTTTTGCATTCTATTTTGGTTTGAGGCTTATTACTGCTTCTCTTTTGATTAGTGTAAATTTAGGTAGAAAAGATCCTTTTCCTTTCCCTTCATGTAATTCTAGAACAGAGATGTTCTGAGAGGCAGGGTGAAGCACCAGCTTGGCGTTACAAAATACAAGTTATGAGTATTAAGTCATATATGTGTGTGTGTGTGTGTGTGTGTGTGTGTCACAATGCATATATGGACTATATCTTGTATTGTTTTTGTTACATTGAAGGATTTCCCAAAATTCTTTTGAGTAGCCCATAGTTCTTCTGGCATTGACTGGTAGTGGTGGGCTGAAAGTGCACCAATTAACAAGCCATAGCAGCTCTGGAAGGAGGTGCTGTGGGTGGACTAGGCAGCCAGTCACTCATGTGACTTGAATGTTGCTGTGTCTGGGAAGAAAGACCAGTCATGCTGCTGGTACTTATGACAGGCCCTCTTTGAAGGGTCGACAAAACCATGGGCTCTGGGCTCGTGGAATGTTTGTCTCACGGCCCCTGAATAAACTATGGGGAGAAAATAAGACAATTACATAATGCAAAATAGAATACAAGTACCATGAGAGAGGATCAAAAGTGTATGTGGTTATAAAGAAGAAAGAAATAATAAATGATTTGGGGAAGTGTGCAATCAGGAAAGACTTCAAGGGCCTTAAAGGATGGAAAATCCACCCCTGAAGTCAAAGAAAGGCATAGAGAGGAGGCATGGTGTCAGGAAACCAGGTGGGGTGAACTGATCAAGACAGATTTAGGTAGATGGGGCAGCAGAGCACAGAATGGTTGTCAATGGCATGGTTCTCATTTGGAGAGTTCCAGGTCCCGCTCTTCATTGGACTGCAGAGGAAGACAACCACAACTGAAGATGTCTTCTTTGTCTTCACGGACTTCAGAATCAGTCAAATCCACGTTTGAACTCTTCCTGTCTACATGACTTCAAACATAGAACTTCTTGACTCTCCATTTTTCCAAATATGCAAAGGGTATAAAAATACTTTTTCAGGAGCATTGTAAAGAATAAATGAAATTGGCGGTTAGAAAGTGTCAGCCCAATGCCCGGCACACAGTGCGTGCACATAGTTCCCTTCTGTTCTAGAAGGAAGGGCACAGTAGAGTGGTTCGTAAAAAGTAGATGTCAAGATCCTGCTTTGTCTTGAGTTTTTAAAAAAATGCACATTTAAGCACCTGTTGGTATTATACCACATGCACCCCCAGAAAAGGATTTTTCAGTCACTGCTCAGCCATGAGAGTGCTTATTTAAGCTGTGCATCTTGGGTGCCAGGAAAAAAGCCTCTTGGTGCACCTGGTTTAAGTCTCTCTACTCAACAATACTTGTTTAATTTGTAAGTAATTCAGTGTGTGGGGGGTGGGGGATGGGAAAGACTACAGTAGCCAAATAGGAAATGCTGACAGGGTTTTCTTTTATATGATTCAAAATTATCTTGCCAATCCTAAACGTAATAAAGATGCCAAAGAAGTTAAACGCACTATGTAAAAAGTCAATAGATCACGTGCTGGTAACCATAGCTGTTTTGGGCCAAAAATAATTCAGAAAAAAATTTGAGTTCATTGTTCAAAGAAAGCTAAGACTCAAGATTTGATTGTATTACTAAAAACAAAGAAGGCAGTGTATGATTATACAGATAAAGATGAGTAGAAATAAAACAATTTGTGTCCTTTAATGTAGTGTTTGTTTTCCCTGAGCTATTTGTAAATTCATGGTATTTTATAATTAAAGGTGTCTTAGAATCCGGGAAATCTGATATTTTCTGGCGAGGGTCCAGATCCCCTTGCTTTGTCGTTCCTGCCTCTGGCATGCTCACTGAGCCGTGCTGATCTACACCCGTTCACACGGCACCAGCCACACCCTTGCACCAGAGTCACTCTACTCTCTCTCTCTCTCTTTCCACAACTGCTCAAAGTTCAGGCTTCAAAGAATGAAGTTGCCACCAACTACAGCTTAATTCTAGCTTTTGAGGTATCTCTTGGCTATTTGACTCATCTATGTATACTATGTGAATAGCCTGTATAAAAACTTCTATAAAATGCCTTTTCCCCCTATAATACTGTCGCTATTGGCTTCAGTATAGCATTGAGGAGAAAAAACAATAATTTCTGTGTTAATTATAACTAGCATGAGTTTCTCCCCATTACGTAGAAGACCTTTGTTATTTATGTTTACTTCCTACGTCCTGCTTTCAAATGTCTCTCTGTGGAATATGAGGTTAAAAATTCTTCACATTTACCCCACAAAGAAACAAAAAATGGTTTGCTGTAGATGTTTTCTCAGAAGTTCTCTGTATATGAGTTTCCTGTTTTCATTAGAAAAAAATAAAAGAGTGTGTGTTTTTTTCTTTTTTGTGAGGAAGATCAGCCCTGAGCTAACATCCATGCCAATCCTCCTCTTTTTGCTGAGGAAGATTGGCCCTGAGCTAACATCTGTGCCCATCTTCCTCCACTTTATATGGGACGCCTGCCACAGCATGGCCTGACAAGCGGTGCATCAGTGCGCGCCCGGGATCCGAACCCACCGCCAGCAGCAGAGCGTGTGTAGTTAACCACTACGCCACAGGGCCGGTCCCCAAAAGAGTGTGTTTTTAAGGCTTGTACATTCATCTATGTCCATGGGATTTTCTTTGTATCTATATGCAATTGCTTTTGATTTGATAGATATCCTATGTCTATAGAAATACACATTATATGTGAATCTGCAGCTACCTGACTTACGAACTCAACACCTTTTTAAAAAAGAGCTATACCTTACTCACTCTGTATCTCCAGCACCTGGTAGAATGTCTGCGTAATGAGGCACTCAGTAACTACTTGCTTATCATGGCTGAAAAAAATCTAAGTTATTTCAAAATCTGTATTCAAGGTTTTTGGGTTAAAAGGCTATACTCAGCCTAAGTCTGAATTTATAACAGGAAGCTTTTTTAAAGATGCCAGTTTTGGGGCTCAAGTTGTTCCTGGGAAGTCCTATTCTTACATTGGTTCAAGTCACATTAGGACATTGGAAACACCTCTTGCGAGGGAGTGTGCTTCCCTCTGCTTCAGGAGTCAGGGGATAGTCGCTTCCTTTTACACAGGGCATTTGAGAGACTGAAAAGTTAGAGGGGTCCTCTAACTCCCAGATACTCCCAGAAGCATCCCAATTCGACATGAGAATTTAATTTTTCATTCCTGCCACGTAGGAAAAACAACCAGGAAACTGTAGAAAGGAAAATTCACACATTCTGTTGACTAGGTCTGAGAGCGCCCATTGAATAGTTCAATCAATTTCAGAAAAACAAAAAGAAGACCCTCAGGGTTTTGATGCAAAGTCAGAATGCCAGACCATGTGGCCAAAGGAGAGGCACTTAGAGTGTATCTAAGAGTTTATTTTGTTTTAAACGCGGACAAAATACAAGTAACATATAGAAATAGTGCTTCGTTAATATCAGTTGTTTCCCTGTTTCAGTAAAACTTCTGTTTCTATACAATAACTGGGAAATTATGTTGGCAAATCAAAATATGAGCTAACGCACGTGCCTTGCAGCTCAAGTCCAGGAAACTTATCACCAGCCAGGGGTCAGAGGTCTAAATTGCAGGAAAGGTTCTCAAAGCAGAAGAGGAGGAGGAAGAGCAAAGAACAGTCTTTGAAATTTGAGATATTTAATTTGCAAATTTTAATTGCAAAGTCATGGAAAGCATCGAAATATCAGTGGACATATTTCCGTGGAGGCATAAGCCAGTGCCCTAAAAGTCACTTCATTTTAAATGCCCCACAAAATGAAGTCCACAGCATCATTCCTGCTGAGGTACTCTCACCCCTCCCCACCCCCAGCCCGTGGAGGCCCACGACGTCCTTTCCCGCTGGTAAACTGCGCATCTTTCCAGGCCTGCCACAACAGGCTCGCCTCTGTTTTCCCAAAGCTCCTTATACACACCCCTGTGATAATACCTAACACGAGGTTATGTGTCTGCGTCTCCTCTTAGATTATAAGCTCCTCCAGGGTGGGGACTGTTTCTCCTTTGTCCCCGTGCTCTCAGAACTCAGTCTGAGGCTTGGCACAGCATGGTTGCTCAATAAACACTTGCAGACTTGGACTGCATTCTGGGAAAGACAGAGCAGGAACGAAAGACTGAAGAAAAAGAGAAGCTCCTCAAAACCACACCTCCAGAGCTCCATGACAGTAGGAAGAAACATGAATTCATACTTTCTTTCAATAAGTATTCATGGAGTGCCTCCTAGTGAAAAGCTTTGTTCCAGCAACACATCAATGAGCAAAACCAACAAAAATCTTCACCTTAGAGGAACTCACGTTCTCGTTGCACAAGAAAGAAAATAAACAATAAGTAAGTAAATTCTGTAGTATTTTGAAGGTGATAAGTGATTTGGGAAAAAAATAGGGACTGGGAGAGCCAACCAGGTGCAGTTTGCAGGTTGATATTTTAAATAGAGACGTCAGAAGATGACAATGACCAAAGACTGGAAAGACGTGGGGAATCAGCCACATGGACCTCTGAGGGAAGAGTGTTCGGAGCAGAAGGAACAGCCAGTGCACAGGCGCTACAGGAGGAGTGTGCCTGGTATGTTCAGGGAACCACAAAGAGGCCCACGTGGCTGCAGCAGGGGAAAGGAGGGGAGAGTGGGAGGAGACGATGCTGGAGAGTCTGGGGGTCCAGATCCCATAGGGGTTTTAGGCTGTTGTGATGGCCTTGCCTTTGCGCTGGTGCCAGGGGAGCTCCTGTGTCTCTCAGAAGCAGAGAGGGGGCTGGTGGCGGACAGCCCCCATGGTGGTGCAGAAAGGTTGTGTTGACAGACCTGGTGTGGCCGTGCTCTGTCTGCCTCCCATAAAGCTGGCCCTTTCCGCCTCCAACCTCAACTCTTCCTGGGGCCCTAAATACTCCCATCTGTGCCGCCTTCAGCTTTGTGCCTGCTTCTCTCATTTCTTCATTTAAATTTTGACTTGACATTTAAATTTTATACAAGTCACAGACTTGTGTCATGTGACCCAGCCCTCTATTTTGTTGACCTGCCCAGTGTATTAAAACTGGGATGTTTCAAATAAAAATCAAGATTCCATGCTTTTCAGGTTCAAAATCACTAACTATCAGGGAAATGCAAATCAAAACTACAATGAGATATCACCTCACGCCCGTCAGAATGGCTATAATTAACAAGACAGGAAACAACATGTGCTGGAGAGGATGTGGAGAGAAGGGAACTCTCATACACTGCTGGTGGGAGTGCAAACTGATGCAGCCACTATAGAAAACAGTATGGAGATTCCTCAAAAAATCAAGGATAGAACTACCATATGATCCAGCTATTCCACTGCTGGGTATTTATCCAAAGAACTTGAAAACACCAATTTGTACAGGTACATGCACCCCTGTGTTCATTGCAGCCTTATTCACAATAGCCAAGACTTGGAAGCAACCTAAGTGCCCATCAAGGGACGAATGGATAAAGATGTGGTATATATACACAATGGAATACTACTCAGCCATAAGAAACGATGAAATCCAGCCATTTGTGACAACATGGATGGACATTGAGGGTATAATGCAAAGTGAAATAAGTCAGAGGGAGAAGGTCAAATACCGTATGATTTCCTTCATTAGGTAGTAGATAATAACAACAATAAACAAACACATAGGGACAGAGATTGGATTGGTGGTTACCAGAGGGGAAGGGGGGAGGGAGGAGGGTGAAAGGGATAATTCGGTACCTGTGTGTGGTGATGGGTTATAATTAGTATTTTAGTGGTGAACATGATGTAATCTATGCAGAAATAGAAGTATAATGATGTACACCTGAAATTTTTACAATGTTATAAACCAATGTTACTGCAATAAACAAAAAATTAAAAAAAAAAAGATTCCATGCTTTTCTCTAAAAATGGGAAGATCTGGTAACACTGGGCCTACATTCCTTCACGGCCACAATCCACTGGCTCTGAGGAGAGTTGAAGTCCTTCAGACAGAGGCACTTGGCTTCAAGTTTGACACAATCCCTGCCACTCCCTATTGTCTTACACCCTACCCTCTGCCCTTATTTCAGTTACCAGCTGGACCTTTATTGGCGCTTAATTGTATAATCTTGCTCTACAGGCCTACCACTGCCCAACCTCCCTTTCTGACAGCTACGTGACTTCCATTCTTTCCTTGGACATTTTATTTCTGCCATTAGCCAGGGTATGCCTTAGCCCTGCCTACCGTAACCTGGGCCAGCTCCTGGCTTCCAACCATCCTAGGCTTTGCCCTCAGACTCAGTCTTGCTGGCTCAGTCCTGTTGAGATCTTTCTATTCAGGTACCTGGGCTGGAAGGTCTCTGGGAAGTCTGCCAGCTGAGGGAACCTCAGATCTCCTGTTTGAGCACAAAACACAAAAGTGGAGAAGACAGGTGTTCAGCTTTCCTCTAATAGACGCACTTTTCCTTCCCTTGCCTTTTAATCCTGTGTCAGGATGAAAGGCTGCTACACTCCATTCTCGTTGAAACTCCCTGAGTTCTACACGGGGCTTCTTTGGTTCCAAAAGGAAATGTTGCAGAAAAGACAGGTTTTCTGTTTCCTTTCTTCATAATTAAAGTGTCCTTTTGCCAATAGTAAATCTATGGGAACTGAAGGACTAAGCAAAGCAAGGTTGTTTCTGAAGTGGCGTGGAGGCCCTGGCTCTCTCCTCTATTTTGCTTTCACCTAATTAGGCTTTTAAAAGCAAGTAGAAGAAAGAAAAACAGAAAGAAGGAAGGAAGGAAGGAAGGAAGGAAGGGAGTGAGCAGATGGTCAACCCTCCTCTGCCCTCTGCACACCCCTGGCCTGTACTCATCCTCTGTGACCCCGCCGCAGGTCAGTCATAGACAAACCTCAGGTGCTGGCGTGAGGACCTGGGAATGGTCTCCCAGGCCCCCTTTCCACTCACCGTCTTCCTCAGCCTTTATAGTGCATTGTCAGACTTGAGTCTGGGGATGCCTCATGCCTGGGAGGTCCCTTTGGCTCTGCAGAGCTGACGGAGGTCCAGCAAGGCCCAAGGAGGAGGAGCAGGAGCTGGCTGCTTGGGTTTAAAGCTGCCCTAGGCCTCAGTGGGGGTAGGAAGGGGGCCTTGCAGTACAGCCGTACTTACAAGGGTGGAAAGCAGGGCGGCACTTGGTGGGGGGGGGGGTGCATTTGAGGCTGACCCCAAGTCAGGAATAAAGAGTGAGAATTTGGTTCCGTGCCCCTCTGTTGGACTTCCCGGGTACCTACGAGGGTGACCAGGTGACTGGAGGGGAGGACGTCCTAATGTTAGGATATCCTCATGATTTCCAGTTCCTGGCTGGCTGTTGAGTGAATAATGGACTAATCCTCTAGTGGCCCATTCAGCAGCTAAAAGACAACCCAGGAGGCTCCATCTGTGATGCTCTTTTAAAAATTGCTTTAATCACGAGCCATTATAAGGCCCATAATGCTCACTGGGTCTCCCTGATTGGAGGGAATTGGCCTTCTTTAAAGAAGCAAAGACAAAGAAAAAACCCTTTCTCTTTTGATTTGTGAGTCCCTGGGTTGCTCCAACGCTTCTCTTCAAAGATTATTTTTCTCATTTCATGCCTGTCGTTTTATTTTCTGATACCTGCTTAGAAATAACCTTGTCTTTCTGGTACTTAGTTATACCACATAAATCCTTTTGCTATTTCTAAGAAACTACAGAACTCTGCTCTGACAGCCTTCCTTGAGAGCCTGAGCTGCGCGGCCCAGCCCAGCACTGCCACCTAGTCTGCCTTAGTGTGAAAAAATTTAATGAGCTTTCTCCTGTTGAGGAGTCGGATGGAATTTGTAAAATGGGATTTAATTGGGGCTGAATAAACTCCACTTTAAAATTCCTCACACATCAGCATCTGCTCATGTGTGACAACAGTCTGCACTTGCTCTGATTTGTAACAGAACCCCAGTTCCGCAGCCCCATGCCCCAGAAAGAGGCAGCGATGGGAACCCCATGTCACCTCTAAGAGCTGTCACTCAAGGGCTGCTCAGCTCCGTTGCCCTGGGAGGAGATCCAAGGTTGAGCCCTCTGTCATCTCTCCTAACAAAGGAAACCCAATGACCAGGGAGACCAGATGAAACTTTTGGGCAGAATTCTAAGCTTTCATTTAATGAAGAGCTGTTCTGGTTAAAGGCTGCATAACGCCCATCGACTTCCTGCTGCCTTTATGCAGCTTTAGAAAATGGGGCGCTACCATTTGATATGGATGGGGGAAGCAAAATTAGACCCCTGATTACTGAAAGCCTGACAGAGCTTAGCAGGAAAGCCTGCCTCCGACCCAGAGATTTGCCATCGCACAGGGCCTCTGAGACAGGCACAGATGCTGTTGGTCTTAGAGTAGGGGACAGTTTGTCCTTTGGGTAAGATTGGGGAATGGGAGGGGGGTGAGATGCATGACTAACCTCGGAGGGTTGTTATATATAGATCTCCAGAGGAAGGAAGCGAGGGGAGGGGAAGGATTGATTGGGGTCACCTGGATGACAAGATCTTTCTCTCTCCACTTATGGAAGTGGCAGGCATGCCCAGAATCAGAATGGCAAATAGATTTCATCCCATGTGCCAATCCAGTCATTGGTAGTGGCTGCCTGGAAGATTGCATGTAGAAGAATTTCAGTTCTCTGTCTAGGCTCTGGGGAGGAAAAGGTACAGTGATTGGTTAGTAATCACACAGCGTGATTCAGATTGGGAAAGAAGCTTTACTCCATCCCATTGGTGGTGAGTTAGGAAATTTGGGGGTGATACCCAATGAGTTAGTTGCCTTCAAAGACAGTAGAATAACAACATGATACATACGATTCCTCATGATATGGTCCTAGTAGCTTCTCCAGCCCTGTGTTCCACCCCACCCCCACCTCCCACTTTATAAACCCTCATGCCTCCCCAAACACAGTCCTGAGCAGACAGAACATACATGGCAGAGACCAAGGCAGAGGCCCCGGGGCACACTGCAGATGCTGGAGGCCCATGCGCTTGGAGCTGCGGATCCCACAGCGGGAGACAGCAGGTAGTGGTAGCCAGTGGCAGTCATATACTGTGAGCCCTGTTCAGCCAGGGCCCAGCAAAGCCTCCAACCAGAAAGAACATCAAGAGAGAATGGCTGCCAGGCAATGAGGAGGCCCAGCTCTAACTGTCATTTGAGAAAAGCCACCGGCCATGAAGGGATGGGGCTAAATTGAGCTTCCCTGGTGAAGGAATTGAAGAAGCCAGGTATTTCCCTGAGCAATGCCCCTGATGGAGGGGAATGGGATCTGGGTAGTATAGCAGAGGGCATGAAGGCTTGTCCCTCAGTCCACCCGTCATGACATTCAGCCAAAAGACGAAGGCGGGCGGGGCTCTGCAGTCCACATCTCAGCTGTGCGATCCACACGCACGTCGTTTAAACTCTGAGTTTGTTTCCTCATC
This sequence comes from Ceratotherium simum simum, assembly GCF_057802395.1. NCBI lineage: Eukaryota > Metazoa > Chordata > Mammalia > Perissodactyla > Rhinocerotidae > Ceratotherium > Ceratotherium simum. The sequence goes on from NC_141906.1 coordinate 16,291,843, forward strand.
TATAGAATGGGAACAATAAGACCAGTGCCACAGGGTGGCCGTCCACGTGTTTCTGCACTCATTGCACAGTTGTTATGTGCCTGCCGAGTGCCAAGCACTGAGGGAGTTGCTGGATGAACGAGACATAGTCCCTGCCCTCTAGCCATAAATTTAGACACAAAAGCAGAAAGTCATCAAGCAAAGAGGAGATGCGCGGCTGCTTTTCTCGTTTTACAGTATATTTTCTAACACCTGATTGCACGTAGCTAATGACTGTAAAGGAGACTAACGCCGAGCCTGGAACACAATAGGCATTCAAGAAACAGTGGATGAATCTGAATCTGACAAGGGCAGCCTGAGAGAGGCATGGAAATTAGTGGGAGAGGGGAGAAAAGGAAGAGAGGCTTGCCCACGCTGCATCAGGGGCAAGGCTTTTGGAGCTCAGCCTTGTCCGTGAGCCCGGACCACACTGACATTAGCTTGGGAACAATCTCTCCCACCCCTGGCTGTCTCCCCAAGACCCCGGCAGCTCAGGTCTCGGGGGCCATCCCCCTGGCTCACCCACAAAAGGACCAGCTCAGGTCTTGCCCACAACCCCAAATTTGCCAATCTGCGTCCATTTTGTTCTTCCCTCTCCTGTGACAATACCCTCCAGGTAGGTTCCTGCTAGGCATTAGCTCAGGTGTGCTGGCTCTGAGGCTCAGCTGAACCTATGAATGGTCGACCCCTCTTCCAACCACTGCTCTGCTACTGTCATTATTGACTCAAGATGCAAGATAAACAAAGGGTGTGGAAATAGCAGGGAAAGCATTCAGATTAACAACCCAGATGGGACTGATAATTCAACCCTTCCACTAACAGAAAGAACACTACTTAGTGTCTCTAACGCCTACTAAATGCATATGAAACAACTTTGCCAAGAGGGGGATAATCAAATTGTTCTGAATAATCCAATCTTGTGTTTTCCTGCCTCTTCTTCACGCTAATTTATTCTGACATGGCTTTTCAATAATGAAAATCTGTTCTTGCAGAATCCATTTCATCGAGATTTTCCATATTAAAATGGAGATGGAAGTGTCATGGAGAATTAGATTACCTGTCCTCATTCCTGTACTTGCCGTTCCTCGAGAAGGGCCTTTGCCTTGCAGTGGCTAACCAGATGGCACTGATTTCAGAGGAGCAAGTGTCCCTTCCGCAGCAGACCAGGCGATTGTTTTTAAAACGCTGTTTCCATCTACTCGAAGCCTCTTGCTTGCACAGACTTAATTTGTTCCTTTCCTCATGAAATTTGTTAATTTTCAAAGCGTTTTCAGCCCTGATCATTACCACCAGGGTGGAAAACTAGTTTAAATAAACACCTCAGTGACTAGAACATGTGTTGGTGTCTCATTCTGGAGAAATACTTTCTAGGCAAACCAAACTCTTAGCATCAGAAATAAAAGGGCGGACTGAAAAAATACACATTTGAGGAGCACCTACTGGACACAGGTCCTGGGCTGGGGCTGGGGTGGGGACAGTAGTGAACAAGGTACAACTCCATCCCCCAGGCACCAAGGTCTAAAGCGGGCTTCTCCAACTTCAGATCACAGAGGAATCACCCAGGGAGTGTGTTCAAAGTGTGGGTTTCTGGGATCTACTCTCAGAGATGCTGAATCAGTTGGCGCTTAATAGATGCTAGTTTAGTTTTTCAAAGGCAAAATATTTATGGTTCCTTATTCATAAATTTCCTCAGGGAGTTTACTTTGTGTAATAGTGTTGAGTTGGCATCAGCCCCCTTTCTCTAGCACTCCCGGGAAGATCTGAAATATGGGATAGGCACTCTTTCCAAAAGTTTAATTCACATCAAATAATATTAGCTTGGTTGTTGCTGATGCCGGCCCTGATATCAGTTCCCCTATATTAAACCCAGCATATATGGGGTTAAAACCAAAAGCACTCATCCTCTTTTCCTGTTTCTCTAAGTTACATTCACATGTAGATATTGGTTGTTTTACAAATTGTTAAAAGCCCAGGTGGCCTCAAGCTAGGCTCACACTGATGTTTTGGCTAATTACCAGTTCTTGAGGTTTGTTACAGGGAAACTGATATCAAGAAGCTAAAGCTTCTCAGACCTCAACTCCTTGGCTTCCTTCCTACCATCCACCAGGGAGACGGAGAGACGGTTGAAGGACACTCACCTGCGATTCCCTTATCTCGCCATCCTCCTCCCTGCCAGCAGCCTCCCAAGGCCAAACGCAGCTGGTGGGAAAGTGCTGGCCAGCAAGGCCACAGGCTCCCCCTCCCTACAAGCAGCCACATTCCTCACAACCCTTAAAACCCCTTGCCTCCCAACTTTCGGGGAGACAGGACAAATTTGATAGCTCTCGTCTCCCAGCTGACGTCACCTGAAATAAAAACTCTTTCCTTGCCATTAGTCTGGTGTTCTAGTTTTATTTGGCTCCTCTTGTGTGGTGGGTAAAGAACCTGGGTATGTATCTGGTAACATTGCTACAGAGAGTAGGCTTCTCCATGGCCCCCAAGTTTTGGGCTCACTCATCTTATCTAGTGTAACATTAGTTTTCATTGATTCTTCAGCACCATTTCCTAAACTCTCCTAAGGGTTATATGAATTTACCTCTGCTAGGATATGTTTCTAAATAATTTACTAATAAGAAGAATAACAACAATGACAATAATAAATATTTAATGACAGCTTACTACATGGCAGTAAGCACTTTGTACTTTGAATTCTCACAACCACCCTATGTGACATATACTGTTGTTATCCATCATCTTATAGAGGAGATGCTGCATCAGTGTGGTTTCCCCAGCTGGGTGAGGGGATGGGGGCATCAGTCTGGCCATCTGGGTTTTCTGGGGATCTCCTACCTGAGTGACCAACCACCCTGGTTTGTCCAGGACTGAAGGGTTTTCTGGGAACCAGGACTTTCTGTTTTAAAACTGGACAAACCAGGATGACTTGGTCACTCTCTTCCTACATGAGATTTTGGGGGGACACCAAAATCCAAAGAAAAAATATGCTCAAATTCAGAGTGGAAAGTTGAGGCCTCTCAGCAAAAGAGGGAGTCCAAATGGTTCATCTAAACTAAAGAGACAAGAAGGGGACAAAAGCCACAGCACACAGGTCAGGAAAATAACTGTGAGAACATGGGGTTTGAATACTTGGCTGTGGTCTGGGACAGTTACTTAGAACAAGTGGACTTGACTCACCAGCTGTAGTGTGGTACGTGGTGTGTCAGCCATATGTAAGGGGCCAGATATGAGGCAGACATCTCTGTTCTCCTCCTGTCCTCTTCCTTTAGGCGGGTGGTCCTGAAGCTTCTCCAGAAATGCCTGTGATACATTGTGTTCCAGAGCATTCTGGTGCCATCCCCAGGCCCACTTCTTAATCTCGCCTCTAGGAGTCTCTTAGGAAAAGGAGTGGTGGAGTGGCAGTTTAATTCGTGTTGCCTGGGAGCATATGGAAAACAGCTTCACTTACATCTTTCCAACGGAATTGGAGAAAGTTGTCCTATAGCCTCTTGGTTTATACCTCTGCAGTGCACTCACCAAGTGTCAGGTGTAGAGAGGTATCCACCTACCACTCAGGGTGACAGGAGGCCTCGGGAATCATGGGTTTCAAAAAAAAAGTCTGACGTCTTTACTCTTGGTTAGCAGATTTCCTCCAGAAGCTGACTAAAGCTACGAGGAATGCAGAACCAAGGAGCGGGAAGAGTTTAGAACAGACTGTGGAGTCCAAAAAGCTAAGGAAGACACTCCAAGAAGTTTCCAGAACCAAAGGGACCAGAAGCAGCAAAGAGCAAAGTGTAACTATGAAAGCTGAGGGCCAAGGAATCAAAAGCTGGAGTTTGAGGTCCAAAGCAGCCAGGAGTAGTCTGGGACAATTGTCTGGCGCATATCATTGTCTGCAGCTGGCTTTTGTGGTCAATTACTGCCTGGGTGTGAACGTGTGGGCAGGTGTGTTTAAAGAGCCAGATAAACAGCATAGAAGACACAGGACTTCATAAGGCGGAGGAGAACGAGTTTTCCGTCATCGGTGTTGCCTCTGTGTCCCTCCTCTCTCCCTCTGGCTCCCATGCTTCCATTAGCCGCACTCATTCTTTACTTCTGGCCTCCAGTCAGGCTTTCCTTCTCAACCAGCGTGCAGACACCTCGCCTACACTCACTCTATATTTATGGACTGTCTACTGTTCCAGTCATCCATTGCTGTGCGACAAACCACCCCAAAACTTAGCGGTTTACAACAACAACCATTTTATTTAGTGAGTCAGCTGGGTAACTCTTCTGGTGTGGTTTTTTGAGGGGCATCTCTGCAGTCAGCCGGTGGCACAGCTGGGACTGTATGGTCCAGCATGGCCTCAATCACATGTCCCGCAGTTGACAGACTGGTCGAGGTCTGGGAGACCTTCACCAGGACAGCTCATCTGTGGTCTGTTGGGTCTGTCATCCTCCAGGAGGCTAACCTGGGATTTTTCACACAATGATGGAAGTATTTCCAGCAGCAGGTGAGGATAAGACTCAATGCTCCAGCACCTTTAAAGCCTCACTTGCATCACATTTGCTAATGTCCCTTTGGCCAAATCAAGTCATGCGGCCAAGCTCAGAGTCAGGAGAGGAGAAAGAGACTCCACCTCTTGATGGGAGGAGCTACAAAGATTTTGTGCCCATTTTCTGCAATCTACCACACCTACCATATGCCAGGCACTGTTCTAGGCACTGGGGATATCACCCTGTAGAGAACAGACTCAAGTCCCTGCCTTGTCTATGCACCATAATTATAGCAATATATGGTAACTGTATAGACATTCTATTATTAGTAACATAGTAACTACAATTAGAGTAAACACAGGGAAAGGCAATATATATTGGGCTTTCTGTTTATTCTATGTTGTAATGTTACCCTTTTCTGGATTTTTTTCCCTCTAAATCCTTTTTTAAACCACTTTATTGCAAAGTAATTCACATAGCATACAATTCATTCATTTACAGTGTACAATTCATTGCTTTTTAGTATATCCACAGAGTTGTGCAATCATCACCACAATCTAATTTTAGAACATTTTCTTCCCCTCTGAAAGAAACCCTGCACCCATTAGCAGGCCCTCCCCATCTTCCCCCTCCCCCGCCCAACTCTTGATTGAAGGTTAAGGAAGGAAAAGTCTGTCAGAAATCACTGGAGAGCAAAGGCAAAGAGAGCCAGAATTTAAAACTAAGTGGCAAGATACACAAAGAGAAACTTCATCCCAGATCTGTTCTTACCGCCCCCATCCCCCCAGCAGTGAACTTGGCCAGTCTAGACTTGAAGAGGAACAGCAGGTTGTAGTCATTCATCTATTCAGTGAGCGATCACTGGGCCAGGCCCTGGGACTATGGATGGAGGTGTAGACCTTGCTCTGAAGGAGCTCAGACAGAGAAGGGAGATTTGGGGTGGGACGAGGGGTGACAATGTGGTGTCAGGAGGACACTGTAGCCTAGTGGTGTAGAGGTGGCCACCGTGATAAAGCCAACACCCAGGGGAGCAAAACCTCGACAGAGAGAGGAGAAAGGCAACATGCTGATGACGTGGTTGGAGCTCCATATCCAAACGTTCCACAAAAAATGTGCCTCGGATTTCCTAGGTACTTAATGCAATAATTTCCTTTTTTTCTCTCTCTATTTTAAGCTGGCTGTCTGTCACTTGCAGTCTAAATCAAATATGTTCAAACTAATACAGAGGCTCAGCCCCTTCCTGCCTCCTTTGCCAGGTATTATCAGAGGGTGTTAAAGTTTGGGGGACCTCCCACCCTTGCTGTCTGCAGAGGCCAACTCAAATGCTGCCTCCTCCTAAGGAGCTCCCACTGACACGGCTGCTCATAAACTTCCTTGGTCATCAGAAAATTCGAAGAGATAAAGATGAACGAGGAGGCAGGAAGTCAGACAGCAAAAACATGGAAAAGTGCATAAGCTGCTTAATTAGACGAATCTGGACCACTTACTTTTCTGTACATGTAAAATGGAAATAATAGTATCTACCTCACAGACTGGGATGAGGATTACACGAGATAATACATGTGAAAGTGTTGGTCACAGGGCTTAAAAATGGTTTAGTGCTCAATTTAAATTAGTCTCCTCTTCTCCTTGACTAGGATTCACAGGAAAAAGGACTGAATTTGTGGGGACCCAGCATAAACAGTTTATCCTGTTTGCTCATTTCAATCATTTATTCAACACATTATTGCCACAATGTGAACAAAGCCAGGCCCCTACCTTTGAGGAGCTCAGTCGTTAACTTTGAAGCCTGCTGCAGGAAGTGGAGTTAGGCAGAGGGAAGAAGAGCGAGCCCAGGGGCAGCGGAGGAGCTCAGGCAGGTCCCTCAGGGTTGTGAATGCAATGGAGAACCACCCAGGGATGACTGGTTATTGCTAAGCTGGGATGAGAGTCCCACAAAAGCTTGAAAGGCAATGGTTTGAAATGTGGCATCACTTCTGGTGGTTGTGTGATTTTTCTCTAGCAAGGCTGAGCTGCCAATGGGCAGGGTGGCTACAGTGGATCCACAAGGAGCCGAGGACCTAGGGGGCGTGAGGGAGGCTACAGAGCTGACACTGTGAGGCTAACAGGGGATGCTGGGCTGTGGAAAGAGATAAGAATGTTGTTCACAACATTGCACTTTCTACAGAAGCTGTCACAGGGTGTCACATGGCGGGGACCTGCTGTTCCGTGGGGGCAGTGGGGTGACCAGGCGTCCTAGCCCTTCTGTAATGGGCCAACAAAGAGGGGATCTCCATTGTGGAAATGGCCTGAGATTTTTCTCTGCCGTGAAATGCAGGTGCCAACTCAGGCTGCTGCTTAGACAGCCATGAACTCAGGATAACTGTGAGAAGGAATCCCTCTCTAGTTTCTTCCCATAAACACCAACCAGTGCTGAGGGTCCAAGCAGAGAGTGGGAAAGAGCTAGCAGTGCACCTTGATGGACACCGCAACTTGACTTTCTGCAAAGAGTAGAGAGAGTGGGTTTCTGCTTGAAAGACATTTATTCTGACTTTGATAACTAATTGGAGGTGGGGGAGGGGGACTTACTGCCAGACACCTAGGGAACAACGATGTCATCCAGGCAAGAATGAATTCTTCAGAAGGAGTTGAGGTGGGAGCTTCCTTTTCCTCCTGAGGGCTGTGTGGGGGCACAGGGCATGCGTCACTCATGGCACCTTCCCACTCATAACTCAGACGATCACACACACAGAGTGAACAGCTCACGGTGACTTCTAGGCAAACTGGGAGGGAAGGAGCGGTCTGTAGGAACCAGTGACAGGCAGAGGGCTGTTCTCCAGTCTGTGGACATTTGAAGGGCTCCAGTTGCTTGAGGCATCGTTTCCTTACTTTCTTTGATTGCTCATTGAGGGGTGGCATGGAGGAATCCAAGAAGTGTTTGAAGTTAGGCTGAACTGGATTCTGACCTGGCTCCTACTCACTGGCTGTGTCAGCTTGCCAGAGTTCACAGGCTCCCTGAGCTTTATTTTCCTCCATTGGAAAGTGAGGATAACAAAACCCTCTTAGAATTGTTAGTGGGGTTGAGCATGACCCGTAGTAGGCTCATAATGAGTGCTGATTCCCTCCTTCTTTGGGGGCGTTTTCCGAGCGCCTACCCCTTAAAGGGGGAAAGAGCAATACTTCCCACACCCGAGGAACAGACAAGGACAGTGTTAACCAACACAGTAAACAGAAGGAGGGGACTGATTCTCCCCTTCTCACACAAAGCTGAGCACGCGACAGGTTATGGTTTTGAATATTAACGCATGCGATGTGAGAAGAACCACTTATAACAGAAACTGTCTTGCTTGCAAAGATTTATTCCCCATGTAGTTTTTCATGGCTCATAAAAGGTGATGGATGAGTGTAATTTTTAGTTTAATTTCTTGCCGTGCAGTTCAGTAATTTTCAAGATAAACTCAAATTACTAAGGATCTGGAACTGTTCAAAGCAGTGAGGAGCCGTGTACATGCGGCTGTACACAGGATACGGCATGTTTCATTTTTCAAGCCAGCCAAAGAAGGGGTGATTCGAAATCCCAGCACATGCGTAAACCAGCTCATCTTTCAAGTTCACTTCTGCTGTCTCCAAACACGAACCAAACCTTCCTATAAGAAAATTTTTGTTGGCTCTTTGGAGGAGGGGAAGGGACATGGATAGACAAGAGAGGCATTCAGCTTTTTTTTTTCCTTTAGCTATTTTGTCTCTTTTTATCAAAATATATATTTGAATGTTTATAAAAATGGAAAATTAAGATTTAAGATTATGAAAAAAATCCGTTGGGGTTTTAAAATTTATTTTGTTTTGATTTTTCCTATAGGTTTTAAATGTTGACAAGGAAATCGAGAGCCTGGGTCCTTTTAAGAAATCAGCAATGTGGGATAGTGGGGAAAATCTGAGTTTTAGCATTAATCAGAGCTGAGAATGACAAGGCCCAGTGATGGTAATGCAAACTGGCACCTGAAGTGAGAGTCTGATTGTCAGAGGCTGTAATGGGCCAAAGGGCAAATCTTTACAGACCAGTTTTCTCTACAAGTAGTAAATAAATAAATAGATAAACAAATAGTGAAACGAATAAAAGCCAGAGTGTGGTTAAGTAGTCACCAAAGGCAATTAACATCATGACAAAGGGTAATGATTTTTTAGTAAAGATTTACGTTTATGTTTTTTTAAAAATGAATCTTGTTCTATGTTGTATCTTTCCTTAAATGTGTTCCTATTTATTAAACAGTGTTAGGTTAAATAAAATATGCTACTATCCTAATGAAGATCTTTTCGTTCTTATAATCTTCCTGAAAACGAAGAGAAAAAGGTGAATGTTCAAACATGCACGTTTCACCCTCCATCACTGACAACAACCCAAACAGAATTCTTCTCTATCAGCAATTTAACCATGATGACACTGTACACACCCAGAATTACAATTTTAGTCTGGATAACTATACAATATTCATAGAATGCCAGTCACAGCCAATGTGTTGAAAATAAAGGGGAAAAAATCTCAGTACTGTGATAATTCTGGTTCTATGGCTAGAACAGTCTTCAGAGGTCAGAAAATTATGCCTGTAAGTAAAATTAAAGAGATAGAAGGTAATGATTTAAGAGAAACAATCGTGACAGTTTAAAGTATCTGTGGATCTCAAGTACCGTCATCACTGTGCACGTTGGATGCTCTCTAAAACTTGTATTGATAGGAAACAAGCTACAGCCTATAAACTCGACAAAGGGTAGTATAAACAAGAGGCTCAGACATAAAATAAAATGAGCTACAGTCTTACCAATCTCCGTTTACTGATTAACACTTGCATACTACCAGTTTAGGAAAAGAATTTGAAGTGGTTTTTAATGAAAGATTCAAAAGCATTATCATCCTGAAATAAAATAACAAAGCCAAAAAGCCATGTAACAAATGGAAAGATACTCTTCCCCTCGTGGGTACTCTAATCTCTCAGGGTTGCTCTCACATTGAGCAGTAGAAACACCTAAACACAGATCTTCAACACCTTCAAGGTCTTTGCCCCGAAGCCCCAGCACCTGACCAATTCTCCATGCTTCTGACCTCATTGACCTCACGTTCAGTCCTGTTCACACTGCGCTCACCTCACCTCAGGCCCTCTGCTGGGCCCCACTCCTGGTTTGACCTTCAGTTTCTCTCTCAGAGCATCCCTCTGGCTTATTGTGCAGGAGGAAATTGATCCAAGATCAAGGAGAGAGATTTAATACAAATTGCTACTGACATAGTATACCAATTTAGACATTTATTGACTCTAACAAACTATGTTCAGCCATGTCAATGCTGCACACTCATTTAAACCCTTCCCTCTGGTTTGATGCTTGGGAAGGCCCGGTTCACTAAAAAGTCAGTGGTATTACCACTGGCATTAGCTTCCTGTTCTTGCCTCAGGAACATCCAGTTTTTGCCCATCTTTTGGTATCACCCACTTTTGGTCTCTCAATGTTGCCGGTCTGTCCGAATCCTCATAGAATAAATTCAGGCTCCCCATTGGCTCTAGATGGATGGCTTTCAAATTGTTTTGACCCAGAATCCACAATAAGAAAGATTCTTGATCACAACCCAGAACACACACACACAAGCATACACACACACAGGCTGAAACAAACTCATTAAAAAAAAAAAGCAACTTACCTTTACTACAGAGGATGCATGCTGATGTTTTCCATTCCATTTTATTTTATTTTTAAAAATGTTAGTCAAGATGCTCTAAATCAATTTCACAATCCACTAAAAGCATGTGACCCACAGTTTCAAAAACTCTGATCTTGTGTGGTGGTCTTATCTGCTGGGAACCACGCCCTTATCAACATTGTTTTCTACCTTGAGACTATCCAACCATAGCTGAACGATTCTCAAGATGTTGCTGGATTTTTCTAGTTTGTGACCACTGGTTTAAGGGCCATTCTCAGTAAAAGAGATACAAATACACACACACACACACACACACTCCCGTCCTCTATTCTTTTGGTCCTATAGCATTTCCGATTGGTCTTTTTCAGTTATAATATATCCCAGGTTGTCTTGGCTGCAATCAGTAACAGAGCCTTGGCTGCCCTCAACCACCCTGGGTTGTCTAAGTCTTTCAGATCTTCCAACACGACCCGTGCCTGATTCTCCCCTGCTCCACGAGCCAGACCCTAAGAGGAGAGAGCTCTACCAAGCCATCCAGGTAAATGATAATTTTGTAACCATCTGGCAGTCAAGACAAGCAGAGAAGGGGGAACAAAAGTTTCGTAGGGATGTTGACATAATTTTCACTAACTAATAAAAGGAAACGTATTTTTCCTTTGTTTCCAAGAGAAACAAAATTTTTCCTAGAAGTAAAGACAGTGGAATTTATTGTGTGATATTCTTGTATCTTCAGTACACATTGAGATGCATAAAAGCCGCTGGAATCTTAATCTATATATAAAGAATTCTACAGTGTGTGTCTTGGTTTTGTCATTATTTATGCAGTTAATGTTTCTAGGTTTATTCTAAAAGTGTTCTGGAATTATTTCTGTATTTCCCCAAAGAGCATTTATTTAACTAATTGGCAGAACTGGGTTCTGATAGCCCCTAAGCAACCTTGAAAGAAATTCAACACTTGCTACTTAGACTTCTTCACTTCACACCCACTCGTTAACCCCTGAGCTACCATCTGATTACCTTTTACTCCCTTGAGATCCGATTTCAGCATCTCTCAGCTGAACCTCTTTTGTAGGTGACTGTATCAGTCAGGATGGGCGGAGTTATGCTATAGTAACAAACAACCCTAAAGACTTAGTGGCTTAAAACAACCAGGTTTATATCTTACTTATGCTACATGTGTCCATCCCACATTGGTTGGGAGGTAAGGGGCTCTGCCATATGTCATCCTCACTTACGGACTCTGGTTTGTAGAGCCTCCATATCTGGAATGTCACCAATCACTGTGATAGAGAGAAAGAGACATGGAAAATTGAGCACCAACTCTCAAAGTCTTCTACCTCATAGTGACACATGTCACTTCTGTGCTCATTCCAGTCACTGGAACAAGTCACATGGTCATGCCTAATATCAAAGGAATGGAGAAAGTACCATCTTACCTTGTGTCCAGGAGAGATACTTAAGAAATTCTGTGAACAGCCCTCCTCCGCATCAATATAAGGGACACTTCTCCAATTCTTCCCAGCATTTAACTCTGCCAATCACTTCACTTCCTTTAAATTCTCTTCTCCTTTGGCCCTGATCACTTCTTCTCTGACTCTGTCTATTACCCTTCTTTTCTCCCTCAAAATGTATGTGTCCCCCATCTTCTGACCTAAAATTTCATCCAGAATGGACCATGACAGGGCCTAGAAGAAACCAACTTCAAACTTTTATCTTTGGTCCTGCAAATAACCATTTTCTGAGCATCTCAGAAAATGAGGGCAAAAGTAAACATGCATGAATTTACAAAAACTCACTTTTTTTCTCCAAGGTCTTTCTTTCTTAACAGACAATACTATCAGCTGTCCAGAAATCCCACATTCGAAAATCTATCTAACAGAAATAAAAGCTCCAATGCACAAGGATATGTGTACGAGGATATTTATCATATCACATTCATAGAAGCAAAAACCTGGGAAGAACCTAAAAGTCCAGGAATAAGGGATGTTCTCGACTCAGTTGTGATATATCCACACTATGAACTATTATGCAACTGTTAAAAATATTGTAATAGATCCCTTTCTCATTGTCCATGGCGTATTGTTAAATGAGAACAGCAATTTGCAGAGTTACATTTATAATACAATTCCATTTCTATGAAAACGAACACCAACACCAACGAAAAAAGACCTAAATATGTGAGTTCATGTTTGTTTGAGCATAAAGGAAATTGTGAAATGATATACAAAGGTTGTTAGTGTTGATAATCTCAGGAGGATTAGAATGGAGGACAGTGGGAACAGATTTTTAACCTTCTAAAAATATATCTTAGGATGGTTTCATAGATTATCATCATTGATACTATAATTTCTATTTTAATAAAGGAAAAGGTAAAACATACTAAAAAATTTAATTAAGAAAAACAGTAACAAGAGGCTGGCCTGGTGATGCAGCGGTTAAGTGCAGGTGCTCCACTTCAGTGGCCCGAGGGTTCGCAAGTTCGGATCCCGGGCACCCACCGATGCCCTGCTTGTCAAGCCATGCTGTGGCAGCGTCCCATATAAAGTAGAGGAAGATGGGCACGGATGTTTGCCCAGGGCCAATCTTCCTCGGCAAAAAGCGGAGGATTGGCAGATGTTAGCTCAGGGCTGATCTTCCTCACAAAATAAATAAATAAATAAATAAAATGAAAACAATAACAAAAATAAACCCTGTAATTTCAACACCAGCCTGCCACATGGCCCTCAACCTGTCCAGATTTATTTCATAGCTGCAATGTACAATGCACATAACTTTTCACTTTTCTTCACATCTTAAATGCTTTTTCTCATCACCCCTCAGTCCTCACAAAGATTACTTCCTTTATCTTCATGACCTTCCAAAGGGCCAATAAACTATAATTTATCAAACCACTATTTCAAAGTGGATAGCATGACGATGGTCACAATACTAGGTCTGTCATCCTAGTTTATGCTTTTAAACATTATTTTTCCTTGAGGTCCCTTTTCTATTATGGATTTTTGATGTACAAGCAACATTAGTTTCTTTTTTATTCCAGTAGACTTAGAAGGTAAATATTCTGTTTTAACATTACTCATCATTAACTTCAGACCTCCCATAAATATTCAGGGTACTATAACCATCAATTTATATCTATCTATTCCAGCATAACTTCAGACTTTCTTTTATGGCAGATAAGGAGCTAGGTCCTTTTATTACTTCCTTCATGCTTTTTCATCAATCTTTAGCTTAATCTGAGACCTAATATACCTCTTTTTGTGTCCTCTGTACCCTGCTTTCACTCCAACCAAATTAAAATAATTATCTTCACTCCTTCCCCTCCTACCTGTTTTGTAAAGGGGGAAATAAGAATATATATTTATGTTTCCTTGTTGATGCATAAGAAACTTCTTGCAGTGGTTATTTCTATTAGCCAGACATAGTCATAGTCATTACCTGTGGTGAGGTGGGGGTGGGAACCAGGTGGATGAGGAACAGGATTGGGGGACATTGATATTTCACATCTCTGTCCACCGTCTCTCAGCTATGCGTTTACCTCTTCAAGATGGATTACCTATAAAAAAATTCCAATGCGCCCAAATTAGGATAATTTCACTTTCTTCTACTACAACTTACAGTATCAGAAAACAATAACTTCTATTTTCAGAATCTTTAAAGAAAAAGAGAGTGATACAAGATGGCTATGTCCATTCAACCTATTAGTTTTTCATGAAAGACATTCTAAGACCAGAAAATTTTCAGAAACTATAGAACTCAAATAGTTATTCTGTTGAAATCATTGGAGGCCTTCATCTAGAATAACGAGTGTTAAAAGGAGAAAATATGGCTACAGAATGGCATAAATAATGAGCAGTAAAAC